>NC_083578.1:75448908-75768908 GCF_027579695.1 Neoarius graeffei
GCAAACTGCAAATGAGCACCAACGTTCTTTTTGGAGAGCAGTGGCTTTCTCCTTGCAACCCTGTCATGCACACCATTGTTGTTCAGTGTTCTCCTGATGGTGGACTCATGAACATTAACATTGGCCAATGTGAGGGAGGCCTTCAGTTGCTTAGAAGTTACCCTGGGGTCCTTTGTGACCTCATCGACTATTACACACCTTGCTCTTGGAGTGATCTTTGTTGGTCGACCACGCCTGGGGAGGGAAACAATGGTCTTGAATTTCCTCCATTTGTACACAATCTGTCTGACTGTGGATTGGTGGAGTCCAAACTCTTTAGAGATGGTTTTGTAACCTTTTCCAGCCTGATGAGCATCAACAACGCTTTTTCTGAGGTCCTCAGAAATCTTTGTTCGTGCCATGATACACTTCCACAAACGTGTTGTGAAGATCAGACTTTGATAGATCCCTGTTCTTTAAATAAAACAGGGTGCCCACTCACACCTGATTGTCATCCCATTGATTGAAAACACCTGAGTCTAATTTCACCTTCAAATTAACTGCTAATCCTAGAGGTTCACATACTTTTGCCACTCACAGATATGTAACATTGGATCATTTTCCTCAATAAATAAATGACCGAGTATAATATTTTTGTCTCATTTGTTTAACTGGGTTCTCTTTATCTACTTTTAGGACTTGTGTGAAAATCTGATGATGTTTTAGGTCATATTTATGCAGAAATATAGAAAATTCTAAAGGGTTCACAAACTTTCAAGCACCACCGTACATACCTGTGACTCAAAACTCTCTGAGGTCGATGCAGGGTCGTGGTGTTTTCTGCACATCGCCATCTTGGTGTGACGCAGTTCCACAGTTATGCTAATCAGTTCAAGTTCCTCGCATTCGGTGGCCATACTGTTTACCTCAAGAGGTAGGATTTTCGGTCCCAAAATGGAGAAAACCGAGCCTCGGCACATCAAAATGATCACATCTCATCCGCATAATATTGTTCTAGCGGGACATAGGAAAATGCCATGCACAAGAAAAAATAAAAATAAAAATTTCAGATGACTTTGCCGTCAGTGCCTTTAAGTCCCTGTGAAGGAGTCATTACTATAGAAACGATAGCGCATTTAGAACAAGCGCATTAATATAAACCTGTCATTTCACATGGAGCCAGAACAACTTTCCAAGCTGCTGTTGTGCAAAATTAATCAACAATTTCTAGCCAATCAGAATTGAAAATTCTACAGCACTGGAATATAACATTATTTAATGCATTAGTTAGTATAACAAGCCATGAATTGAAGCAGTGATTAATTGTATATCATCAAAGGACGCTAAGACACAAATTACTTGATATTTCATCCATAAAATACCACATATGAACATAACTATAAATAAAAAATACTCAAATTCATTCAGGTCCCTGAGAGTAATTACTGAAACACTTCACTTATGGATTTTTCCATTTAACCACTGCAAAACATATTAAGGCATCACAAGACTGGTTATTGTGAGCATATTTTTATTCATGGATGGAATACAAACTTGTTAATCCAGGTGTTTTTATATCAAATATCAACTCCAACAAGCGGCGGCACGGTGGTGTAGTGGTTAGCGCTGTCGCCTCACAGCAAGAAGGTCCTGGGTTCGAGCCCCGGGGCCGGCGAGGGCCTTTCTGTGCGGAGTTTGCATGTTCTCCCCGTGTCCGCGTGGGTTTCCTCCGGGTGCTCCGGTTTCCCCCACAGTCCAAAGACATGCAGGTTAGGTTAACTGGTGACTCTAAATTGACCGTAGGTGTGAATGTGAGTGTGAATGGTTGTCTGTGTCTATGTGTCAGCCCTGTGATGACCTGGCGACTTGTCCAGGGTGTACCCCGCCTTTCGCCCGTAGTCAGCTGGGATAGGCTCCAGCTTGCCTGCGACCCTGTAGAAGGATAAAGCGGCTTGAGATAATGAGATGAGATGAGAACTCCAACAAGCGTTTATTACTTTGTTAACATAAGCTTATCTATAGTTAATTTTAAAGTTCGTGGTTTAGAAAGAAAGAAAGGAAAGAAAGCACAACTTGATTCATCATACACTTGTGAAATTTCCTCTCTGCATTTAACCCATCTGAAGAAGTGAACACACACACCCAGAGCAGTGGGCAGCCATGCTAACAGCGCCCGGGAAGCAGTTGAGAGTTAGGTGCCTCGCTCAAGGGCACCTCAGCCCAAGGCCGTCCCATATTAACCTAACCTGCATGTCTTTGGACTGTGGGGGAAACCGGAGCACCCGGAGGAAACCCACACAGACACGGGGAGAACATGCAAACTCCACACAGAAAGGCCCCCACTGGCCGCTGGACTCGAACCCAGAACCTTCTTGCTGTGAGGCGACCGTGCTAACCACTTACACCTCTGTGCTGCTCACCGTGTTTCTGAGGTTAATTAATGCTGTAATAATGCTGGATAAGGGAATCATAGCTATAATTATATCTTAAGTTGATCATTACCAACACATTTTTGTAAACTGAAATAAACTATGCTACATCAAATTGAAATGAAGACACAATAAACGTTAACTAAAACAAGACTGAATTTCAGATGAAATTGGAAAATACATTCTCCATCAATCCATTATCTCTAGCCGCTTTATCCTGTTCTACAGGGTCGCAGGCAAGCTGGAGCCTATCCCAGCTGACTACGGGCGAAAGGCGGGGTACACCCTGGACAAGTCACCAGGTCATCACAGGGCTGACACATAGAAACAAACAACCATTCACACTCACATTCACACCTACGGTCAATTTAAAGTCACCAACTAGCCTGACCTGCATGTCTTTGGACTGTGGGGGAAACCGGAGCACCCGGAGGAAACCCAGACACGCAGAGAACATGCAAACTCCACACAGAAAGGCCTTTGCCGGCTGCTGGGCTCGAACCCAGGACCTTCTTGCAGTGAGGCGACAGTGCTAACCACTACACCTCCGTGCCGCCCCGAAAATACACTAATTAATCAAAATTAATTAAAAAATCAAAATATTGTGGAGGAGTTGTGAGGATTTATGAGAACGGACACTATCAGTATGTTTACATGCACTTTAATATTCCAGTATCATTCTGAATATGACCATATTCGGAATTTGATACAGTTCATGTAAACAGCACATTCTGTTTGGATATTCCGAATTATTCTTATTCCGATGAAGACATGGGATATGCCGATATTATTTGTATTTTAGGAGCATTTTCTGGACATGTATATACCGTATGTATGGATCCAGTGCATTCGGAATATGCGTCTTAGTTGGGGTTTTTAACGGTAGTTTATGACACGTGGCCTCTTGCCTGTTTATAGTCAGTCAACTCTGTGCGTTGTACACAAACCGACTGGGCAAAAGACTGCAAGGCTGGAAGTACGTACGATGTACTGTATGTAATCGGGAATATTAGTAGAATTTTCATTAGCCATGTATACAGCATAGTACGAATACTTTTTTTTGGAATCAAGGCAAAAACCGGTTTTGTGCATGTAAACATAGTGAGTAAAAGTCTAAAGCATATAAGCAGTTTGTGTATTTTGTCAGACTCGTTCAGCTAGGTGTTCCTGTATAAGTAAAGGACCATGCCATCGATACACCTAAAGTAGGCTAAATATCATGAAGGTTTACAAGCAAGAGTTGAAACAGGTATTATCCATGATATGTAGCAATATTTTATCAAGAAGTTTCTTTAAAAGCAATAAAAGTGTTTATTTTATGCTTGTTTACACACGTATACCCTAAAATAACTGCTATAAAACGTTTCTGACACTAGAAGCCAGACAGAGGCTGTGATAAGAACTGACTGATGGACTCATCGATTTATGACACACCTGTCATTGTATTGATTAGCTTATGTTCCTTGGGCTATTTATAGCACATTTAAAGTAGGATCCTGGAGTAGAGAAGAGGGCTCTGGTGTAGATAAATATGCATCAGGTAACTCAGGGGAAATGCAACAATCTAATGTCAGCATGCTCTGCTTATATAAACACAATCATTAGGTTAAGAGTGTCATGCTCCAGGTCCAGCAGTGTCCAACTGCAGCCCTGCAGAACGACAGCAGAAAACACTGGACTGGGCTGAAAAAGCCCGTTCTTTTAAAAGGAAAACGTGATTATTATCAGCTTGCTAATACACTCCAAAAGACGTAGCCATATATATATATATATATATATATATATATATATATATATATATATATATATATATATATATATATATATATATATATATATATATACACACAGTGGAACAAAAAAGTATTTAGTCAGTCACCAATTGTGCAAGTTCTCCCACTTAAAAAGATGAGAGAGGCCCGTAATTTTCATCATAGGTACACTTCAACTATGAGAGACAAAATGAGAAAAAAAAATCCAGAAAATCACATTGTCTGATTTTTAAAGAATTTATTTGCAAATTATGGTGGAAAATAAGTATTTGGTCAATAACAAAAGTTCATCTCAATACTTTGTTATATACCCTTTGTTGGCAATGACAGAGGTCAAACGTTTTCTGTAAGTCTTCACAAGGTTTTCACACACTGTTGCTGGTATTTTGGCCCATTCCTCCATGCAGATCTCCTCTAGAGCAGTGATGTTTTGGGGCTGTCGCTGGGCAACATGGACTTTCAACTCCCTCCAAAGATTTTCTATGGGGTTGAGATCTGGAGACTGGCTAGGCCACTCCAGGACCTTGAAATGCTTCTTACGAAGCCACTCCTTCGTTGCCCGGGCGGTGTGTTTGGGATCATCGTCATGCTGAAAGACCCAGCCACGTTTCATCTTCAATGCCCTTGCTGATGGAAGGAGGTTTTCACTCAAAATCTCACGATACATGGCCCCATTCATTCTTTCCTTTACACGGATCAGTCGTCCTGGTCCCTTTGCAGAAAAACAGCCCCAAAGCATGATGTTTCCACCCCCCATGCTTCACAGTAGGTATGGTGTTCTTTGGATGCAACTCAACATTCTTTCTCCTCCAAACACGACAAGTTGAGCTTTTACCAAAAAGTTCTATTTTGGTTTCATCTGACCATATGACATTCTCCCAATCCTCTTCTGGATCATCCAAATGCTCTCTAGCAAACTTCAGATGGGCCTGGACATGTACTGGCTTAAGCAGGGGGACACATCTGGCACCGCAGGATTTGAGTCCCTGGCGGCGTAGTGTGTTACTGATGGTAGCCTTTGTTACTTTGGTCCCAGCTCTCTGCAGGTCATTCACTAGGTCCCCCCGTGTGGTTCTGGGATTTTTGCTCACCGTTCTTTTGATCATTTTGATCCCACGGGGTGAGATCTTGCGTGGAGCCCCAGATCGAGGGAGATTATCAGTGGTCTTGTATGTCTTCCATCTTCTAATAATTGCTCCCACAGTTGATTTCTTCACACCAAGCTGCTTACCTATTGCAGATTCAGTCTTCCCAGCCTGGTGCAGGTCTACAATTTTGTTTCTGGTGTCCTTTGACAGCTCTTTGGTCTTGGCCATAGTGGAGTTTGGAGTGTGACTGTTTGAGGTTGTGGACAGGTGTCTTTTATACTGATAACGAGTTCAAACAGGTGCCATTAATACAGGTAACGAGTGGAGGACAGAGGAGCCTCTTAAAGAAGTTGTTACAGGTCTGTGAGAGCCAGAAATCTTGCTTGTTTGTAGGTGACCAAATACTTATTTTACTGAGGAATTTACCAATTAATTCATTAAAAATCCTACAATGTGATTTCCTGGATTCTTTCCCCCCATTTTGTCTCTCATAGTTGAAGTGTACGTATGATGAAAATTACAGGCCTCTCTCATCTTTTTAAGTGGGAGAACTTGCACAATTGGTGGCTGACTAAATACTTTTTTGCCCCACTGTATGTATGTTATTTATGACGTGACAGCATCAGGTTATTTTCACCAATAATCTTCCACCAAACACTGACATTATCTCCCTCACCAAGACTAGCTAAATGCTAACTAAGAACAGCTTGGTGTTTTGGTTAATGTTGGTTAGCTGGCTACCTTTAGCCATCATGACCTGGGTAATGTGTATGCGCACACGCGCGCCACGTGTATGTATATGCCCATATTTTTATAATATTTTGTAATGCGCATTTGATCATATATTTCATACAAACCGACTAGGCAAAAGACTGCAAGGCTGGGAGTACGTACGATGCACTGTATGTAATCAGGAATATTAGTGGAATATTCATTTTCATTAGCCATGTATACAGCATTGTATGAATACTTTTTTCGGAATCAAGGCAAAAACCAGTTTTGTGCATGTAAACATAGTGAGTAATTAAAAGTCTAAAGCATATAAGCAGTTTGTGTATTTTGTCAGACTCGTTCAGCTAGGTGTTCCTATATAAGTAAAGGGCCACACCATCGATGCACCTAAAGTAAGCTAAATATCACAAAGGTTTACAAGCAAGAGTTGAAGACCCCTGCCTGGTCACCTGGCTCTCCAGCTACCTCACTGACAGGCCGCAGTACGTCAGGCTGAAGGACATCACGTCTGACACTGTAATTAGCAGCACCGGAGCACCCCAGGGCACGGTGCTGGCCCCTCTTCTCTTCACCCTGTACACTACGGACTTCTGCTACAACTCGGAGCTGTGTCACATTCAGAAGTTTGCTGATGACACACCCAACGATGGCTGTATCAGTGACGACAGAGAGGAGGAGTATAGGAGCTTGGTGAGGGACTTTGCTGTGTGGTGCAACAGGAACCATCTGCAGCTCAACACCTCGAAGACCAAGGAGCTGGTCTTTGACTTTGGGAGGTCCAGACCAAGGTCACTACCAGTTCTGATCGAGGGAGTCGAGGTGGAGGCTGTGGATTCCTACAAGTACCTCAGGCTGTGGCTGGACAGCAAGCTGGACTGGACTTGCAACACCAATCACTTATACAGGAAGGGACAGAGCAGGCTATACTTCCTTAGGAGGCTGCGGTCCTTTAACATCTGCAGGAAACTCCTGCGGATGTTCTATCAGTCTGTGGTCACCAGTGTCCTGTTTTACACCGTGGTATGCTGGGGGGGCAGCACATCCAAGAAGGACACATCCAGGCTGGACAAACTGATCAGGCGGGCCGGCTCTGTGGTCGGCATGAAGCTGGACTCTCTGGTGACGGTGGCAGAGAAGAGGTCTATAGACAAATTATTGAACATCATGGACGATGCCAGTCACCCTCTGCACACCGTCATCAGCAACTAGAGGAGCCTGTTCAGTGACAGAATGCTCCTTCCCAAGTGCAGGACGAACAGACTCAAAAACTCCTTTGTTCCTCGCTCCATCAGACTGTACAACTCCTCTCTGGGGGGGAGGACGGGTAACAGGAGGACAGAGGACGGGAAGGAGTAGTAGCCTAGTCTAACAATAAGCAATACCGGACAATGTGCAATATAATGTGCAATATTAAGTGCAATATCTTTCCTGCTTCCCCGCACACACACACACACACACACACACACACACACACACACACACACACACACACACACTCTTACCCTTTTGCCAACAAGACAGCACTTAATATTCTCCTATAACATTTCACAAGATGGGAGAATACAGAGAGAGGGATCTTCGACCATTCCTCTTTGCACAATCTCTCTAAATCATCCAGAGTCCTGGGTCCTCTCCTATGCACTCTCCTCTTCAGCTCACCCCACAGGTTTTCAATTGGGTTGAGGTCTGGGGACTGAGATGGCTATGGGAGGAGCTTGATTTTGTGTCTGGTGAACCATTTTTGTGTAGATTTGGCCACATGTTTAGGGTCATTATCTTGCTGAAAGACCCAGTGACGACCCATCTTCAGCTTTCGGGCAGAGGCCACCAGATTTTGATTTAAAATGTCCTGGTATTTCAAAGAGTTCATGATGCCATGCACCCTAACAAGGTTCCCGGGGCCTTTGGAAGAGAAACAGGCCCACAGCATCACCGATCCTCCCCCATACTTCACAGTGGGCATGAGGTGCTTTTCCGCGTACTCATCTTTTATGATGTATTAGAGTGTTTGTTGCCAAAAAGCTCTATCTTGGTCTCATCTGACCAAAGCACACGGTCCCAGTTGAAGTCCCAGTACCGCTTAGCAAACTCCAGACCTTTACATTTATGCTTGTAAGTGAGAAAAGGCTTTTTCTGTGCATGCCTCCCAAACAGCTTGTTGGCATGTAGATAGCGCCTGATGGTTGTTATGGAGACTTTGTGACCCCAAGATCCTACTCTTTGATGCAATTCTCTAACAGTGAGCTTTGGAGAACTTTTTACTTCTCTTACCATCCTCCTCACTGTGCGTGGTGGCAAGATAAACTTGCATCCTCATCCAGGCTTGTTTGCCACTGTTCCAGTTGTTTTAAACTTCTTGATGATTCCTCTGACTGTAGATATGGGCAGGTGTAGGCGAGTGGCTATTTTCTTGTAGCCATTGCCTGACTTATGAAGGTCGACACACATCTGCCTTACTTTGAATGGTGTGTTCTCTTGTCTTTCCCATGTTGAAGAGTGGATAAGAGAAATAGGCCTGTGTCACATCATATTTATACCCCAGGGAAACAGGATGTGATGAATTACTAATTAAAGGTTCCTAGATACTCTGATCAACTTTATAGAGGTTTTCGACCCACGTAACCGTTGCCATGTCGACAAGTAGATGGCGCCATTTTGGCGGTCACAACAATGGCGACTCCCGCTAGCCCAACATGTGGGTTATCGAGTGACATTATACTGTCAATATGCTACTAAATCTAAATTGAATAACTTTAAGAAGTAGGCTACTACTTTTAATATTTAAATAGAAAAACCTACTTTAAAGATTTGTCAAAAAATATGTATTTTCCCTTTTCACAGCATGCATTGTTTGAATGGTTGCCATGACAAAGATTTCCAACAACATTTTGTGGCAAAAAAATTCCATAACAGTCTACTTCAACGTGATACCAAATAAAAGTAAATTCATTTCAGTTAGAAAAATAGTGTCCAGGTTGAGAGAGAGAGAGAGAGAGAGAGTTCCATTAATCATATAGAAAAATGCATAATAATTAATATGTCTAGTATCGAATTCTAGTTTTGTCCATTGCATATTCACATCTAAAAAGTACAACCCACCCAACAACATGGCTCTGCCTCGCCTGAGGGCACCGTGTATGTTAAACCTAGACTACACGTAAGCCGCCCAAACACTAGTAAGAAGCCCGGTGCCAGGTAGCCCCATTGATGAGGCCGAGCGGTCCCCGTCTCACATATATAAAACCATGGATGTATAAAGATAAAACCATCGTAGCCTGACTAGTGGGGCTAGGTGCCAGGTAGCCTGAACACCGCCTAACAGGGCTTACGTGTAGGCTAGGTGCTAGGCTACATGTATAATTTGTCATTTATCTCGCATACGATATCTTTAAACTTTTGGAAAAGTTACCTGAGACAAAATGTTCGCCACACAAACGCGTGTGTTCGGTGGGCTGCCAATTCTCTCGCCTGATCGCCGTGATCCACTTTTCGCGACGCTGTCGATCGGCCGGGAACCTATGGAATGTTAATCCAGGTGTATCCCCTCTTCTGTTGTGGCAGCTAACTGCACAACACGTATCAGGCATTCTACGATAAAAGTAAGCGATGAAGAAGATGGATATTACAAGCGTTGTTTGCTGATAAGCATGGCTTTGTTTGACCTCCAAAATGGCGGCGTAAACAGTATCACGTGACCCTATGACGTCAGGTCGAAAACCTCTATAAAGTACAGTAGAAATGACAGAAATGCTTCAATTACATTTATTTTCTAGGAATTGTTATGGGTGCCAATAATTGTGGAACAGGTGATTTTATGAAAAATAATTATTTCTTAGTCAGGGATTTTTTTTTTTAATTCACTTGAGTTAAGGGTTACATTTTTCTATAATTTTCAGTGTGAGATTATGCTTCTGCAATAAAAATTGAATTTATTTTAAGGCTTTTAACACATCTTAACCAGGGGTGCCAATAATTGTGGAGGGCGCTGTATATACATATGCATACAGTAATTTGCGCGCTATAAGCAGTAAATTATTATTATTATTATAACTAATATTAGCCTAAGCACCAACTTCAAGCTAACACTATTTGTATATTATGTAAATCATTCTTAGCAGTAACAGTAAACTTTTTATTCTACAGATAATATTAAATTTGGGAGCATTATGCTAGAAGTACAGGCAGGGTATACGGGCACAGTTTGTGATTTCCCAGCAATCTTGCCAGTTTAGTTTGTATAAGCTAATATTAGCTTGCTAACACACATTGAAACACTTAGCTGTCTTTATAGTGTTTAACATATATTTATGAGATGGCAGCATTGTAAATGCATGTTTTTTTTCCCTAACATTCTTTCAGTTAACATTAACATTTTCTACTTTAACAAAACTTGATACTGTTGCAAAATTAGCAAACATTAGCTGTTGTTGTTAATATTAGTTTGCTAGGTAACCAAACACCCTTAGCCAGCTAGTTAACATTAGCTGAAGCACCAGATTATTGTTAAGTGTATAACTGTATATTACATTAATTTTTTTAATGCTACAGCTAATATAATATTAAATAATGTTGAACTACAGATACAGACAGTCTATATGACAGTACAGCCACGCTGCTTTAGCTTGTATAACTAAGCTAATATGAGCTCGCTAACACAGAGAAATACTCATTTTAAGTTAGCCAACTTTGTATAATTTGAAACATAATTATATAACTACAGTATACCTTATACAGTATACCTTAAATATTACTATATTTTCATGAACAAGCTTTCATCTATAAATATTAGCTCCTTGACCAGCCTTTATATAATTGGTGTTTTGGTTACTGTTAGTTAATTATCTAACTTTAACCTAACATTAACTAAAGCAGTATACATTATATATGCATACAGTACACATATTTTTTTGTATAGCTCCCGTGTGTTAATTAACTAGTGTATTAGCTAAGTAGTCAGTTAACTTGACTATTATCAACTAACAAGCTAACAGTAAATAAAGCACGAAGTTAATAGTATGGACCCTTTTCAGTCACGTGACCTTCGTAAACGCGACCGCCATTTTGGACATGTAGTGGACTTCGGCTCAAATCGGTTTGAATGCGAGGAAGGCGACAAACATAAAAGAAAAAGGAGCGAGATGCAGAAAACTGTATTTACTAGTTTACTGTAATTATGATCTGGCAGCTATTTACACCGGATCCAGTGTAAATAGCTGCCGGAGCCAACGTCTGGCCGGGCCGCGAGCGCGCGCGCGCCGGTTCTGCGGCCGCCGGCTCCGGCCGGGCCGCGAGCGAGCGCGCTCCGGAACCTCGGACGTTAGCTCCGGCGGCTATTTACACTGGATCCGGTGTAAATAGCTGCCAGATCATAATTACAGTAAACTAGAATGGAATGTTAACAGCAATGTAATGCCTTTTCTGGCTAATTTTATTCATCTTACCTCCAACAAAGTGGTCACTACACAAGCGCTGGTATGCCACTATCCATCTTCTCCGTCGGTCAGCATCTACCGGGATCCAATAAAATGATAACCCTTGCCTTGTTTGTTGATGGTTACTACATCGAGGTGCACAACAACATAGTGGCATGATGGAAGTCTTGCTGAAAATAAACACTTTCTTTGCTGCCGTTCCTCAATGCTGGCTGTGGTAAACTACTGGTAGTACACGTCCAAAATGGTGGCCGCGTTTGTCGTGACGTCACGTGAAAAGGGTCCATACAAAAATACTATACAAAAAATGTAAACTGCCTGGCCAAAAAAAAAAAAGTCACTGTTCGGATTTAAATAAGCAAATAGTAAAAGGCCTTTGATTGGATAATTAATGCAGTCATTAATATGATTCAGCTGGCGACAATTCTTTTAACCCGAACTGATGCAGTGAGTAGCTTCTCATTTCTTTGATATCCATGTGGGAAGACGTATCCCGTGGTTGTGGAAAAGACTGCACTGTGTTTCAAAAGAGTCAAATTATTGGCCTGCATCAAGCAAAGAAAACAACTAAGGAGATTGCTGAATTGACTGAAAATGGGTTAAGAACTGTCCAACACATTATTAAAACATGGAAGGACAGTGGTGAACCATCAACTTTGTGGAAGAAATGTGATCGGGGGAAAAAAATTGACTGACCGTGATCAGAGATCACTTAAACACTTGGTGAAGATGAATTGTAAAAAATCAACAGTAGAACTCATGGCTAGGTTTAATAGTGAAAGTAAGAGCATTTCCACATGCACAATGTGATGAGAACTCACAGGATTGTGATTAAACAGCTGTGTGGCCAAAAGAAAGTTAGTGAAGCTAATCGGAAGAAAAGGCTTCAGTTTTCTAGGGAGCATAAAGATTAGACTCTGGAGGAATGGAAAAAGTTCATGAGGTCTGATGGGTCCAGATTTACCCGATTCCAGAGCAATGGGGGTGTCAGGGTAAGAAGGGAAGCTCATGAAGTGATGCACCTATCATACATTGTGCAGTGTTATGATCTGGGGTTGCTTCCCTTGGTTAGGTCGAGGCTCAGCATCATTATGTGGCAAAAAAATGAAGTCAGCTGATGACCTGAATGTACTGAATGACCAGGTTGACATCAATGGATTTTTTTTATGGATGGCACGAGCATATTCCAGAATGATAATGCCAGTATTCATTGGGCTCAAATTGTGAAAAAGTGATTCAGGAAGGGCGGCACGGTGGTGTAGTGGTTAGCGCTGTTGCCTCACAGCAAGAAGGTCCTGGGTTTGAGCCCCGGGGCCGGCGAGGGCCTTTCTGTGTGGAGTTTGCATGTTCTCCCCGTGTCCGCGTGGGTTTCCTCCGGGTGCTCCGGTTTCCCCCACAGTCCAAAGACATGCAGGTTAGGTTAACTGGTGACTCTAAATTGACCGTAGGTGTGAATGTGAGTGTGAATGGTTGTCTGTGTCTATGTGTCAGCCCTGTGATGACCTGGCGACTTGTCCAGGGTGTACCCCGCCTTTCGCCCGTAGTCAGCTGGGATAGGCTCCAGCTTGCCTGCGACCCTGTAGAAGGATAAAGCAGCTAGAGATAATGAGATGAGATGAGATGATTCAGGAAGCATGAGGAATCATTTTCACATATGAATTAGCCACCACAGCCCTGTGATGACCTGGCGACTTGTCCAGGGTGTACCCCGCCTTTCGCCCGTAGTCAGCTGGGATAGGCTCCAGCTTGCCTGCGACCCTGTAGAAGGATAAAGCAGCTAGAGATAATGAGATGAGATGAGATGAGATGAGATGAGATGAGATGAGATGAGATGAGATGAATTAGCCACCACAGAGTCCGGACCTGAACCCCATTAAAAGTCTTAGGGATGTTCTGGAGAAGACTTTACAGAGTGGTTTGACTCGCCCATTATCAATACATGATCTCAGTGAAATATTACTGCAGCTGTGGATGGAAATAAATGTTGTGATGTTGTACAATGTCGTTGAAATTAATCGTTCGCTGGAATCAGAGCTAAAGGTGGTCCGATTAAATTTTTTTTTGTCAGGCAGTTTATATTTTTGTAGACATCCGTTACAAAGAAGTGTTTTGCATTTACGTCATTAGTTACACACATTATTACTATCTCTTATAGGCAGAATTCTTAAAGAAACAGTTTTGCCAATAGTTACCACAATTTCTCTCTTATCCTCAACTCGCATAAATAATCAGGAAAGGTTTGGTTCTGGCATTTGTTCCTTTAGTTTTGCACCAGCGGTACAAGGGTAATTTTTGTAACAAATAGTGAAAGTCTACGTCATCTAAACTCTCACACCAGTGCAGACCCAAAACTTTAGTCACCAGACATGTCTCATTTTCTGCTTGGGTGGAAATTTGTGTAAATGTAATTTTTGGATGAACTATTCCTTCAAATTGGGTTCTAAGCAGGTGTAACACTAAGAGCTTAGTAACGCTAATGTTAAATTGATGAATATTGAGCCAGTAGCATATACAGAGTCCCCGATCCAGACTGTTGTGATCCAGTCCAGAATATCGAAGCAGCCCTTCTGTCCATGGAGCCAGTGGCCTCGCTCGCACTGGTGTCTGGTGTCGCACTAAGCATGAGAAGAATGCCATTGACGTCAGTGCAGTCCCTTTCAGAGAGTGGCACCCCAGTCCTGTGTAGCAGAGAGAGAGAGAGAGAGAGAAGCAGAGTGAGAGAGACAAAGAGAAAAAGGAAGGAAGGAAGGAAGGAAGGAAGGAAGGAAGGAAGGAGGAAAGAAAGTGACAGGGATAATCCGAGCTTTGTTAGATGAGTGAACATGTGCTTCTTGTGATTTCATGTCTCAGGTTTGCAACTTAGACATGCTTACGTGCACTACTATTCTAGCACGCTTACAAAATTGAGTCAAGGATCATTTTAATACACTTTCACTATGACACATAGATATACTGTCTAAATGGTGCAGATAAGTGCTTTATAGAGAATAGGGAATTATCCCATACTTGCATTTAAATTGATCAAGGAGAAATGGTTAAAACTTGAATTTTGAATGGATTTAGAAATGCATTTAAAAGTGTTATAGTCTTCAGAATAATGGTCTGATGGACGAATAAAAATACCCTGCACATTTATATAGCATACAGGTTGTATACAGTGCTCAGTGTAAATGAGTCCACCCCCTTTGAAAAGTAACATTTTAAACAATATCTCAATAAACACAAAGAATTTCCAAAATGCTGACAAGACAAAGTTTAATATAACGTCTGTTTAACTTATAATGTGAAAGTAAGGTTAATAATATAACTTAGATTACACATTTTTTCAGTTTTACTCAAATTAGGGTGGTGCAAAAATGAGTACACCCCATAACAAAAACTACTACATCTAATACTTTGTAAGGCCTCCATGATTTTTAATGACAGCACCAAGTCTTCTAGGCATGGAATGAACAAGTTGGCGACATTTTGCAACATCAATCTTTTTCCATTCTTCAACGATGACCTCTTTTAATGACTGGATGCTGGATGGAGAGTGATGCTCAACTTGTCTCTTCAGAATTCCCCAAAGAAAATAATTTCTTTACACCACAAAGGTGAAGGCTACAAGAAGATCAGCAAAGCTTTACTTATCAGTCAGAATACTGTAGCAAAAGTGGTACAAAAATTTCAGAAAGTTGGAACTGCAACCATCTCACAGAGACGTCCAGGTCGTCCACGGAAGTTAACACCTCGACAGGAGCGTCTTCTGATGAGAAGGGTTGAAGAAAATCGGCATGCAAGTTCACTGCAGTTATCTGAAGAAGTAGAAAGCCAAACTGGGGTGACTATTTCCCGTGACACAATACGGCGTACACTGCAGAGGAATGGCATGCATGGATGCCGTCCACGAAAGAAGCCTCTCCTAAAGCCCAGGCACAAAAAAGCCTGCCTAGATTTTGCCAGGGCCCATGCTGACAAAGATGAAGACTACTGGGACTCTATACTCTGGAGTGATGAGACCAAGATAAATGTTTTTGGAACTGATGGCTTCAAAACTGTATGGCGTCGCAAAGGTGAGGAATACAAAGATAACTGCATGGTGCCTACAGTGAAACATGGTGGTGGCAGTGTCCTTATGTGGGGCTGCATGAGTGCTGCTTGTGTCGGGGAGCTGCATTTCATTGATGGCATCATGAATTCACAGATGATGCATTGCTCTATACTGAAAGAGAAGATGCTACCATCACTCCGTGCCCTTGGTTGTCATGCATTTTTCCAACATGATAATGATCCTAAACACACATCTAAGGCCACTGTTGGATTTCTGAAGAAGAACAGGGTGAAAGTGATTCAGTGGCCAAGTATGTCTCCTGATCTGAACCCAGTCGAACACCTACGGGGAATTCTGAAGAGACAAGTTGAGCATCACTCTCCATCCAGCATCCAGTCACTAAAAGAGGTCATTGCTGAAGAATGGAAAAAGATTGATGTTGCAAAATGTCGCCAACTTGTTCATTCCATGCCTAGAAGACTTGGTGCTGTCATTAAAAATCATGGAGGCCATACAAAGTACTAGATGTAGTAGTTTTTGTTGTGGGGTGTACTCATTTTTGCACCACCCTAATTTGAGTAAAACTGAAAAATGCATAATCTAAGTTTATATTATTAACCTTACTTTCACGTTATAAGTTAAACAGATGTTATATTAAGCTTTGTCTTGTCAACATTTTGGAAATTGTTTGTGTTCACTGAGATATTGTTTAAAATGTTACTTTTCAAAGGGGGTGTACTCATTTATGCTGAGCACTGTATATCTCATCTCGTCTCATTATCTCTAGCCGCTTTATCCTGTTCTACAGGGTCGCAGGCAAGCTGGAGCCTATCCCAGCTGACTATGGGCGAAAGGCGGGGTACACCCTGGACAAGTTGCCAGGTCATCACAGGGCTGACACATAGACACAGACAACCATTCACACTCACATTCACACCTACGGTCAATTTAGAGTCGCCAGTTAACCTAACCTGCATGTCTTTGGACTGTGGGGGAAACCGGAGCACCCGGAGGAAACCCACGCGGACACGGGGAGAACATGCCAACTCTGTACAGAAAGGCCCTCGCCGGCCACGGGGCTCGAACCCGGACCTTCTTGCTGTGAGGCGACAGCGCTAACCACTACACCACCGTGCCGCCGGTTATAGTCGTCGACTTATGACTGCGTTTGGTTACGACTGACCAGTCGTAAACCGATCTGGTCGTAAGTCAGCCTATGTTAAATGAACGTAAGTATATTGTGATGTGTAATGATATTGTAATCATCTTAAAGTCTTATTTTATCAACATTTTCTTATTTCATTACCTTGGCTCATTATTTGTTTTAAGTCAAACACTGCATACTACACTGCGTACAGTACAATTCGTTTAACATGTGCAAAACAAAAAATACGAAATACAGGTGTGAAAAACAGAAAACATTTTAGTTTGAAACATACCAAAAGACAAATGTAGAACATAGCAAAATACAAAATTTAGTGACCGCTGGCATCACTGGTGCTTGGCTGTGGGTCGTCTACGTCATCATCAGCTGTTGCAGCGCTCGGGCTGGCGGGAGCATTTGCTTGTTTCATAAGCCAGGAGCTGGGGCGGAAACTGTATGACGGAGTGCGCGAGGGAGCGCAAGAGAGACTGCGCATGTGCCTGGAGCTGGGGCGGAAACTGTTGTACGCGGCGAGAGGCGCTGCCGGGAGCTGGGGCGGAAACTATTGTACGCGGCGAGAGGCGCTGCCAGGAGCTGGGGCGGAAACTGTCGTACACTCAGCTAGCTCAGCTGGGAAACACTTGCCAGTCATAACCAGATGGTCGTAACGTTGATCGGTCGTAAGTCGCATAGGTCGTAAGTCGACGACTACCTGTATGTATATATGGCAGCACTGTGGTACAATGTTTAGCACTGTCGCCTCACAGCAAGAAGGTTCTGGGTTCGAGTCCAGTGGCCAATGGGGGCCTTTCTGTGTGGAGTTTGCATGTTCTCCCCATGTCTGCGTGGGTTTCCTCTGGGTGCTCCGGTTTCCCCCACAGTCCAAAGACATGCAGGTTAGGTTAACTGGTGACTCTAAATTGAGCGTAGGTGTGAATGTGAGTGTGAATGGTTGTCTGTGTCTATGTGTCAGCCCTGTGATGACCTGGCGACTTGTCCAGGGTGTACCCTGCCTTTCACCCGTAGTCAGCTGGGATAGGCTCCAGCTTGCCTGCGACCCTGTAGAACAGGATAAGCGGCTACAGATAATGGATGTGTGTGTGAGATATATATACACACACACAGTTATTCCATGAAATCGAGTCGTACATGAGCTGATAGCAGACGAGGCGTGTAGCACCGAGTTGGGTATAAGCCATATACGACGAGATTGAGTGAAATAACTGTTTTATTCAATCCACATTTACTGGATTTTGAGAAACGGAGCATTTTTATATTTATTTTTTGCAAATTCGATAAATAAAACTTTTACACAAAACGTCCGACAAAATCCTTTCCGCTTAGAATGTAAACAAACTGGCGAAATGACAGTAGCAAATTGTGAAAATGCGATAATAATAATAATTCTTGAAAAATAAAAAAGATATGTTCTCATCATCAAGTACTTTTATTTATTCCATATTTTAGAGGGGTTTTTTTTCCGTTCGTGGTTGGTTCAGCAACACGTTGCGCCATTTTGTTTTTCTCTACTCACGGTATATGAGCTGATATCCTAGTAGTAGAGTAGCCAATCAGAGTGTGTGATTGCTTATATCCAGTGAATGTGGACAGAATAAAGTATGTTGTACATAAGATGCATCATAATCACTATACTCCCCAAGGAGGTTCTTTAATTAAGGAGGAACGTACATTATAGGTGTCTCCTTACACTAGTCATTCCCAAGTTCGTACACTGCATAGGTAACATTTTTCTTTTCTTTTTTCTTATTTTTACAAATACAACTGGAGTGTCTAGTTGTCAATCACACTGTATGTGCTATGATCCTTTGCAGAAGTCCCCCTACCATAGTCCAAATTTGAAACTGGAACCTCGTGGCTCCATTTAGGTGCAGTTTATCTTTCTTACTAATTGATGTTTGGTGAAACTGGGTTCAGTTTTGATCATCTTAACATACTTATAGGACCATATCCTGTGCCTTGTGTGCAGCAAATTCTTCCTCATTGAATCCTGTAGACTCCAAGCCATGGTTTGGCTGCAGCTTGCGCTCTCCTTCCACGGCGCAGCACTGGCAGCCTTCAGGCTCCTGTTTTAGAGGGAAGCTCTGCTCACGTTCGGCTAGCGACGCACCACGGCCGCCCCCCGCACACACAGGGCATCCGCTGTGCTAGCACACACACATACACACACACATACACACACACACACACACGTACGTACATACACACACACACACAGCTGACAGACTTTTCTTTTTTTTTCCCTCTCTGGGTCTTTATCCCTTATTACTGCTAGAACACTAGAGACAGAGAAGAGACCGGTCATCTGTTGGCGTCAGCCCTACATACACTGTGTGTGCATGTGTGTGTATATGTCTGTGTGTGTTGCTCAGACATCATGCCTTTAGCCGTTGTTCTGGGCCGGTCTGTATGGATGTAAAGCTTGTGGACGTAAAGCAGGAGCAGCCGGGCAGAGATGGGCCTGCTCACAAGCAGCAAACAACTCCAGCACTGGGACACTCGCTCTGCGCTTAACAGCACATTGGACCTTAGATCACTGGATACATCGCTCTGTGTGTGAGTGTGTGTGCGTATGTATGTGTGTGTGTGTGTGTGTGGCCCCTTTGTGTGTTTTCTTTAGAGATATACTGTTACCTTCACCTCATGAGATTCAGCTGCAGCCTGTGGCTTCACTTTGCCACTTGAGGATAACCATTCTGACTGAGGCTCTGTATATTTTTACTGGAGAGGGGTTTTTTTGGCTCATTTCGGGAGCCTTGACGTTCACCGTGGAGGGTCTGAGCACAGCATGAAGAACCACCCATGCGTCCAGCCGGGACACCCCAACATGGCGCTGTATGGCCGTTTGGGCCCTCTGCTGGGAGCCTCAGCTAGTCCACTGAAGGGCCTCAGAACTGACCCCTCACTCCCCTCTCTCCCCGCAGAAGAGGCCTACCAGAAGCTGGCCACAGAGACGCTGGAGGAGCTTGACTGGTGCCTAGATCAGCTGGAAACCCTGCAGACACGGCACTCGGTCAGCGAGATGGCCTCAAACAAGGTAAGACTGGCACCTTTTGCTTTATTTCAGCTGGGGGTTGATTGGCTCTGGTCATGGTTGTAATGCCACAGAGTGGTCCAGGTGTCACAGAACAGTTCTTGTGAGGCTCATGAGGTCTCTTTCATTCAGAGTTGGTTTTCATGTCCCTGACTCGGAGTCCCCTCATTACACATCAGGCCTCTTTGTTTCCTACTCCTGGGAATCTCTTATTAAACCATTAACAGGTTCAACGTAAGCCTTCATTTAATTTAATCACAGTATCTTTCATGTTTTGATCTGTGCCTGCTTTGTAATCTTCCTAATCCACTGTCCCTGGTGACACATTTCGGGAGCAGCAACATTACCTGTCAATACACTCATTTCATCACAGTACATTGTGTCTGCTCAAGGCCTGGTCGCCATGTGTGTGTCTTTGCGTCATGCCGCACTGCATGGTAAAGCTCTCATTTCTGTAAGCCTTGCTCTGAGTGTTTACAATGATGGAAGTGAAAATCGCTTGTCTGCTGCACTGAGCATGCTCACACTCTCCATCAGGGTCTTAGCACACATGCGGCATGTTAATCAGCCCCAGCCAGTCAGCTGCGCCACAACACCGCTGCTCAAAACCCCAACACTTCGAGCACGCTACTGATACTGCACATGCACGGCCGAGGATCTTACAGAAGTGGTCACCTATTAGTGTAAGGGCACCTAGCATTCACGTCTTGTTGTTTCCACTTCGACTGTCTGTTCCTTTCCCCCCATCACGTATCCATGGTAACACACAAGGCCTGTCAGCTTGCTTTGTTGCTCAAGCCTACCAGCACCAGCAGCACCACATCACAAATCCACTATACAGTGTCAATATCAGTGTCGATTTTTAGTGGTGCTTTATTTTTCAGAATCAAATACTTTAACTCTTTCTGAAGTGATGCACTGCATGAGGATTTTCCAAGTAGTGTGTGTGTGTAAGTCATATATACCGGTACATATACAGTGTCTTGCAAAAGTATTCATCCCCTTGCTGTTTACCCTGTTTTATCATATTGTAAGCTGGAATTAAAATGGATTTTGGGAGGGTTACCACCATTTGATTTACACAACATGCCTGCCACTTTAAAGGTGCAAATTGTTTTCTTTTTTTTTTTTATTGTGACACAAACAATACTTAAGAAGAAAAAACAGAAATCTGGAGTGTGCATAGGCATTCACCTCCTTTCGTATGAAACCCCTAAATAAGAGCTGCTCCAACCGAGTCACTTCATAAGTCACATAATTAGTTGATTAAGATCCACTTGTGTGCAATCAAAGTGTCACATGATGTCTGTATAAATCAACCTGTTCTGGAAGGACCCTGACCCTGCAACACGACTAAGCAAGCAACATGAGAACCAAGGAGCCTCCAAACAGGTCAGAGACAAAGTTGTGAAGTATAGCTCAGGGTTGGGTTATAAAAAATATCCCATAATTTGAATATCCCAAGGAGCACCATTATAGCAAAATGGAAAGAATATGGCACCACTACAAACCTGACGAGAAGGCCACCCACCAAAACTCGGAGACCGGGCAAGGAGGGCATTAATCAGAAATGCAACAAAGACACCAAAGATAACACTGAAGGAGCTGCAAAGATCCACAGCGGAGATGGGAGTATCTATCCATATGACCACTTTAAGCCGTACACTCCACAGAGCAGGGCTTTATGGAAGAGTGGCCAGAAAAAAAGTCATTGCTTAAAGAAAAAAAAAAAAGAAAACACGTTTGGAGTTTGCCCAACAGCATGCGGCAGACTCCACAAACACACGGAAGAAGATTCTCTGGTCAGATGAGACGAACACAGAACTTTTTGGCCATCATGGGAAATGACATGTGTGGCACAAACCCAACACCCCGAGAACACCATTCCTACAGTGAAGCATGGTGGTGGCAGTATCATGCTGTGGGGATATTTTTCATCTGCAGGGACAGGAAAGCTGGTCAGGACTGAAGGAAAGATGGATGCCACTAAATATAGGGCATACAGTAGATTAGGGATAAAATTAGCTCGTGTTTTAAGTCGTTCAAATTCTGTAAAGCTGCTTTGCGTCAATGCTTATTGTTAAAAGCGCTATACGCAAACTTGACTTGACTAGGGCAATTCTGGAGGAAAATCTGTTTGAGTCAGCCAGAGGTTTGAGACTGGGACAAAGGTTCACGTTCCAGCAGGACAATGACCCTAAACATACTGCTAAAGCGACACTGGAGTGGTTTAAAGGGAAACATTTAAATGTCTTGGAATGGCCTAGTCAAAGCCCAGACCTCAATCCAATTGAGAATCTGTGGAATAACTTGAAGATTGCTGTACACCAACGCAACCCATTTAACCTGGAGGAGTTGGAGCAGGGGGCGGCATGGTGGTGTAGTGGTTAGCGCTGTCGCCTCACAGCAAGAAGGTCCTGGGTTCGAGCCCCGGGGCCGGCGAGGGCCTTTCTGTGTGGAGTTTGCATGTTCTCCCCGTGTCCGCGTGGGTTTCCTCCGGGTGCTCCGGTTTCCCCCACAGTCCAAAGACATGCAGGTTAGGTTAACTGGTGACTGTAAATTGACCGTAGGTGTGAGTGTGAATGGTTGTCTGTGTCTATGTGTCAGCCCTGTGATGACCTGGCGACTTGTCCAGGGTGTACCCCGCCTTTCGCCCGTAGTCAGCTGGGATAGGCTCCAGCTTGCCTGCGACCCTGTTGAAGGATAAAGCGGCTAGAGATAATGAGATGAGATGAGTTGGAGCAGTTTTGCCTTGCAGTGCTAAGCTAATAGAGACATACCTCAAGAGAATTGCAGCTGTAATTGCAGCAAAAGGTGGCTCTACAAAGTATTGACTTTGGGGGGTGAATACCTATGCACACTCCAGATTTCTGGTTTTGCATCTTAATTATTGTTTGTGTCACAATTAAAAAAAAAAAAAAACAATTTGCACCTTTAAAGTGGTAGGCATGTTGTGTAAATCAAATGGTGCTAACCCTCCCAAAATCCATTTTCATTCCAGTTTGTCATGCGACAAAACAGGACAAACACCAAGGGGGATGAATACTTTTGCAAGACACTATATGTTGTTAAAAAGGGCCCCATAATAAGTAATTGAGTAATGAGGAGGGATGAAGTATGTATATGCAGTGGACTGAGAATGTTTCTGGAATTTGGTTCTGAGCAGTGAACAGTGGAAGAATGTAGGATACAAAAAGGTGGATCTCTTGAGGTCCTATAAAAAGGTTATCATTCATTCATTCATTCTTCAGTATCAACTTTGTCTCAGTCACTCAATGTTTTTTTGTCTTTCGCACCATTCTGTCTGTATAAACTACAGACTGTTGTGTGTGAAAACCCCAGGAGATCAGCAGTTTCTGAAATACTCAAACCAGTCCATCTGGCTCAAACCAACACCCATGCCACAGTGAAAGAAAGTCACACTTTGAGATCACAATTTTTCCCGTTCTGATGTTTGAAGTGAACATTAATTAACTGAAGCCCTTGATTTGTATCTGTATGATTTGATGCATCGTGCTGCTGTCAAGGGATCGGCTGATTAGAGAACTGCATAAAACAGCAGGTAGATGGGTATTCCTAATAAAGTGGCCTGTGAGTGTATAGGGGTGATATTCATCTCATTATCTCTAGCCGCTTTATCCTTCTACAGGGTCGCAGGCAAGCTGGAGCCTATCCCAGCTGACTATGGGCGAAAGGCAGGGTACACCCTGGACAAGTCGCCAGGTCATCACAGGGCTGACACATAGACACAGACAACCATTCACACTCACATTCACACCTACGGTCAATTTAGAGTCACCAGTTAACCTAACCTGCATGTCTTTGGACTGTGGGGGAAACCGGAGCACCCGGAGGAAACCCACGCGGACACGGGGAGAACATGCAAACTCCGCATAGAAAGGCCCTCGCCGGCCCCGGGGCTCGAACCCAGGACCTTCTTGCTGTGAGGCGACAGCGCTAACCACTACACCACCGTGCCACCCCGGGGTGATATTTTTGGCTTAAACATATAGGAACTCTGTATAGAATGTTACCTTCCACAAGAAAAAATGGTTTAAATATTATTGCCATTCCCACAAATAATATTTTATGGAACTTGGACCCTGTGGAGAATAACGGCTGAGTGTCTTTCTATAGTGTCTAACAAGGTGGGTTAACCATTTCAGAAGGTTCATGGTCTTGGTAGTCCTCCATGAAGAACCATTTCAAGCTTTTTTATATTTGTACGTTTCTGCATGTAGATGCTTTCTTCGATTCAGACCATAGGTTTTGACTATGGAGACTGAGATGGAGACTGAGATGAATGAATCAAGTCTTAACCTTATGTCAAAGGTATCAATGTTTAGGGCCACCAGCCACAATAATACAGTGCATACATAGTGCCTTTCATTTCCAATTTTTTTTTGCAACCAAACATTTCCCTGGGGCGGCACGGTGGTGTAGTGGTTAGCGCTGTCGCCTCACAGCAAGAAGGTCCTGGGTTCGAGCCCCGGGGCTGGCGAGGGCCTTTCTGTGTGGAGTTTGCATGTTCTGTCCGTGTGGGTTTCCTCCGGGTGCTCCGGTTTCCCCCACAGTCCAAAGACATGCAGGTTAGGTTAACTGGTGACTCTAAATTGACCGTAGGTGTGAATGTGAGTGTGAATGGTTGTCTGTGTCTATGTGTCAGCCCTGTGATGACCTGGCGACTTGTCCAGGGTGTACCCCGCCTTTCGCCCGTAGTCAGCTGGGATAGGCTCCAGCTTGCCTGCGACCCTGTAGAAGGATCAAGCGGCTAGAGATAATGAGATGAGATGAGACATTTCCCTGTTCTTTCATCAAATATAAAGTGGCACAAGTTTTTTTTTTTTTTT
The DNA here is from genome assembly GCF_027579695.1 of Neoarius graeffei. Lineage (NCBI taxonomy): Eukaryota > Metazoa > Chordata > Actinopteri > Siluriformes > Ariidae > Neoarius > Neoarius graeffei. The sequence continues at coordinate 75,473,420 of NC_083578.1, forward strand.
TTTGGGGGGGTGGGTGGGTGGGTATTTATTTATTTATTTATTTATTTATTCCAAATAAAGTTGACATCTAATATTTCTCTCTGGAGCTTGACATTCCAAGAATCAACTAAATGCCAATTCTGTGAGATTTTGTCTCTTCGTAGGTCTAATTTCAGTTAACCCTCATCCTACCATGCTATTTTACACCTTAATCTTACCATGTGGGGTCCGTTTGGACCCCAATACTTTTCTTTAAAATTAAAGCTTATAAAGACAAAATCACCAGATAAGTTTTGTTCAGAACATCTTGAATTAATAACAGCAATACACTAAAGGGCCCAAGGCATAAAGAACACACTTAACCTTCATCCTACCAGCCAATTTTACATACACAAACTACCAGGCGGGGTCCGTATGGACCCCAGGAGGGAATACCTTGAAATCAATGCAGTAAGAACCAATTCAATGCAGCAAACAGACATAACTTTATTGAAGAACAAAATCCACTATGGCTGAATATCAATGATGTATTATAAATGCAATAACATTGCAATAATATTGCAATAACTAGCATACATGTAGCAAATTATAGCGCCACAAAAAAAATTGGCATTATATACATGATTTTTGCAGCTCATGCAGCTGTAAAACATTCTGGATTACAACTTAGGTCTTTTCTTACAGAATTTAAAACAAAAAAGTAATTGTAAAATAATTTAGGGCTTTTGTTTTGTAGCCTGTGCTTATTGCAGCAGTGGGGTCCACACGGACCCCAAGAAGGAATGCCTTGGTAGTTTCATTATGGAACATAAAAGAAATAAAAGACGTTAACTTTCAGTGTGCTATTCAATTATAAAATGAAAGACAGATAAACTTTACTCTGGGGTCCGGTTGGACCCCAGTAACAAATTAATTATACCTTCACAATGCAAAAAGCTGATCTTCCGGTGCTTTAGTGTTTTAATTAAGACATAAATTCCGACAAATTCATAAAACGGTGAGGCAGTATGTCACATATTTTTAAAATGGCAAACAAACATATAGGTGCAGGGTCCAGATGGACCCCACTTGGTAGGATGAAGGTTAAATGGTCGACTGTTCCATACGTTGGAATATTGCTCTGATTGAGATTAATGGTATTCTTCTGTAAACAGATACTTGTTTTTTTTTCTATTGTAATGGATGAAAAAGCAAATTTGATTGCAACCTCATATTTATACTCCATGGGAATAGATAATGACTTAAGTCATTGATTTTTTTTTTCAATCCTAGAGACTGAGAGCAAATTTCAAAGAATGACAGTTTGTTTACAGTTATTTTAAATCTTCCTTAAGGGTGTCAATAATTTTGCCACATATTAGAGAAGCATGTAAAAAAATTGAGTTTATTAGGGTTTTTTTTGTTAGGAAGAGAAGTTGAAAACTCATTGTGTATGTTTTTTATTAACTTTGCTCATGAAGGGTGTCAGTAATTGTGAGGTTGACTGGTGTGTGTGTGTGTGTGTGTGTGTGTGTGTGTGTGTGTGTGTGTGTGTGTGTGTGTGTGTGTGCGCGCACGCACGCATGCATGCATGAATGAGCTATAAAAGTCAGGCTTTTAGATGCTGACATTAATAATAAACCGATTCCATACACACTTCTTGTGAGTGGAAAGTGTTTTGTTATGAAAGCAGTATTTCATTGACATATTTGCATAAAATCTGGATCTATGGACTTTCGGTTCTTTGTGGGGTTTATTTTTAAATTAATGTCACACGTTCAAAATAGAGTTGCTATTTCAATCTCCGTCTACAGGAAAAAAAACATTCAAAGAGAAATCACAGCTAAAAATTGGCTCACATCTTGGTATTTTTTTCGTTAGCCACCAAGAGTGAGTGTTTTAACACCTTGCAGACATATCAACAATAGAAGCGACACACGCATGTGTCCACATGAGCCCACACTGCCCAGTTATTACTGGCTCATCTGCTCCAAGAAAGCTGTAAATGAGGTAGCGTTCTGTGGCCGTCTCTGAGGGAGGAGAAGTGTGAAACAATCCCACGTCAAACTTTCAGTTCAGCCTCTTCCTCTACTGTCCACACTATTGGAAAGAACTATTCTGGGACTGTTGAAAGACAACAGCTGATTATCACAGGATTTATATTCATGGTCATTGGCTTAATTAATAATCGTATCCCACGCATGGTGTGCTAATGGTCGTTGAGGGTTCGGTGTCATGTTTCATATCCAAATATGGACTTTCAGTGTAGCATACATATAAATTAGATCAGATCAGAATCGTATTTATTGACCAAGTATGTTGACACATACAAAGGATTTGGTTCCAGCAGTTGGTGTCTCTAGCAGTACGGAAAAAGGTGGGGGGAGTGTGTGTGTGTGTGTGTGTGTGTGTGTGTGTGTGTGTGTGTGTGTGTGTGTGTGTGTGTGTATTAGGGTGGTCCCGAAATGTATGGGAAACTTTTTTTTTTACCAAAACATTCCGACCACCCTACCATTTTTTTACATAGGCTAAAAGAAGGCAACAAGCAAAATTTCAGAAAAATTGGTTAATATTTAGAGGTGCCACACGAGGTTGCAAATCAGGTTAAGCCATTAACATTAGTTGGTGCGTAGACTGTTGCAGAGAAGATCTCAAACCCCCAAAAAGTCACAGTTCTAGAGGGAATATGCCACTTCTATGAAAAAGAAGAGGCAGGAAGAGTTTATAGACTGATAGAAGGTTAACTTTCATGCACTAAGGGGTTCTTAAACAATGAGCACTGATCGTAATATGCTGATGAAGTTGTGAATGTTTTTCTTTCTATGTTTTTCAGATGGCTAGCAACAGTAATAAAAGTAGTAGTATCGGTGGTGCAAAGCACAAAACCAGAAAGGACAATTATGTTTGGTTAATTGGTCCCACTTCCAAGGAACTGTCTGGGAGAAAGCTTCCTTCTGCTAGGGAAGTCCTTAGCCCATGTTTACATTAGACCGTATCAGCGGATCATCAGATTAACGTTTTTAAAACGATTAGTGTGCACACAGCAACACCAATACACGATTTGCATGCACACAGCAACACCAATACACGGATACGCTCGGCTCCGCAGGCATCCTGCACTCCAAATCACTCCGCCCTGAACAGCGAGTGCCCTCTGGAGGGTGCGCACTCCGGCCCTGCGCAGCTCACAGAGCGCGCGAGTGAAGTGCACAAGCTGTGATTCGGGACTGAGCCGCTGTGTGTGTGATCCCAGCGCATATCACTTACCACTTGCAAGTGGAAGGATGGCAAGCCTAAAGACAATCATAACTACACAATGGGCAGTATTTGCATCAGTATTTGCAGTATTTTCATACTTTTATACTCTTTAATGAAAGGTGATACAAGGCGGAAGTCCGCGCCGTTTTTCAGCAGTCACGTCACATGACCAACGCCAGCGAATCAGGAAGGTGGATGTCACAGTGACGTTGTCCAATGACGACGCCAGCTAGAGCTCAGCACAGCGTATCCGCGTATCTCAATGTTTACACAGCACCGGACCAGACACGATCTGGATTGAATACGTGGACGCTGGCGGATTCCCGTTTCCCGGCGTTTTAATGTAAACGGACAGTGCATCCGCGAAGAAAACGAGACAGATACGGTCTAATGTAAACTTGGCCTTAGTGTGTTCTTTTATCTCCACAAGATACCACAATACCGAAGGGTTTAGAAAATCACAGACAAGTAATAGCTATTGTTACTTTGAACACAGGAAGTTATATTACTGTATTGTTTGTATTAATATGAAACAGTTTATAAGCCACATTATTTTATATTGTGTCTTGAGTGAAAACTTTAATGGCTTTGTGGCACCTCTAAACATTGTTCAATCTTAACCAAATTTCACACAATAACTTCTTTTAGGCAATGTAAAAAAAAAAGGTAAGGTGGTCGTAACAAAATCCTAAAAAAAAAATTTGGGGACCACCCTAATAATTTTTTAAAGAGAAATTTATATCAAGGACATTACACGGTGGCACGAAGATATGACGTTTATCTTCAAGTAGTGTGTGTATCACGAGTGAGCGAAGTGAACGAGTGAAAATATTTTCAACATGAGAAGATAAACTTCATATTTTCACACTATCGTGTAATGTTCATTATATTACATGGACACATCCACAAAAAATAAAACACAAGGTAATCAAAAGAATTTTAATTTTGAATCGGTTCACCATTTTGAGAACACACATCTAGTCAGCAGGAAAACACTGGGAGTGATGTCATCAGTGTGAAATATTGGGAATTATTTTTTTCGCGGTCCGGTTTCCATCAAATCCTGCCCTCTGATTGGTTGGCAAGCGGGTCCGTATCCTACTATACGGACCCCAGTTACGGACCCCGGTTACAGACCTCTGGCGACTCGCTCGTTCACAACAACAACAAACATAGTAGCATTTTTTTGTCAGCATGTATCTTTTTTTAATAAGATTTATTTATCAGATTATCAAAAATCTTATACATTTTTGCCAGGATTTCTCAGGAGAATTGCATTAATTTTACAGCATGGATGGCGATAACGACAGTCTTCACAGCGAAAGCGAGTTTTACTACCCTCAGGAAGAAGAAATACAACCCCGATTCCAGAAAAGTTGGGACAAAGTACAAATTGTAAATAAAAACGGAATGCAATGATGTGGAAGTTTCAAAATTCCATATTTTATTCAGAATAGAACATAGATGGCATATCAAATGTTTAAACTGAGAAAATGTATCATCTCATCTCATCTCATTATCTCTAGCCGCTTTATCCTGTTCTACAGGGTCGCAGGCAAGCTGGAGCCTATCCCAGCTGACTACGGGTGAAAGGCGGGGTACACCCTGGACAAGTCGCCAGGTCATCACAGGGCCGACACATAGACACAGACAACCATTCACACTCTCACTCACCCTACGGTCAATTTAGAGTCACCAGTTAACCTAACCTGCATGTCTTTGGACTGTGGGGGAAACCGGAGCACCCGGAGGAAACCCACGCGGACACGGGGAGAACATGCAAACTCCGCACAGAAAGGCCCTTGCTGGCCACGGGGCTCGAACCCGGACCTTCTTGCTGTGAGGTGACAGCGATAACCACTACACCACCGTGCCGCCCGGTTTGGCATTGTCATGTTGGAAAATGCAAGGTCTTCCCTGAAAGAGACGTCGTCTGGATGGGAGCATATGTTGCTCTAGAACCTGGATATACCTTTCAGCATTGATGGTGTCTTTCCAGATGTGTAAGCTGCCCATGCCACACGCACTAATGCAACCCCATACCATCAGAAATGCAGGCTTCTGAACTGAGCACTGATAACAACTTGGGTCGTCCTTCTCCTCTTTAGTCCGAATGACACGGCGTCCCTGATTTCCATAAAGGACTTCAAATTTTGATTCGTCTGACCACAGAACAGTTTTCCACTTTGCCACAGTCCATTTTAAATGAGCCTTGGCCCAGAGAAGACGTCTGCGCTTCTGGATTATGTTTAGATACGGCTTCTTCTTTGAACTATAGAGTTTTAGCTGGCAACGGCGGATGGCACGGTGAATTGTGTTCATAGATAATGTTCTCTGGAAATATTCCTGAGCCCATTTTGTGATTTCCAATACAGAAGCATGCCTGTATGTGATGCAGTGCCATCTAAGGGCCCAAAGATCACGGGCACCCAGTATGGTTTTCCGGCCTTGACCCTTACGCACAGAGATGCTTCCAGATTCTCTGAGTCTTTTGATGATATTATGCACTGTAAATAATGATATGTTCAAACTCTTTGCAATTTTACACTGTCGAACTCCTTTCTGATATTGCTCCACTATTTGTCGGCGCAGAATTAGGGGGATTGGTGATCCTCTTCCCATCTTTACTTCTGAGAGCCGCTACCACTCCAAGATGCTCTTTTTATACCCAGTCATGTTAATAATGACCTATTGCCAATTGACCTAATGAGTTGCAATTTGGTCCTCCAGCTGTTCCTTTTTTGTACCTTTAACTTTTCCAGCCTCTTATTGCCCCTGTCCCAACTTTTTTGAGATGTGTTGCTGTCATGAAATTTCAAATGAGCCAATATTTGGCATGAAATTTCAAAATGTCTCACTTTCGACATTTGATATGTTGTCTATGTTCTATTGTGAATACAATATCAGTTTTTGAGATTTGTAAATTATTGCATTCCGTTTTTATTTACAATTTGTACTTTGTCCCAACTTTTTTGGAATCGGGGTTGTAAAAAAAAACATTTCAGGAGAAAGCTAAAAACCTGTAACTGTTACTAACGCCGAGCAAAAACATGGCTGAATCCTGAATGACTCAATTTTGTATAAATAGGGGACTACATAGGTGGCAAAATGTAGTTTTTTTGCCTGCCATGGAAGTGCACTTGTATACCAAGGAGGAAGCCATTTGCATTACAGCCGTGAATGAGGATTCAAAATGGCGGCCCGGCTCAGCTCGGTTTGGTTTTCCCTTTCGGGCACTCTCATTTTCTGTTAGAATTTGGTAAAGAAAAAAATAAATATATTATTTACCAGCTTAAGGTCGGTCCGTGTGGTGAAATACCGTGACCTTAGCCTTGAATACTGATCTTGGCCCAGAGGGCCTCGGTCAGTACTTTCAAGACCTTGGTCACGGTATTTCACGATACGGACTTCCCAGCTGGTAAATAACATATATTTATTATACATACAGGACATTTTTTTCAATGGAATAAAAACGTGTTCTATTCCCTTCTAGTGGATTTCATTCATTTGGTTTGATAGCATGCAATATTCTTAGTATATCGCTTATCCTATATGTATTACGTCACAATGGAGAATGAGTGTTGAATATGGTTTAAGATATTGCATGGTTGTCAAGACAACATGATGTCACACATTGGAGACATAAAACTTCCACGCTATTGAGTGACTGTGACAATTTGTGAACAAACATGACTGCCAGGCCTGCTTTGTTAAATACGGAAGATTTTGAGAGAATTTTGAAAGAGAAAGATGCATTGAACACCTGAAAGGAATGTGTATTCCTGAAAGGAATGTGTATGTATAATAATAATAATATTGGCTGGCTTTTTTTCTTGGTATATCAGATATATTCCATTCAGCTAGCATGATATTGAACAAGTCAAAGATGAGTTCAATATCATGCTAGCTGAATGGAATATATCTGATATACCATGAAAAAAAGCCAGCCAATATTATTTTTAATATGCAATCTTCAATATCTATTATATATGATATATAATATACAAGACCTATATTATATACAATATATCTAAAATATTTGTATTATAAAATATCTTTCTAGAATATACAATATCTATAACATAAATATCTGTAATATCTATGCTATACAGTATCTATAATATGTAGCATACATTATAAATATATATGCTATTACCAGTATAAACGGTACACATTATATCCCTCATCAAGACATTCCTGTGCAGGGATTGGCCAAGGATGGCTCATGTAACATAAAATAGTTCCCCCATTGATTAAGCAATGTATGTCATTACGTTAAATAAATAAAAATGGATATGATGTGAGTCAGTCATGGTATATCCTGGATATACCATGAACTGACACCACAATTTCAAGCTATACGGCCGACTCGAGTCACAGCTGTGGCTCCATGAGCATTTCTGTGTGTAGATCTACGTATCATGATCATTCCTAGCAAGGCAGGTGATAGCATGGTACATTGCGCAGGTTGAAGGTCGCGCCGACGTAAACGACAAACATGGCTGCCTCCAATGAATTTATGCTGAAATTCGATCTTCACACTTTTAGTTTGGAATTTTTTGATGAGGGATATAAATCTAGTATACCATGCACTGAAAGGCACCGGGAATTGTGGGTTCTCTGAGGTGACTGGCATAGTACTATTTTCTTCGGGGCTGCACCATTCACTAAATAGTACTATACCAGTCACCTCAGAGAATCCATAATTTCAACCGGAGCCTCTCAGTGCATGGTATATTTGATCACTCTACAGACAGTGTGCAGGATATTTACAGACAATACACAGTATATAAAAAATATACACATGACATAGGCAGTGTACATAGAGTGCAGTGTGGTGGTGTAAACAGAAGGTACAAGTGGTATAAGAGTGTAATAATTTAATAATATTAAAGTGTAATGACTGTGATGGTTCAGATCAGTTATTTATGGCACAAGGAAAGAAGCTGCTCTTATGGTGCTCTGGTGATTGTGGTTCGCAGTGCTCTATAGCGCCTGCTGGAGGGAAGGAGTTGGAAGAGGTTGTGTCCAGGGTGTATGGAGTCCTTAAGGATTTTATCTGCCTGCTTCCTGGTTCATGAGATATACAAATCCTACAAGGGCAGGGGAGCCCTAATGATCCTGTCTGCTAACCTGATTCTAAAAAAGTTGGGACACTGCATAAAACGTAAATAAAACCAGAATGCAATGATCTGTAAATCTTTTTTTCAAATGAATATAATACAAAGACAAGATATTTAATGTTCAAACTGATAAACTTTATTGTTTTTTGTAAATATACACTCATTCTAAATTTGATGCCTACAACACGTTCCAAAAAAAGTTGAGACGGGGCATGTTTAGCGCTGTGTAACACCTTGTTCTTTAACAACTCCCAGTAAGTGTTTGGGAACTGAGGACACTAATTGTTGAAGTTTTGAAAGAGAAATTCTTTCCCATTATTGTTTGCTATACGATTCCAGTTGCTCAACATTCCGGTGTCTCCATTGTAATATTTTGTGCTTTGTAATGCGCCATAAATTTTCAATGGGAAGCAGACAGGCCAGTTTAGCCCCCATACTCTCTTCCTACAAAACCATGCTGTTGTAACACATGCAGAATGTGGCTTGGTATTGTCTTGCTGGAATAAGCAGGGACGTCACTGAAAAAGACACTATCTGGATGGGAGTATATGTTGCGCCAAAACCTGTATGTACCTTACAGCATTAATGAAGCCTTCACAGATGTGCAAATTACATCTGTGGCACTAATACACCTCCATACCTTCACAAATGCTGGCTTTTCAATTTTGTGCTGGCAAGAAGCTGGATGGTCCTTTTCCTCTTTAGCTCAGAGGACACAATGCCCATGATTTCAAAAAAAAAAATTGAACTGTGGACTTGTCAGACCACAACACACTTTACCACTTTGCATCAGTCCATCTCAGATGAGCTCGGGCTCAGAGAATTCAGCGGCGTTTCTGGATGTTGTTGATATATAGCTTTCACTTTGCGTGGTAGATTCAGCCACAAACTGGATTTACCGACAACGGTTTTCTGAAGTGTTCCTGAGCCCATGTAGTAATGTCCTTTATACATGTACAATCATGTTGGTTTTTAATGCAGTGCCCTCTGAGGGCTCGAAGGTCATGGGCATTCAGTGTTGGTTTTCAGCCTTGCCCCTTACGTGCAGAGATTTCTCTAGATTCTCTGAAGCTTTTGATGATCATATTATGGATTGTTGATGGTGGAATCCCTAAATTCTTTGCAGCTGTACATTGAGAAACAATGTTCTTAAACTGTTAGACTATTTGCCCATGCAATTTTTCACAAAGTGGTGAACCTCGCCCCGTGCTTGCTTATGAACAACTGAGCCTTTCCAATTACCAGTTAACCTATTTACCTGAAGAATGTTCCAAACGGGTGGGGTTTTTTTTCCTTTTTTGAGCATTCCACAACTTTCCCAGTCTTTTGTTACCCCGTTCTAACTTTTTTTGAACATGTTGCAGGCATCAAATTCAGAATGCATGTATACTGTATTTCCCAAAAACAATAAAAAAATTTATGAAGTTGAGCATTAAATATCTCATCTTTGCACTGTGTTCAAATGAATATAGGTCGAAAAGGATTTGCAAATCATTGCAATCTGTTTTTTATGCCTCCGCCACCTTAAGGTGCAGGAGGCATTATGTTTTCAAGTTGTCCGTTTGTCCGTTCGTCCGTGCGTCCGTCCGTCCTGAAACTTTGTGAACACGATATCTCGAAGGCTAATGAAAGGAATTTCACCAAACTTTCACCATTTGTGCGCTTTGGGACAAACATGACCTGATTAGATTTTGAGGTTAAAAGGTCACAGGTCAAGATTACTGTGAGGTCAAATGTCCATCCCCAAACTTTGTGAACACCATATCTCAAAGACTAATGAAAGGAATTTCACCAAACTTTCACCATTTGTGCACTTTGGGACAAAGATGAAATGATTAGATTTTGAGATTAAAAGGTCTAAGGTCAAGGTCACTGTGAGGTCAAATGTCTGTCCGAAAACCTTGTGAACACGATATCTCCAAGGCAAATGAAAGGAATTTCACCAAACTTTCACCATTTGTGCACTTTGGGACAAACATGAACTGATTAGATTTTGAGGTGAAAAGGTCACAGGTCAAGATTACTGTGAGGTCAAATGTCCATCCCCAAATCACAACTTAAAGGTCCCATGGCATGAAATTTTCACTTTCTGAGGTTTTTTAACGTTAAAATGAGTTCCTCTGACCTTCTTAAGTCACCCCAGTGGCTAGAAATGTCATAATGTGTAAACCAAACTACGCCCACCCTTTGTCAACATTTGAGAATAGCGCGTCAAAATGGCGCGTTGATAGGCTCTTCCCTTTACTACGTCAGCAAGGGAGATGATCCCCACACCCCCCCTCTGGATTCCCACCCACTGTATGGATTGCCCGCGCAGCTCAAAAGTTGCCACCATAGATACGTCACTTCAATTTTGTAGTGAGGAGACCATAGAGGACACAACAACATGGCACCACCTAAGCGAGCGAAACATGGAAGTTGCGCTGTACATGGATGTGACAACACAGAAAGGAGTCTGTTTTTACTGCCGACGGGAGAGCCCCTGAAGACGCAGTGGCTTAATTTTATTTACTCCAATAATACGCCATCGAGTCTACCTAAGACGGTGTATGTTTGTCGGAAGCATTTTCCTGAGGAATGTTTCCACAACTTGGGACAGTACAGGGCAGGTTTTGCACATCAACTGTCACTGAAGCCTGGGTCCGTACCAAGCATCCCTGCCGCATCAGCAACAAACACCGAACAAGTAAGTGTATAACTGTTAAGTAATTTTGCCGTGTTTTAAAATCGGTGCGTTAGCCTTGCAATGGCTACATTAGCTGTGCAGCTAACCGCTTCCTGCAGTTAGCCAGGTACTCTGCGCGGAAGGTACTCCTGCTGAAGTCGGTGATTTACAGTTTGTTCAACTGCTTGCACTTCTGCTTCGGGGTCGGACTCCGGGTCAAAAGCGAAAGCTTGGACTGTTGCTTGACCTGCCATTGCTACTGTTCACACACAGGTAGCATGCCCGCAGCTTGGTCAAGCCCCTCCCCCTCCCCCCATGGCCCGCCCCCACCCTCTACCCTTCCCCGCCTCCATGCTTCTCATTAGCAAAACGACGCACTGGGAAAAGGGCTGAAATGGGGCTTTCTCCCAGGAGGCTATACGGTATCTACGTGCCGAGGGTTCATTTCGAGAAAGGCTGCGGATATAACATCCGGAAACCTCCACGAGCCCGTTTAACGCATCAACAAACCACCATGCCATGGGTCCTTTAATAAGGCGTGTAGTCTACCAGGCGGAGGCATCCCCATCGACGCCGTTGGCGTCGAGTTCTATCTAGTAATTTATGCTTTGCACAGCGTGAATCGGGGTTGTACTTTGTCAGCAAGCTTAAGGACTTCTACATGGGCCCCTAACTACACAGGATGGGGATGTAGCCAGGAGTCATCTAAATTGTTAAAGTTCCAAATTGAACAATAGAAACGCTTTTGCAAATTCATAATTGTAGCCTCAAAGTCATTCTGACTTTAGATGAACGAGGACCGTCTATAGTGCCTTCATGTTAACACAGAACTGAGCAAGTCTTGATGTCATTCTAATAGCTTCTTATATATGCAAACTGACTCCCCATATGAGTGAGACTTGTGAATCTTCCTCCTCTCGCTGAATATTTTATACCCCAGGATGAGACAATACCTACGTATAAGTCATGTCGTGCTGATTATCTCACTCTGACTGACACACGCACACACATACAGAGCAGCATCACACATTTGCAAAGTACTCCCTGTTCATTTGAATATGAACAGGTATCATGGGGATTGCTCTGAGCATTTCGCTTTGAGCTGCACAGTTCCAGAGAAGGGAGGCAGGGCTGGGGAGACAGATCCCGCCTCTCAGATTTGCATCGACCTCAGTCTGACCAATAAGCTCTAGCAATGTACTCAGCCTGATCCTCCGGAGTGTGAGCGGGGGGCTGCAGTCTGAGCTGCTCTCACCTGAATGATGATGGTGTGAAATAGAGCCTTATTTGGAAGCTGTTGACGGAGGGGTTTCTGCCTCTCAGGCATGAGCATCTCTGAGTTCGCCGTGTACTTAGAAAGATGCTATCGGCTCGCTCATTTGTCTCTTTGACTTGGAATCTGGTCCAGCTTTTTTCTTTTTTTTTGTGATAAATGCAGATTTCATTGAGGAATGATGTTCTGGATCATTTGGAGAAACGTCTGGACTTGGGCTGTGCTGGCGTTCTAGCTTATCATGGACGTATGATGAGGAATACTTCGGCCTTAATGTGTTAATCATATTTTTCTATTCTTATAATTTTCATCTCTCCAGCTAAGCTGTGCTATTTTTATCTGTTAAACCGACAAGCGTGCTTCTCAAAATGCCTGAGGCAAATTATTTGCTTACTGTTTCTTGGGGATATATAAAGGTAAGCTGGTCATGGACATTGTTTCGTAACAAGGGGTGCATCCATTTTTATTTTCTATTGCTTATGTAGGTTTGTTGTTGTTTGAAAAACCTGATGGTTGTTCAAGAGAATATTATTCAATACCTACTTAGAATTATTCAGCGGAATTAATAAGAAAGGTAAAGGAATGTAAGTCTGGACTTATCATTCGACCCTGAGAGTTTAAAGAGTTAATAATGAAGGTGGGGTTTTTTTTTTCATTTTTTTTATAAATTACAGCATTAGAGATGGAAGGTTTTTTTTTTTAAACAACACTGAGAAACAGACGTATTGTCAGAATCTGTAGCTTCAGCATAAATAAAGAGCGAGACATGCATGGATGTGTAAATGAACTGGTTCACTGATAAATTTAGCAAGGAAGCTTGATCCTTCACCAGACCCTGAGAGTTTAAAGGGTTAAGAACAAGTTTTTCCCTTTTCTTATAAATGAGTACCTCTGGAATACAAGGTTTTATTCGGATATACTCTCAGAACTATACGATCAGAGAGAGAGAGAGAGAGAGAGAGAGAGATGCATGGATGTTTAAATGAAGTGAGTCATTGATTGATGGGTTTCATGAAGAGTCTTGACCCACCATTAGGCCCTGAGAGTTTAAAGGGTTAAGAACAAGTTTTTCCCTTTTCCTATAAATGAGTACCTCTGGAATACAAGGTTTTATTCGGATATACTCTCATAACTATACGATCAGAGAGAGAGAGAGATACATGGATGTTTAAATGAAGCGAGTCATTGATTGATGGGTTTCGTGAAGAGTCTTGACCCACCATTAGGCCCTGAGAGTTTAAAGGGTTAAGAACCAGTTTTTCCCTTTTCCTATAAATGAGTACCTCTAGAATATAAGGTTTTATTCGGATATACTCTCAGAACTATACGATCAGAGAGAGAGAGAGAGAGACGCATGGATGTTTAAATGAAGTGAGTCATTGATTGATGCGTTTCGTGAAGAGTCTTGACCCACTATTAGGCCCTGAGAGTTTAAAGGGTTAAGAACAAGTTTTTCCCTTTTCCTATAAATGAGTACCTCTGGAATACAAGGTTTTATTCGGATATACTCTCAGAACTATACGATCAGAGAGAGAGAGAGATGCATGGATGTTTAAATGAAGCGAGTCATTGACTGATGGGTTTCACGAAGAGTCTTGACCCACTATTAGGCCCTGAGAGTTTAAAGGGTTAAGAACAAAGGGTTTTGTGAAGGACTCTTTCTATAAATGAGTACCTCTAGAATATAAGGTTTTATTCGGATATACTCTCAGAACTAATACGATCAGAGAGAGAGAGAGAAAGAGAGAGAGATGCATGGATGTTTAAATGAAGCGAGTCATTGATTGATGCGTTTCGTGAAGAGTCTTGACCCACTATTAGGCCCTGAGAATTTAAAGGGTTAAGAACAAGTTTTTCCCTTTTCCTATAAATGAGTACCTCTGGAATATAAGGTTTTATTCGGATATACTCTCAGAACTATACGATCAGAGAGAGAGAGAGAGAGAGAGAGATGCATGGATGTTTAAATGAAGCGAGTCATTGATTGATGGGTTTCGTGAAGAGTCTTGACCCACTATTAGGCCCTGAGAGTTTAAAGGGTTAAGAGCAAAGGGTTTTGTGAAGGACTCTTTCTATAAATTAGTACCTTAGACAAGCAAGGTCTTCTTATGACAATGACAATATACTCCATATGGACAGCTATGCAGAGAGAGAGAGAGAGAGAGATGGATGGATGGATGTGTAAATGAGCTGATGTATTGATTGATGGCGTTAGTGAGCTGGCTATTATGTATGTAGGGTTGTGAATGCATGCCCTCCTTTTATTGTTTCTCTCAGAACTGCTGCTGTTTCTTAGATAATGGCTCTAAATGTACAGCTAAATGTTGTTGTTTATCTTGCCCGTGCTAAGCTGTGTCCTCACTGCTGCCGTTTGCATGTCTCACTTCCCACACAGTTTTTTGTTTGTTTGTTTGTTTGTTTGTATTTTTTCCCCTGTCATGTAAATCTTTTGTAATGCTTCTCATTCCTCTGTGGCTAAAAATGATTTGACATTGTCTTTCATCCTGCATAGCGTCAGGTTCTTGTTTTTCTGTATTGCTGCCCGTGTTTTCGAGGCCTCCTACCCCGTGACTGAGTGTGTTACTGTGACCTCGTTTTTCTAAGCGTGAGATAGTGTGGATTCTGTCTTCATGTGTTATGGCTCGTCTGAGGAACTCGGCCTTGAGTTTCCAGACCATCTGGAGCCAAAGAGACTTTGAAAATAAGAACAGGATGAGATTATCTAGAATTGTATTTTGGTCTTTATCTTGGTTTGGGTGGACGAGGAGCACAATCACCTGGAGAGATTTTTAAGATGTCAGTTTTATTGATATGTGACATTGGAATAGCAATTTAAATGTTTTCCGATTATTTAGATGGTTCATGTTGGAAATGTTTCGAAAAGTTCTGTATGTGGCAATGTTTAACTCTGAATATATGTACCTTTGCAGTTCAAGAGGATGTTGAACCGAGAGCTGACCCACCTGTCGGAAATGAGCCGCTCTGGAAACCAGGTGTCCGAGTTCATCTCCAGTAATTTTTTAGGTAAGTGGTATCAAGAAACATAAACATGTTTCATAGCCTTGTCATAATGCCATGAGCCATGGATGGAGTTTAAATCGTAGGTATGAGGTCCCTAGGGATTTGGTTCAGGTGAATGGCAACCCCCAAAGCTATAGTGTTGTTAGAAATATACACCAATCAACCATAACATTATGAGCACTGACAGGTGAAGTGAATAACATTTATCTCATTACAATGGCACCTGTCAAGGGGTGGGATATACTGTATTAGGCAGCAAGAGAACAGTCAGATCTTGAAGTTGATGTGTTGGAAGCAGGAAGAATGGGCAAGTGTAAGGATCTGAGCGACTTTGACAAAGGCCAAATTGTGATGGCTAGATGACTGGGTCTGAGCATCTCCAAAATGGTGCATCTTGTGGGGTGTTCCTGGTATGCAATGGTTAGTACAGAACAAAAGTGGTCCAAGGAAAGACAACTGGTGAACCGACGACAGGGTCATGGGTACCCGAGGTTCTTTGATTCGCATGGGACACGAAGGCTAGCCCATATGGTCCAAGAGCTACTGTAGCACAAACTGCTGAAAAAGTTAATGCTGGCTAAAACAGAAAGGGTCGCCTTCACCTTTACACTCACTTGTGTGTTTGCGTGCCTTGACAGACAAGCAGCATGAAGTGGAAATGCCGTCTCCACAGTCACAGAAGGATAAGGAGAAGAAGAAGCGGCCGATGTCCCAGATCAGTGGCGTGAAAAAGCTGACTCACAGTTCCAGCCTCACCAATTCCAACATCCCTCGCTTTGGAGTCAAGACGGACACTGAGGAAGCACTGGCCAAGGTGTGTGTGTGTGTATGAGTGTGTGTCACTGGACAGAGAAATGATTAATGCAGTGGCACATGGTGAAATATCATACTTTGGACTGTTCATTTTCTCACTTATGACCTGAACAAAAAGTGCTTGCTTTTGTTTAATAATAAAATATCAGTAACAGATTCCATTAGCTTCATTTAAGTTTTATTTTCGTGGCGGATTTTTGTTCATTTTGTTCTGTTATTGAATCTGTTTGGGAAATGATGGATAATCCCGGGTGTCCCGTTCTTGTATTTCAGGAGCTTGAAGATGTGAACAAATGGGGCCTTAATGTTTTCAAAGTCACAGAGTTCTCTGGCAACAGACCTTTAACAGTTATGATGTACACAATATTCCAGGTATGAGCCTTTTTTGTTCCGTTTTTGACTTTCCCAGTTGGCATTAGTGATCATTATCGTCTCTGTTCCAGTTTCCGTCGTATATTTAGTGTCTTCATGCTGTTTTCTCCTATGTGCTACCTTACAGGAGAGAGACTTATTAAAAACATTTAAAATTCCACTCGACACCTTTATAACGTATCTGATGACGTTAGAAGACCATTACCATAGCGATGTTGCCTACCACAACAACATCCACGCTGCTGATGTGACTCAGTCCACTCATGTGCTGCTCTCCAGCCCTGCTCTCGAGGTACCTCATAAAAATCTCCAGTATTAGGCTCTTCCCTGCTTTAATTCATCTGATTTATAATACGAACTTCGTAAAACTTAAATTCTAAAACTCTGGACTGAATTTGAGATTCACTCACTTGTGTGTCCAGCAGCATTTACGCACCAAGTTCTTAAAATCAGGAGAATTTGAATACATTTAATTTGAATTATCTATATTTTCTGTAGAATTTAGTTTAAAGGACCCATGGCATGGTGGTTTGTTGATGCTTTAAACGGGCTCGTGGAGGCTTCCGGATGTTATATCCGCAGCCTTTCTCGAAATGAACCCTCGGCACGTAAATATAGCCTCCTGGGAGAAAGCCCCATTTCAGCGCTTTTCCCAGTGCGTCGTTTTGCTAATGAGAAGCAGGAGGCGGGGAAGGGTAGAGGGTGGGGGCGGGCCATGGGGGGAGGGGGAGGGGCTTGACCAAGCTGCGCGCACACATACTCGCTGCTATCAGCGCCTGTAGCCACGCTGCTAAGACAAAACCCCGTTCTCCCTCGGACTCCTTTCATAAACTCAACGTGACACAGAGAACAGAGAGTGAGAGTGTTCGGAGTGGTAGTTTACGAACGTATAATACCCTAGGCTTGAACACGCACTCCGTAACCAAAGAGGATAGAAGCAGCAACTACAACAACATATCACTTATCCAACAGAAGACATGCATTGCGGAGCAATAGTCAAACATAAGCTCATAAGTTACAGTCAATTTCCAGACTAAACTCAGTTTAACAGAGCATGCTCTTTAGTTTTGTAGCGCAGATTACCTGGCTAACTGCAGGAAGCGGTTAGCTGCACAACTAATGTAGCCATTGCTAGGCTAACACACCGATTTTAAAACACGGCAAAACGACTTAACAGTTATACACTTACTTGTTCGGTGTTTGTTGCTGATGCGGCAGGGATGCTTGGTACGGACCCAGGCTTCAGTGACAGTTGATGTGCAAAACCTACCCTGTACTGTCCCAAGTTGTGGAAACATTCCTCAGGAAAATGCTTCCGACAAACATACACCGTCTTAGGTAGACTCGACGGCGTATTATTGAAGTAAATAAAATTAAGCCACTGCGTCTTCAGGGGCTCTCCCGTCGGCAGTAAAAACAGACTCTTTTCCGTGTTGTCACATCCATGTACAGCGCAATTTCCATGTTTCGCTCGCTTAGGTGACGCCATGTTGTTGTGTCCTCCCTCTATGGTCTCCTCACTACAACTGGGCAGGGCAATCCATACAGTGTGTGGGAATCCAGAGGGGGGGCATGGGGATCATCTCCCTTGCTGACGTAGTAAAGGGAAGAGCTTATCAACGCGCCGTTTTGACGCGCCATTCTCAAATGTTGGGCATAGTTTGGTTTGCACATTATGAAATTTCTAGCCACTGGGGTGACTTAAGAAGGTCAGAGGAACTCATTTTAACGTTAAAAAACCTCAGAAAGTGAAAATTTCATGCCATGTGACCTTTAACAATGATGTTATTTAGCACATATATACTCATCTCATCTCATTATCTGTAGCCGCTTTATCCTTCTACAGGGTCGCAGGCAAGCTGGAGCCTATTCCAGCTGACTACGGGTGAAAGGCGGGGTACACCCTGGACAAGTCGCCAGGTCATCACAGGGCTGACACATAGACACAGACAACCATTCACACTCACATTCACACCTACGCTCAATTTAGAGTCACCAGTTAACCTAACCTGCATGTCTTTGGACTGTGGGGGAAACCGGAGCACCCGGAGGAAACCCACGCGGACACGGGGAGAACATGCAAACTCCGCACAGAAAGGCCCTCGCCGGCCACGGGGCTCGAACCCGGACCTTCTTGCTGTGAGGCGACAGCGCTAACCACTACACCACTGTGCCGCCCGCATATATACTGCTAATCTGATATCATTTGTTTTTCTACCTAATTTCATGTGTCTAAAAAGGATCAAATGATCAGGAAAAAGCTTGTCTCTGTGAAAACAACAAACTCTCTCAAAGGATAGTTAACAGTTATTCCATGAAATCGAGTCGTACATGAGCTGATAGCTTACGAGGTGCACAGTGCCGAGTTGGCTATAAGCCATGTACGACGAGATTGAATGGAATAACTGTTTTATTCTATCCACATTCACTGGATTTTGAGAAACAGAGCATTTTTATTTGAATTTTTTGCAAATTCAATCAATAAAAACTTTATACAAAACGTCTGACAAAATCATTTCTGCTTAAAATGTAAACAAACCGACGAAATGACGAACAATTTGTGAAAAATGCTATCATAGTAATCAAGTCAAGTCAAGTTTGTTTGTATAGTACTTTTAACAATAGACATTGTCCCCAAGCAGCTTTACAGAATCTGAATGACCCGAGACATGAGCCAGTTTTATCCCTAATCTATCCCCAATGAGCAAGCACCTGCGACGGTGGCAAGGAATATATTGTTATTATTATAATAGTAATAATTCTTGAAAAATAAAAAAGATACGTTCTTAGCATCTTACGTTTATTCCGTATTTTTTGTTTTTGTTTTTTGGGGGGTTTTGTTTTCGAGTAGTTTTTATTTCGTCCTTGGTTGGTTCAGCAACACGCTCCGTCATTTTTTTTTCTCTACTCACTGTATATAAGGTGATATCCTAGTAGTAGAGTAGCCAATCAGAGCGTGCGATTGCTCATATCCAGTGAATGTGAATAGAATAATATAAATATAATTAATTCCATAAAAAGGGACATCAGAGCAACTCATTAAAAGCCGGTAACCTCCAGTCCAAACAAACGAACGAGAAATATAAATCATAATGGTTTAAAATGATAAAGAGCATAGCATTTATTCCCATTATTATGCTACTTGATCAAAAGAATAGTTGCTTTACATACGGTAGCTGCTGTAATCATAAACACTGTCCTGTGCTCATCCCAGGACTCTTATTCCCAGTATGACCATATTATTCTGTTTGACTTTATTGTATACAGTTTAGAAAATTAATCATTTATAATTTCACTATCCAGTGTGGGGCGGCACGGTGGTGGAAGTGGTTAGCGCTGTTGCCTCACAGCAAGAAGGTCCGGGTTCGAGCCCCGGGGCCGGCGAGGGCCTTTCTGTGCGGAGTTTGCATGTTCTCCCCGTGTCCGCATGGGTTTCCTCCGGGTGCTCCGGTTTTCCCCACAGTCCAAAGACATGCAGGTTAGGTTAACTGGTGACTCTAAATTGACCGTAGGTGTGAATGTGAATGGTTGTCTGTGTCTATGTGTCAGCCCTGTGATGACCTGGCGACTTGTCCAGGGTGTACCCCGCCTTTCGCCCGTAGTCAGCTGGGATAGGCTCCAGCTTGCCTGCGACCCTGTAGAAGGATAAAGCGGCTAGAGAAAATGAGATGAGATGAGACTATCCAGTGTCACCTAGAAGACGACGAGATCTTTTGGATATAAATCTACATCCAAGCTGCTTATAACAGCTATTCTTCAAAGCACTATACAAATAAAATTGGATTGAATTAAACTACAGGGAAATGCAGTTAAGCTAATAGAGTTGCTACTTTATAGTGTGATGCTATGAAAAGAAATCAGACTCTTGAAAACCCTTAAGTGAGTTTGTTGTTGTTATTATTAGATTACTTAAGTACATATAAATGTGATATTCAAATTTGTGGTGCAAAATGTGTCGTTTTGAAGGTATCAGATATTTCTGCACACAGAAAGACGCTGAGTGTTTAGTTAAATGGCTTTGTTATATGATGTGGTGTAATAGCACACTATTGCACTGATTATCTGCTGATTGCATTTTGGTCTTTTAGCCTTCCAAACCGTATTGTGTTCTTCGTATTTTTATTCTATCCGAGTAAACAAATGTTTGTTTTTTTCTCTTCTCTCTCGTCTTTTTCGTCCAATAGGCTGTTTTCACAGATTTAGAGATTCTTGCTGCCATATTCGCCAGCGCGATACATGATGTCGATCATCCTGGCGTCTCCAACCAGTTCCTCATTAACACTAGTAAGTTGTGTGTTCTTCCCTGCCAGCAGCGCAGCACATCAAGCTGACAGAGTGAGAACGGGCTTATCAGTCAAGATGTTGTTACCATGACCCATTATCTATTTGTGCCTCTGCCTCTGTCCTCTAAAATTAAACCTAGTATGGACTCCGATGTGCCACTCTTAGAATAACTGCTCTAAAATTACACTTCTCTGAAATCTTCTGTGCTTTTTTTGGCCTGCAAGTAACACAAATAGATGGTGTGGAGATTCAGAAAACTTGAGGCAGTGTAGAGTCGTGTTTGTTTCATGTGTGCCAGCTGTGCGGGTAAGAAAAACAGCTATCTGGGCATGTGACAGTGGATGGTGAAGATGCTGTTGAGAATAAACCAGGGTCACGTTACACAAGGTGCTTTTTTCTGGGCCAAGCAGAATGGACTCAGCATCGGGGCTTTCGTTAGGTAAGAAAGGAAACCGTTGTGTTATCGTTAAAGACATATCTACACACATACAGGTGGGTGACAAATTAAGGGGGGGGGGAACAAAAACGGCATTGTGTTCAGGAGTGACCGGAAAGTTTCTATATGCCTTAGCATACATTCTACACCTCTATGGACCTGTTCTGAAGGGATGGATAATAGCGTCCTTCGAAAAGAGATTCCCTCATTCTGTGTTTTGATGGTTGTGCCAAACACTGTCTTCACACATTGCTCCAAAATCTTCAATAAGTGTTCCTCTGAGTTGATATCTAGTGAGTGTGATGACCTTAACATGGGGTTTACATAAATTTCATTCTCAGTAAACCGTTCAATTCAACAAGCCCTCGTGTACTCTGTATGGGGGTGGAGTCATCCTTGAAGAGACCACTCCCTATCAGGATAGAAACGCAGCAAAGCCATTGCAGCAAAAATACACAGCACAACATATATATATATATATATATATATATATATATATATATATATATATATATATATATGAGTGATTCCACGCTTATGGGTACTGAAATGGGGACATGAACTTATTTTTAAAAATTCACCTAAAACCATTTCTTTTTTTACCATCAGGTCACAAAACATGTAATCTTTAATGAATGATATGTTAAAAGATAACTTGAATTTTCTGAGATGTAATAAAAACATATTTATATGCCAAAGTCAAGCCTATGAGTTCCAAAATGATGTCTGTTACATTACTTCTGTTACGATTGTCCATCTCGCGTCTGTTACAAATTAATTGCAATCTAGCTATATACCATGTTAATCTTATTGAAAGAATGTGTATGTTTATTCTACTACACATGTTTATTAATTATATTTGCTAAAACATCACCTTCCTATGTTTCAAAAAGTAATTCTACATTGTTAAAATTGAGAATATATATGTCCACAACACTTCTGTTACGTTCTGACTTTGGCATATAAATATGTTTTTATTACATCTCAGAAAATTAAAGTTATCTTTTAACATATCATTCATTAAAGATTACATGTTTTGTGACCTGATGGTAAAAAAGAAATGGTTTTAGGTGAATTTTTAAAAATAAGTTAATGTCCCCATTTCAGTACCCATAAGCGTGGAATCACTCATATATATATATATATATATATATATATATATATATATATATATATATACACACTACCATTCAAAAGTTTGGGGTCACTTTGAAATGTCCTTATTTTTGAAAGAAAAGCACTGTTCTTTTCAATGAAGATCACTTTAAACTAATCAGAAATCCACTCTATACATTGCTAATGTGGTAAATGACTATTCTAGCTGCAAATGTCTGGTTTTTGGTGCAATATCTCCATAGGTGTATAGAGGCCCATTTCCAGCAACTCTCACTCCAGTGTTCTAATGGTACAATGTGTTTGCTCATTGCCTCAGAAGGCTAATGGATGATTAGAAAACCCTTGTACAATCATGTTAGCACAGCTGAAAACAGTTGAGCTCTTTAGAGAAGCTATAAAACTGACCTTCCTTTGAGCAGATTGAGTTTCTGGAGCATCACATTTGTGGGGTCGATTAAATGCTCAAAATGGCCAGAAAAATGTTTTGACTATATTTTCTATTCATTTTACAACTTATGGTGGGAAATAAAAGTGTGACTTTTCATGGAAAACACAAAATTGTCTGGGTGACCCCAAACTTTTGAACAGTAGTGTATATATATCATCTCATTATCTCTAGCCGCTTTATCCTTCTACAGGGTCGCAGGCAAGCTGGAGCCTATCCCAGCTGACTACGGGCGAAAGGCGGGGTACACCCTGGACAAGTCGCCAGGTCATCACAGGGCTGACACATAGACACAGACAACCATTCACACTCACACCTACGGTCAATTTAGAGTCACCAGTTAACCTAACCTGCATGTCTTTGGACTGTGGGGGAAACTGGAGCACCCGGAGGAAACCCACGCGGACACGGGGAGAACATGCAAACTCCACACAGAAAGGCCCTCGCCGGCCCCGGGGCTCGAACCCAGGACCTTCTTGCTGTGAGGCGACAGCGCTAACCACTACACCACCGTGCCGCCCATAATGTAATATTTCAATGTTAAAAAAATACTATAAGCAGTAAGCCATAATAAATGAAACAAAGTCAATATTTGGTCTGAAATGACCCTTTCCTTTAAAAAAAAAAGTAGTCTCAGATACAATGTGTGCAGTTTGATAAGGAAATGCTAGGTTGTAGGTTTTACTGAGCATCATACAGAACCAGTCACAGTTCTTCTGGACACTTTGACTGTCAGACTCGTTTCTTCATTTTGCACCAAAACCCAGTAGCTGCGGCACGGTGGTGTAGTGGTTAGCACTGTCGCCTCACAGCAAGAAGGTTCTAGGTTCAAGCCCAGCGGCCGACAAGGTCCTTTCTGTGTGGAGTTTGCATGTTCTCCCCGTGTCTGTGTAGGTTTCCTCCCACAGCCCAAAGATATGCAGGTTAGGTTAACTGGTGGCTCTAAATTGACCGTGAGTGTGAATGGTTGTTTGTGTCTCTGTGTGTGTGTCAGCTCTGCAATGACCTAGCGACTTGTCCAGGGTGTACCCTGTCTCTCGCCCATGGTCAGCTGGGATAGGCTCCAGCTTGCCCCGCGACCCCGCACAGGATAAGCGGTTACAGATAAAACAAACAAACCCAGTAGCCGATATTATGTTTTCTTTTTTAATCTGAAAAGTGGTTCATTACCGTATATAATATGCTATTCAGATACAAACTTTTTTTTTTCTGTAACATTTAATTTTGTGCTGGAAAACGAACGTTTGGAACTCTAAAATGTTTCTGTAATGTTTTGACTCGATAATGTAGAAAGTCTGTATGAAAAAAAAATAAGGTGCCTAAGACTTTTGCGCAGTACTCTGCACACACACATGTATGTGTGGATGAAGATGTATGAAATCTGAAGTCATTTCTGTGCGTAAATGATTTCTGTTTTTCTCCTCAGACTCTGAGCTGGCTCTTATGTATAATGACTCGTCTGTGTTGGAGAACCATCACCTGGCTGTGGGCTTTAAGCTGCTGCAGGAGGAGAACTGTGACATCTTCCAGAACCTCACCAAGAAACAGAGACAGTCGCTGCGCAAGATGGTCATCGACATTGTGAGTTACGCACCATTATCTACATCTGCACTTTGTCTCATTATTAGTGCTGTGATTACACTTAAAGGGCTTGTTAATGAGAGTGATTTGGGTCATGCAGGTTCTGGCGACAGACATGTCGAAACACATGAACTTATTGGCAGATCTGAAAACCATGGTGGAGACAAAAAAAGTGACCAGCTCTGGAGTTCTGCTGCTGGATAATTATTCAGACAGGATACAGGTTAGTTATCCACGCAACACGAGTAGCGTTATATACAGCACAGGGGTTAGAGTCTTATTTTAAATATACTATAATACCAAGTCGTTTTCAAATCTACAGTATATTTCACTTTTTCTGGAGATACAGTGGGGCAAAAAAGTATTTAGTCAGCCACCAATTGTGCAAGTTCTCCCACTTAAAAAGATGAGAGAGGCCTGTAATTTTCATTATAGGTACACTTCAACTATGAGAGACAAAATGGGGGGAAAGAATCCAGGAAATCACATTGTAGGATTTTTAATGAATTAATTGGTAAATTCCTCGGTAAAATAAGTATTTGGTCACCTACAAACAAGCAAGATTTCTGGCTCTCACAGACCTGTAACTACTTCTTTAAGAGGCTCCTCTGTCCTCCACTCGTTACCTGTATTAATGGCACCTGTTTGAACTCGTTATCAGTATAAAAGACACCTGTCCACAACCTCAAACAGTCACACTTCAAACTCCACTATGGCCAAGACCAAAGAGCTGTCAAAGGACACCAGAAACAAAACTGTAGACCTGCACCAGGCTGGGAAGACTGAATCTGCAATAGGTAAGCAGCTTGGTGTGAAGAAATCAACTGTGGGAGCAATTATTAGAAGATGGAAGACATACAAGACCACTGATAATCTCCCTCGATCTGGGGCTCCATGCAAGATCTCACCCCGTGGGGTCAAAATGATCACAAGAACGGTGAGCAAAAATCCCAGAACCACACGGGGGGACCTAGTGAATGACCTGCAGAGAGCTGGGACCAAAGTAACAAAGGCTACCATCAGTAACACACTACGCCGCCAGGGACTCAAATCCTGCAGTGCCAGACGTGTCCCCCTGCTTAAGCCAGTACATGTCCAGGCCCGTCTGAAGTTTGCTAGAGAGCATTTGGATGATCCAGAAGAGGATTGGGAGAATGTCATATGGTCAGATGAAAACAAAATAGAACTTTTTGGTAAAAACTCAACTTGTCATGTTTGGAGGAGAAAGAATGCTGAGTTGCATCCAAAGAACACCATACCTACTGTGAAGCATGGGGGTGGAAACATCATGCTTTGGGGCTGTTTTTCTGCAAAGGGACCAGGACGACTGATCCGTGTAAAGGAAAGAATGAATGGGGCCATGTATCATGAGATTTTGAGTGCAAACCTCCTTCCGTCAGCAAGGGCATTGAAGATGAAACGTGGCTGGGTCTTTCAGCATGACAATGATCTCAAACACACCGCCCGGGCAACGAAGGAGTGGCTTCGTGAGAAGCATTTCAAGGTCCTGGAGTGGCCTAGCCAGTCTCCAGATCTCAACCCCATAGAAAATCTTTTGGAGGGAGTTGAAAGTCCGTGTTGCCCAGCGACAGCCCCAAAACATCACTGCTCTAGAGGAGATCTGCATGGAGGAATGGGCCAAAATACCAGCAACAGTGTGTGAAAACCTTGTGAAGACTTACAGAAAACGTTTGACCTCTGTCATTGCCAACAAAGGGTATATAACAAAGTATTGAGATGAACTTTTGTTATTGACCAAATACTTATTTTCCACCATAATTTGCAAATAAATTCTTTAAAAATCAGACAATGTGATTTTCTGGATTTTTTTTTCTCATTCTGTCTCTCATAGTTGAGGTATACCTATGATGAAAATTACAGGCCTCTCTCATCTTTTTAAGTGGGAGAACTTGCACAATTGGTGACTGACTAAATACTTTTGTCCCACTGTATATGTGACGTAACATTCAATTTAAAATCTGCCTTCACCTTTACAACTGGATAACATACCGTATGAAGCTCAGATAAAGAAGAGTTACTGTTACCACCCTGAAGTTGATGAATTTATTTATTTATTTCTCTCATACCACAGCAGTTTACAAAAACTAACAATTACTTCAAGAATGACATTTGATCCATTTCTATTTACTGTTAATGTTATGACCCATCCATGAAGCATGTTAGTTCTTAGTCAGACGGGATAATTCAGCAGTGTTGAGAAACTTTAGGACAGTAAAGAATTGTGGGGTTTTTTTTGGCTGCTTGTGTCGCAGGTGCTACAGAACATGGTGCACTGTGCAGACCTCAGTAACCCCACCAAGCCACTGCAGCTGTACCGCCAGTGGACTGACCGCATCATGGAGGAGTTCTTCAGCCAGGGAGATCGCGAGAGGGAACGTGGCATGGAGATCAGCCCCATGTGTGACAAACACAACGCTTCAGTCGAGAAAACCCAAGTAAGAGACTGATGACCTGTAGAATTTCATACTCTAGTTTTACCACTAGGTGGTGGAGACATTGTTTTTGGACCATCTGTCCAAGATTCTCGTTAGCATGATACTTCAAGAACGAGTGGTTGAATATGGAATTTCAGACAGGGTCACGATCACAATAAGGTCAAATTTCTGACCTGTCTGTACTTGTTGGCGGTGGAGGTATCACTGTTGATGCAGTTAGCATCGAGCTATATTTGGTCTGACAATTTTTAGGCACTGCCAGGAGCGTTTCGAGCTACTGAAGAGACCAGGGGCTGAGTCAAGTTTTTCTGGGGCTTGTGTTTTTTAAGGGAGATTGGCATAGATAGGTTGGGGAGGTTACTGTATATCTAACTTTATAAGATAATATTATCACCCACACACATTCAAAGGTTATGACATCTTTAGTACTGATTTTTGCACTGCTCTTTTTAAGTTTATATCGTTCACTTCAGTTTCTGTCTCCTTATTATCAACACCCATAATGTCTCAGGAAACTGAGGCATGTGTCAATTGACTTAAATATCACTAATAAAATGAATCATGGGTGGCACGGTGGTGTAGTGGTTAGCGCTGTCGCCTCACAGCAAGAAGGTCCGGGTTCGAGCCCCGTGGCCGGCGAGGGCCTTTCTGTGCGGAGTTTGCATGTTCTCCCCGTGTCCGCGTGGGTTTCCTCCGGGTGCTCCAGTTTCCCCCACAGTCCAAAGACATGCAGGTTAGGTTAACTGGTGACTCTAAATTGCCCGTAGGTGTGAATGTGAGTGTGAATGGTTGTCTGTGTCTATGTGTCAGCCCTGTGATGACCTGGCGACTTGTCCAGGGTGTACCCCGCCTTTCGCCCGTAGTCAGCTGGGATAGGCTCCAGCTTGCCTGCGACCCTGTAGAAGGATAAAGCGGCTAGAGATAATGAGATGAGATGAAAATGAATCATCAGATTAATAAAAATCTATCATTTCTCACTCGCATATCTCTCCTTTAGGACCACAAAGACAAATTCGAAGCTACATTATTATATTACAACATTCAAAATCCCAGAGGACATCCCATCTCACAAGACTATGATCATATAAATAATGTCTTCCAAGTTTCTCTCACACAAATATCATTTTCTCCAATGCATCCAGGCTCAGTTGACTGCAGTGGCTCATTTGTGGTGTCTGGACAACACAAATTTATGTTGACATTAATATTGCGTGGCAAAAAAACAACAACTATTTGATCCCTTTATGTGACTAATATGCCAAAGGCTGGCTATGGTGTGGTTGGCTGGCTGATTCTGCGTAGGCGACATGGAGCATTAAAACATCCATCCATCCATTATCTGTAGCCGCTTATCCCGTTCTACAGGGTCGCAGGCAAGCTGGAGCCTATCCCAGCTGACTATGGGCAAGAGACGGGGTACGCCAGGTCATCACAGAGCTGACACAGAGACAAACAACCATTCACACTCACATTCACACCTACGCTCAATTTGGAGCCACCAGTTAACCTAACCTGCATGTCTTTGGACTGTGGGGGAAACCGGAGCACCCGGAGGAAACCCACGCGGACACCATGCAAACTCCACACAGAAAGGCCCTCGCCGGCCGTTGGGCTCGAACCCAGGACCTTCTTGCTGTGAGGCGACAGTGCTAACCACTACACCACCGTGCCGCTGCATTAAAACATATGATTAAATTTTGTCAGGGTAACTATTGGTGTCTACATGAACACAAATTGTTGTTGACCTGTTAAATAAACTTAGTCAGGGCAAATAGATCAACACTATAGATATTCATCCAACCACTTGAACTTTTGAGCTCGCCTGGTACACTAATCATACAAGACCCTACACTGTAAATTCAACATAACCAGGTTAAACAGAGCGGGTTCTGTGCATCAACATAATTCAATGGGTTACACTGTTGATATCTCATCTCATCATCTCTAGCCGCTTTATCCTGTTCTACAGGGTCGCGGGCAAGCTGGAGCCTATCCCAGCTGACTACGGGCGAAAGGCGGGGTACACCCTGGACAAGTCGCCAGATCATCACAGGGCTGACACATAGACACAGACAACCATTCACACTCACATTCACACCTACGGTCAATTTAGAGTCACCAGTTAACCTAACCTGCATGTCTTTGGACTGTGGGGGAAACCGGAGCACCCGGAGGAAACCCACGCGGACACGGGGAGAACATGCAAACTCCACACAGAAAGGCCCTCGCCGGCCACGGGGCTCGAACCCGGACCTTCTTGCTGTGAGGCGACAGCGCTACCCACTACACCACCGTGCCGCCACACTGTTGATACATTCTATATATACACCCACAGTCGATGACTGACTTACCATCTGTTTTTATCTTGAAAAATCCAACAATAGTGGATTGGTTTTTTGAAGTCATCTTCCAACCAG
This sequence comes from Neoarius graeffei, assembly GCF_027579695.1. Taxonomy (NCBI): domain Eukaryota; kingdom Metazoa; phylum Chordata; class Actinopteri; order Siluriformes; family Ariidae; genus Neoarius; species Neoarius graeffei. Next base: position 75,502,638 of record NC_083578.1, read on the forward strand.
TTCTGAATGTTCTGTTGGCAGTTACCAAAATTTTGACTGTGCACTGTTCGGCGCTCAATTATGTCCCCCCCCCCCGTCTTCGGACGCTACAAGTCAAGTTCCAATCTGTTTGTCATCCATCCATTATCCATAACCGCTTATCCTGTCCAGGGTCGCAGGCAAGCTGGAGCCTATCCCAGCTTTCTATGGGCGAGAGGCAGGGTACACCTTGGACAAGTCACCAGGTTATCGCAGGGCTGACACATAGAGACAAACAACCATTCACACTCACATTCACACCTACGGTCAATTTAGAGCCACCAATTAGCCTAACCTGCATGTCTTTGGACTGTGGGGGAAACCTACACAGACACGGGGAGAACATGCAAACTCCACACAGAAAGGTCCCCGTCAGCCACTGGGCTCGTACCCAGAACCTTCTTGCTGTGAGGCGACAGTGCTAACCATTACACCACTGTGCCACCCCCTGTTTCAGTCAGTTGTTTTCTATTAATTTCTTACTTTTTTTTTGAGGGTTAGGGCCTAGGCTCAAAACACCTGGGCCTATAGCCCCGAGTGATGGAGCCTAACGATGCCACTGGTCATTGCCAATTCTCACCCACTAGCTAGCTTTCCCCTATCAACTGATGATAATACCTGATCGACACCCATGATTGGCTAGTGATGGTTTGATTGATAGAAGAGAGACTAAAACTATTCCTCCCATCCAGACAGAGCAGCCAGTTTGCTCTCTTGTACTCCGCCACAGACTGCTCTGGTATCGTCATGATCTCCTGACGATAGGATGAACACTTTTCTCTTGCGAGTCCCAAGTCTCATCTCATTATCTCTAGCCGCTTTATCCTTCTACAGGGTCGCAGGCAAGCTGGAGCCTATCCCAGCTGACTACGGGCGAAAGGCGGGGTACACCCTGGACAAGTCGCCAGGTCATCACAGGGCTGACACATAGACACAGACAACCATTCACACTCGCATTCACACCTACGGTCAATTTAGAGTCACCAGTTAACCTAACCTGCATGTCTTTGGACTGTGGGGGAAACCGGAGCACCCGGAGGAAACCCACGCAGACACGGGGAGAACATGCAAACTCCGCACAGAAAGGCCCTCGCCGGCCACGGGGCTCGAACCCGGACCTTCTTGCTGTGAGGCGACAGCGCTAACCACTACACCACCATGCCGCCCGCGAGTCCCAAGTATCACCTGTAAATAATTTCACCTTTTATAATAATTTGTCCCAAACTGTACAAGTGGAATATCGGAAGATTGTTTCATGTGTAAAAAATTAGGTTATATTAAGCAGAGTAAACTTTTTTGCTTTTTGGATTGTTGTTGTTTTTTTAGGCTTTAGATAATAAATATAACAACTTTTGGACAACTCGACTGAATTACCTCCATTCTCCTGCAGGTGGGCTTCATTGACTATATCGTGCACCCGCTATGGGAAACCTGGGCAGACCTGGTGCACCCCGATGCCCAGGACATCTTGGACACGCTGGAGGACAACAGGGAGTGGTACCAGAGCACCATTCCACAGAGCCCATCCCCCGCACTGGACACAAATACAGAGGGACGTCGCACCACCACCCATGACAAGTTCCAGTTCGAACTCACGCTGGAGGAGGACGGAGAATCGGACACAGAGAAGGACAGCGGCAGCCCTCCAGACGAGGAGGAGGAGGAAGAGGAAGAGGATGAGAACAGCTGCAGTGACTCTAAAACCCTTTGCACACAGGACTCTGAGTGTACTGAGATCCCCCTGGATGAACAGGTGGCTGAGGGGGAGGAGGTAGGAGAGGAGCAGAGAGAGGAAGAGGGCGAGATATCAGAACCCTGTGTTTTAGTGGAACAGGAGGAGGAGGAGGAGGAGGAGGAAGAGCAGGACACTGCCAATACGTAACACACTATAAGAGAACATACGGACTTCTTTTATACTAGACATGAGAGCCACTTATTTATGAATAAGCTGTAGGGTTTTTCATATTTTTATGTTTGTGTGTGTGTGTGTGTGTGTGTGTGTACTGTACATCTTTTTCCAAAAATGTTATTCATAATTGTTTCCCTATCACCATCACTGATATCATCCATATGGTCTTTGTTTTCATCTTTTATCCATGCCTAGTGCCGTTTTACCCATTTTTGTACTCAGGAAAGTCTTTTCCACGCACACATTTGAAACAAACATTTGTCTTTTTTTTTTTTGGTAATTCGTCCATATTTCTGTTTTTAACTAAGGTGGTATTTAAAAAAAAGAGAGAGAGATTTGTGTAGTTTTCAGTTTCATTTGCCAAAAAACACCTGTCAGACCATCTGTTTATTTCCAATGTTTGGTTTGATGGGAGCTTCATTGCATGGAGACACATGCGGCTGGTAGACATTCACGCCACAATTTGAATGTTATTTCTTCCTCAAAGTCTAGATCTACTTTATTTGCAGTGCTTAGTGTAGATAGACTCATTACCAAAGCTAATAGAAATGACTCGTGGCACAAGGAAATCAAACTGAAAAAGATTTACAATCGGCATCTGCCAAAGAGTGTTTTTGTTTTTTGCTTTTTTGTTATGCGACATCATGTTTATGAAATAACATTTGTCTATAATTTAATGGAAAGAGTGCTCCGGATTTTTTATTTATTTTTTGCAGGCCTTCGGTTACATAGTAACCGACGCGATTTTATTTTCCCAGTGTTGCTTAGACAAGCCTTAAGATTTTGTTGCCTGTCAAAAAACGGACTAAACCAGAATTTTCCTGTTCCTTCGTCTCTTAAAGTGATGTACAGGTTGAACTAAAGATTCGTGACCAGGCCAAAATGGAGACAGCAAATTGAATGAGTTGTTTCATTATTTTGTCAGGCTTCATTGTTTGTATGACAAATTTCTGTTTCGAAGTCACTGGTGCCAAGACGTATGCTGACTCCTAAACGGCTCTCTACTGCTTACCTTTTTATATACACGCACTGATCACTTTATTAGGAGCACCCGTACACCTGCTTATTCGTGCAAGTATCCCATCATCCCGTCATTGTGGCATCAGCACAATGCGTAAAATCATTGCAAATACAGATCAAGTGCTTCAGTTAAAGGTGCTATATGTAAGAACATTCAACAATTAACTAAAAACTAAAATTATCAACAGAATGTGAAGAAATAACAGATTTGACGTTATGTCAAAGACATCTATGTATTCTGTTTCAGAGATATCTACGGAAGTTAGCGTGTTAACCAGCTAGCCCCGAGACAGGACGGGCTACCCGTCTCGAAATACTTTGTACCTCAAGAGGCGATAGTGGGTCAGTGTAGCGTCCAGTCTAGAATGAGAGAAGTAGTAGTGCTGCCCCAAGGGCATATTGTAACGTCAATCATGTTGAAAGTACTGCGCCCAGTTATAAAGAGTGTCAAGTTACGTCACGCCGTGTTGCGTGTTGGGACGGGGCTCCATCTTGTGGCCAACCTGCCCTGTTTGCTGTGCTGGTTACCTGCTTACCTTGTGTTTTGCTTGGATAAAAAGTTGGTTAGGGCGGCACGGTGGTGTAGTGGTTAGCGCTGTCGCCTCACAGCAAGAAGGTCCGGGTTCGAGCCCCATGGCCGGCGAGGGCCTTTCTGTGCAGAGTTTGCATGTTCTCCCCGTGTCCGCGTGGGTTTCCTCCGGGTGCTCCGGTTTCCCCCACAGTCCAAAGACATGCAGGTTAGGTTAGGTGTGAATGGTTGTCTGTGTCTATGTGTCAGCCCTGTGATGACCTGGCGACTTGTCCAGGGTGAACCCCGCCTTTCGCCCGTAGTCAGCTGGGATAGGCTCCAGCTTGCCTGCGACCCTGTAGAAGGATAAAGCGGCTAGAGATAATGAGATGAGATGAGAAAAAGTTGGTTAAATCTGATGGAGAAGGGCAAAGAGAAAAGCAGCTGAGAGGACGGACTGGGCATTTCCTTGTTTCTTATAACAGGAATAGGCACCACAACTTTCAGGAAATATACTGCCCCCTATTTGTTTGGAGTATGAATTCGACAGGTGGCCAGTTTTTACATATAGCACCTTTAAAGTTCATTAATAATCATCAGGACAAGGGGAAATGTGATCTCAGTTACTTTGACCATGGCGTGGTTGTTGGTGCCAGATGACCTGGTTTGAGTATTTCAGTAAGTTCGGTATGATCTCCTGGGATTTTCACACACATCAGTCTCTCTCTAGAGTTTACACAGAATGGTGTGAAAAACAAAAAACATCCAGTAAGCATTCTTTGTTTTTGCACCGTTCTGTGTAGATGATACGAACATTAACGGATGCTCTTGCCAAGCATCTGCATAGTTTAGCGCATTGCTCTGCTGCCGGTTAATTGGTCGATTGCATCAGTGATCAGGTGTAATGGTGTTCCTAATAAAGTGCATGGTGAGTGTAGATATTACAACTACCATGCAGTCATTAGCACATATTGATACTAATGACTACATGTGGTATGAAGCAATATCCAACTTTCATTGACAACCAAACACAGTGATACTTCATTTCCTTGTCACTGGGATGGTCCCATTAAGAGAACATGTTCTGTACCTTCGGGATGTATCTTATATTTGGGAATTATGTGGTGTATCTTTTTAAATTGCTGTCAAATTACAGTTTCAAAGGCGCATCAGTGGTCCAAGTACATATCTTCACTTATTATACATACAGGACACTTTCAGTGGAATCAAAACGTGTTCTATTCCCTTCTAGCGGGTTTCATTCATTTGCTTTGATAGCATGCAATATCGTTAGCATATTGCTTATCTTACGTGTATTACATCCCTCTTGTCAAGTCAAGTTTATTTTTATAGCGCTTTTAACAATAGACGTTGTCGCAAAGCAGCTTTACAGAATTTTAATGACTTTAAACATGAGCTTATTTTATCCCTAATCTAACACATACCCTAACACATGCTCTACCCAATGGAGAATGAGCATTGAATATGGTTTACGATATTGCATGGTTGTCAAGACAACATAACATCACACGTTGGAGAAGTAAAACTTCCGCACTAGCAAGCGACTGTGACAATTTGTAAACAAACATGGCCGCCAGGTTTGCTTCATTAAATACAGAAGATTTTGACAGAATTTTGAAAGAGAAAGACGCGTTGAACACCCGAAAGGAATGTGGATGTATAATAATGGCTTTTTTTTCGCGGTATATCAGATATATTCCATTCAGCTAGCATGATATTGAACTCGTCTTCGACTCGTTCAGCTGAATGGAATATATCTGATATACCACTCAATGCCAGCCAATATTATTTAATTATTTGTAAAGGTAAAAGATGTATACTAAAGGTACAAAGATACCCCCTTGATGGTACCATCCTAGTGATGAGGAAAAGTACAGTTTTGGTACCTTTTTTTGAGAGTTGAATCCTTTCTTTTGAGATTCAACCATACTGTTGAAAGAGCTGTTCAATGTCTTGAATATTCAATGTTGAAGATTTTGTACTATTTCTAGGTCATTATTTTGAAAAGAATGCAAATTAGAAGCATTTTTACGAGTAGTCTCAGTCTTTTGGACCCCTGTATACAAGCAAAATCCTTCTGACTCCTAAGGCTTCACTTTAGATAACAATGGGGGAACGGGTCAGATCAGAAACACCGATGCTAGGCATGAAAATTAAACTCAACAAAATTTTGAATCAATCACGAGTGTTTTAGATCAGTGTGTGTTTTAAACATCCGTAAGATTCAGAGATTCAGCGGGAAACTACACAGCATAATGCTTAAATGTTTATAACTGGTTAAGATGAGCCTAAGGCTGAAGGCCAGTAAGTCGTCGTCATCATCATCATCATCATCATCACTCCTCATTATAGTTTAAAAATCACAGGGTAACCAGCACTAATGTGACTTTCCACTGAAGCTTGCACTCATTCGCCCCACAGTCCACCTGTTCAGTTTGTGTTTGGCATTTTGAGCCATTTCTAGTTTATTTCTATTATTTTTCTTTCTGCTCTTGTAGCATGGTGATATCAAATCCAACTGTAGCAGCAGGAAGGTGATGAATGAGGAAGTGGGAGTAGATTTTGATTAGAATGCAGTAACTCTAATGTAATCAAGTGTGTGGGGGGGTTCTTTTTTTTTTTTTTAAGACGACAAAATGTATAAAGCTCCTGCCTTTAGAAATGGCCTGTCCTTGGATTTTTTTTTTAATTTCTTGTCTCTTTGCCAAATGATTTTCTCTCCATCGATTAATCCTCAGCCAGTTTCCTTGCTTTCAGTGGTTTCTCATTTCCGTCTGTTTACATGTATTTATTGTGCTGTACAGTACATACTGTTGTTCTTACCATGTTGTAAATGATTCTATCATCCCTAATGGTGATGGTGTTGCTGTATTACACAACTCTTATTGAGAGAATGTTTTATTCTTATTCAGTATATTAAGGACCCATCTATAAACATCTCCTACGAGATTGTTTTGTGTGGAGGAGTGAAGAAATCCAATTTTTTTTTTGTGTCTTCTTTCTGTAGAGAAACAGCAGTCCCTTGGCCAGAGGGTTGTGCCTTAAACTTTTTTATTTAAGTTTCTTATCTTCTTGCTGCACTAAAGAAAAAAAACCTACTGGCTGGAAATTGACCTTAATGTATTTTATTATTGTTATTTTCCTTATTTTAAGTGTGAGAGATGAATATTTCTTTTTGTCAGGTAATGAAAAGGCCAGTACAGAGGATTGTTTGGTATTTAAAAGTATATCGCTACATTCAGCAGCACGCTGTAATGCTGGGTTTGTTTTTTGTTTTTACCAGAACAGATTTATGTGTTTTTATAAGCTGTCAACATATGATTATGTGCTAAATTATGGAAATATGAGATATATACAGTCCCCTCCGAAAGTATTAGAATACCAAGGCCACGTCATTTGTTTTTAGTATATACAAAAGACACCACAGATGAGTATGAAACAATAGATCAGAATTTCAGCTTTCATTTCCTGATATTTACATCTAGATGTGTTAAACAACTTAGAACTTAGCGGACCACCCAATTTTTAGGTGAAAGTATTGGAACGGATCATCTTAAAGTAAAGAACACTTAATACTTGGGTATATATTGGTTGGTTTTTATATTTACTTGCAGTATCAAGCTGATGCTGACACGATCGCCACCAACCTTGACCGATGAGCTCGTATGTTTTGGATCATGAGCAGATCCTTTCTTTGCTTGCTTTTCTCCCACTGACGGCTCTCTGGGTTTCATGGTGGTTTAACCTTTTTAACAAAAATTGTCGACCCAGAGTTTAAACTAAGATTAGCTATTAATTATTTAAGCAATCAATCTAACAGGGCACACCTGGGCACCTACCAGTCACGTTCCACTATTTCTGATCACTTGAAAAATAAGTGGATTCAAACAAAAGTACCATGTTCGAAGTTGTTTGACCCATCTAGATATATCAGGAAAGTAAAGCTGAAATTCTGATCCATCATCTCATTCATCTTTTGAGCTCAAACCTTCAATGTATCGCAAAAACAAAAGAATTGGCCTCGCTGTTCCAATACTTTCAGAGGGGACTGTGTGAATGTGTGCCAAAGCAGAACTGAAAAGCTCTAGCTCGGTGTAATTTTTTTTTTCTTCTTCCCCATTTAGATTGACTGGATTTTCAGTCTCTGTTAATAATTAATTTGACAGAAACAAAAGAATCATGCTAGATCATTACAAATACAGTTTTTTACTAACATCTGTGTAACATGCAATATAAAAAGAAAAAAAAAACACTTTGCATTTCCATTGGGGACATTAGGCTTTTTTTTATTTTGGATAAAGGATGGAATGTCTTTATAAACTCCAATCCTTGAGTGGAGGCTAATTTTGACACACATACTGTAGATTCCTAATTGCCCTAAATGGATAGAATCAGTGTCTCTTTTCCTTTTTTTTGGTCTCATGTCATCTTTTTACATCATCCAAAAAACTAAAAATATATATATAAACTATTTAGGGATAACTATTTTTTGTTATGTGACTTGAATGCCAACTTATCGGGAGGTTTCACAAGACAATGTAGTTGTTTAATGGATTCCTTATTTATGACAGTCTATTGGATAGAACTGTAGAAGTAAAACTTGTAAAAAAAATAATAAAATAAAATAAAAAATAAAAAGTTAAAATTGAATAAAAATGTTTTATATGCACCAGAATAAATGAAAGCATGGGTTGACTCTGCATATATCTGTGCCGCTTCTTTTTGTCTGAATTCATAGATACATGTGTAGTGGGGCGGCACGGTGGTGTAGTGGTTAGCACTGTCGCCTCACAGCAAGAAGGTCCGGGTTCGAGCCCCGTGGCCGGCGAGGGCCTTTCTGTGCGGAGTTTGCATGTTCTCCCCGTGTCCGTGTGGGTTTCCTCCGGGTGCTCCGGTTTCCCCCACAGTCCAAAGACATGCAGGTTAGGTTAACTGGTGACTCTAAATTGACCGTAGGTGTGAATGTGAGTGTGAATGGTTGTCTGTGTCTATGTGTCAGCCCTGTGATGACCTGGCGACTTGTCCAGGGTGTACCCCGCCTTTCGCCCGTAGTCAGCTGGGATAGGCTCCAGCTTGCCTGCGACCCTGTAGAACAGGATAAAGCGGCTAATGAGATGAGATGAGACATGTGTAGTGTGGAGTTTGACTGCTCAAACACAGTCATGCCGAAGGAAGAGGGAATGAAAAAACACATATTTAAGCTTTACAGATTTTAAGGCCACATTTATTCATCTATAATGGCAGCTTTTCACTACATATTGTAATAGACTTCAAATCAACAAAACACTTGTTAGTTAGGATATAACAAAAGCTTACCAATTATATATGTATGTACATTAGGTAGAAAGAAAGCAACACACAAATAATTCCCCTGAGGCGAGTGGGAATGAGCACAGCTGCTATTTCAGTTCATGGCTTTTTTTTTTTCTTCTCTCATCTTAAATGACACAGACAGCATGTTGCACAGTTCAGGAGATCTAATGCGCTGATCTAAACTTCGTGATCTCATTACACAGGGGACCTCTGACACTGATATTTTGGCACAACATCAACATATCCTTGACTTTTTTTCAGCAATAGTAATCTAAACTGAGAGTTCTGCATTGTTGATCTTAGTCTAATTATAGATAAGACTAGAAAGCCGTTCCTTTTTTTTCCCTACAATTCTGCAAAGTTTTTAGCAAGCCTACAGTTTGGCCTTGGAGTTTGGTGATGTATTTTTGTCTTTGAAAGATTGGCAACAGCACAGAAATCTCTCTCTCTCTCACACGCACGCACATACGCACAGAGACACGGCCTGCGTAGGCATCACTAGCAGCTGCACTCAGACTGCTGGGGCGGTACAGCGTTGTCGTTGAGTTTGGTTGTAGGTGTTCCGGTGGTTTCAGCAGGGTTGTTCTCAATGCTGTCGGCCATTTTTTCACAGATAACGTCCACCAGGCACTCAAAGGTCTGCTTGACGTTAATGTTGTCCTTCGCACTTGTCTCAAAGAACTCAAAACCTTTAGAAAGAAAGAGAGAAAGGTGTTCAAGGAATACACCACTGCATCACAGGGCAGCGTAACGCTCTCTGTACACTTAGAGGAAAGCGCTATCCACCATTGGCTACTGTCCCTATGATTGACAGGAGAGAGAGAGAGAAACGCTATCCCTCTTACCCAGACAGCATAGCCAAATTTGCCCTTGGCTCCCCACCACGGATGGCTGGGACATAATCAAAATTCTGAGTCCAGATGATCAGGAAAATGCTTTTCTGTTACTGTTTATTCAAAACTCGCTTCTAATTTAAGTCTGGGGCAGAAAGAAATATTAATATGAAACACACAAAAGTGCCTTCATGAATTCTTTACTCAAAGGTGTTTGGAAATGAATGTCCAAGGATTGAGTTGACAATTTAAAAAGAAATGACTCGTTATGAGAAGAAAGTTTCAGGATTTAGAAAGTCACAATACATTCCGATTTCCTGCATGGCCAATCCACATTAGTAAAACGTCCCATCACAGAGGTGGCCAGATTGCTTTTATGTGGCGGAAAGAGGTTTTCACTAACATCTAAACCAGTGATAAAGTGGGGTTCAAGGAGGCCATTCAGGCTGTGGAAAACAGGGGTGCTGAGGGTGCTGCAATACCTCTGTAAGTGCTAAATAATAATAATAATAATAATAATAATAATGGGCGGCACGGTGGTGTAGTGGTTAGCGCTGTCGCCTCACAGCAAGAAGGTCCGGGTTCGAGTCCCGTGGCCGGCGAGGGCCTTTCTGTACAGAGTTTGCATGTTCTCCCCGTGTCTGTGTGGGTTTCCTCCAGGTGCTCCGGTTTCCTCCACGGTCCAAAGACATGCAGGTTAGGTTAACTGGTGACTCTAAATTGACCGTAGGTGTGAATGTGAATGGTTGTCTGTGTCTATGTGTCAGCCCTGTGATGACCTGGCGACTTGTCCAGGGTGTACCCCGCCTTTCACCCGTAGTCAACTGAGATAGGCTCCAGCTTGCCTGCGACCCTGTAGAACAGGATAAAGCGGCTAGAGATAATGAGATGAGATGAGATAATAATTCCATCCATCCATTATCCATTACCGCTTATCCTGTGCAGGGTCATGAGCGAGCTGGAGTCTATTCCAGCTGACTATGGGTGAGAGGCGGGGTACACCCTGGATAAGTGGCCAGATCATCACAGAGCTGACACATAGAGACAAAAAACAATTCACCAATTAGTCTAACCTGCATGTCTTTGGACTGTGGGGGAAACCAGAGCAAACCCACACAGACAGGGGGAGAACATGCAAACTCCACACAGAAAGGCCCCCATCGGCCACTGGGCTCGAACCCAGAACCTTCTTGCTGTGAGGCAACAGTGCTAACCACTACACCACTGTGCCGCCAATAATAAATTTTGGATGAACTGGAGACTGGTGATGGACTTTTATACTGAACATGAGAAAATAAAATAAAATAATGAATAAAATCAATAATAAAGTTTGATAGCACACGTGTATGCTGCCCACACCCAGTGTTAACCATAACCAATTTAAAAAAAAAAAAAGCTCTCTAGTTCAGGAATAGAAAGCTGTATGTCCCCAACAAAAAAGCGAAAATACTACAGAGCCAAAATAGTATTTATATATAACAAAAAAAATAGTGTTCATGAAATAAAACTGTACTGCAGGGGAATTTATTTTACAGTAGTTAAAGTCCATGGCTGGAAAATATTTCAGAATCTCTGGTCATGACCACTTCCTTTAAAAACTTCTCTTTCGGTGCAGATTTTTTGTGTGGATACTCACATGATGACATGATTATTTATTTTATAATATTTGAGAAGCACAGTGGTGCAGTGGTTTGCACCATTGCCTCATAGCAAGAAGGTTCTGAGTTCGAACCTCATAGCCGACTCGGCTTTTCTGTGTGGAGTTTCCATGTTCTCCCCATGTGTTGCATATTGCCTGTATGGGTTTTCTCCAGGTTTCCTCCCACAGTCCAAAGACAAATGGATTAGGTGAACTGGCTACTCTGAATTGCTCTCATAGGTGTGAATGGTTGTTCATATCTGTGTTAGCCCTGCGATAGATTGGTGACCTGCCCAGGGTGTATCCCACCTCTCGCGCAAAGTCAGCTGGGATTGGCTCCAGCTTCCCCCGCAACCCTGACAGATAAGCGGTATAGATAATGGATGATGGATGGATGGATGTTCATCTCATCTCATTATCTCTAGCCGCTTTATCCTTCTACAGGGTTGCAGGCAAGCTGGAGCCTATCCCAGCTGACTACGGGCGAAAGGCGGGGTACACCCTGGACAAGTCGCCAGGTCATCACAGGGCTGACACATAGACACAGACAACCATTCACACTCACATTCACACCTACGGTCAATTTAGAGTCACCAGTTAACCTAACCTGCATGTCTTTGGACTGTGGGGGAAACCGGAGCACCCGGAGGAAACCCACGCGGACACGGGGAGAACATGCAAACTCCACACAGAAAGGCCCTCGCCGGCCCCGGGGCTCGAACCCAGGACCTTCTTGCTGTGAGGCGACAGCGCTAACCACTACACCACCGTGCCGCTGGATGGATGTTCAAATATTTGATATTGTTGTCAGATGGCATTCCATAGTGTTGGGTATGTGTGTTCCATCCCAAAAGGTGAATTTCAGGTTGTAATAGTGTGGTTCCAACAAGTTGTCAGACAGTGGTGAGGGATAATGGTGCTTCTTGGTTGTGTTGATATTGCACACAACTGAGACATGCCTGGGTGGAGTTTTGGACAAACTCCACCCAGTGCATGAAAATAGCTGTAAGTGATTGTGAAGCACCCACGTCTGTGGTTCTCTCTAAAGCTCATTCTAAGTTCTTTACTGCTAGCATGTAGTTCCATATTTTAAATGTTCATCAACAGAATTCAGCAACTCCCTTTACAACTTCTATTATTCAAGTGAATATGTTTTCCCTTCTTTTCTCCATACAGATAAAACTGAGAAAGTCTTGTCTGTGATAACAGATACGCTACAGACAGGCTGGACAGACATTAAGAATAATAAAAAAAAAAAACAGAATATCACTGTATAAACACCTCAGGTTGTAACTGTAAAGGTGATATTTATCGAACATCTCTGTTTTACTGTCCTATTTTTATGCACGTGCTCATATGGAGAAGATAAATCTATTTCTAGACCTGCTTCTAGTGTTTAAATACGTTTCCTTTCTCCAGCTTTCACATCCTATTTTTGCTGCTTCAGAGCTCCTTTTGACCCAGATACCTTCAACAACACAGTGACCAGAACTGCTTCACTCACCCAGCTGCTCTGCCAGGAGTCTTCCACTGTCCACAGATACTATCCTCTCCTCCTCCATGTCACATTTGTTTCCAACTAGGATCACCTGCGCATTGTCCCATGAGTAAGTCTTAATCTGAGTTGACCTGAAAGCACATAGCAGACAGCAATGCATCATTAATAGCCTGTTTATGTCCCAACATCAGAGGATTAGGATCCGCAGTAGATCAACAGCTGTGCTTTGCTTAATTTCCTTTGTGCCAGTGACACACACAAGCTAACAAACTGGCAAATTTCGACTGTTGCAAAGTCATTTAAATCATTTGATAATAGTTATTCTATGCTAAAAATAATATTTTGATAAATTGATGACAAATTAACTTATTTTATAAATCTGGGACATTTTAATGCTTTTAAACAAAACAAAAAAAACCAAACATTTACATCACATTTTTTTTTCTGTGCTGTGAGAATTATCTCAGGACTTCTGTTTTGCTTGTGATGAAGCATAGCGTTTAGATGCCCCCAATTAATGCGAGGTAAAAATATAGGAGAAAATAGCATCTTATCCACATAATGTAGACACACTGAAAATGTGCTGTATATATAACCACTAAAGCACGGATGGATGGATGGATGGATGGATGGATGGATGGATGGATGGATGGGACGATGGGTCTCGGGTGGATGGATGGGAAAAGGAAAAATAAATGTATGAATTACTGAATGAACTGATGAATGGATTAATAGATAGGGGGATACATGGATGGATGGTGGGTGGGTAAATGGATCGGGTGGATGGGAAAATGGATGGATGGGTGGAAAAATAAATGTATGAATTGTTGAATGAACTGATGAATGGATTAATAGACATGGATGGATGGATGGATGGATGGATGGATGGATGGATGGATGGATGGATGGATGGATGGATGGGAAAATAAATGAATGAATTACTGAATTAATGGATGGATGGATGGATGGATGGATGGACAGACAGACAGACGGACAGACGGGTGGGTCTGGGGTGGGTGGATGGATGGATGGGAAATTGGATGATGGGTGGAAAAATAAATGTATGAATTGCTGAATGAATGGATTAATAGATGGATGGATGGATGGATGGATGGATGGATGGATGGATGGATGGATGGATGGACAGACTGGTCTGGGGTGGATGGATGGATGGGAAATTGATGAGTGGAAAAATAAATGTATGAATTGCTGAATCGATTAATAGACAGAGGGATAAATAGATGGATAGATGGACAGACAGACAGATGGACAAATATGATGGTGGGTCTAAAGTGTATGGATGGATGGATGGTTGCGATGGTGAGTCTAGGGTGGATGGATGGACAGATGGACTGATGGATGTGCAAGATGAACTGAACCATTCTTGACCGTGCAAATATTTTAACTGACCAGTCTTGCACAGCGGCAAAGGATTCCTCATTAGTGATATCATACATGAGGATGAACCCCATGGCTCCACGATAGTAAGCTGTAGTGATGGTCCTGTAGCGCTCCTGGCCTGCTGTGTCCTGCACAAAAGATATGGCAGAGCCTTCATTAGTCTTTCTTGTACAAATAACTTCAATCTTATGTACAGTGTTTGTTTTAGCATTACTCCCCCTTAAACCCAGGAAACTGAGCCGAGTTACTGGCTAGTAAAGCTGCAGAGCTAGGTTATCATCTTTCCTAAACACATCATAAGCCTAGCCCTTGGAGATATACAAGTATGCACTCCATAAATAATTAAATTCATCTCAAAGAAATCAATTCAAATGACAAGAGTCTAGATTCACTCTCTTATTACCACCAGATGGACACATTAGTAATTGTTGTAAAACTGTACTGAAGCCATTAAAGTGGCACTTGTCTGTTTTCAGCCGTGAAAGCGCTAAAAAGAAAAAGGGCAAACTTCTGTGATCTGGTACACCAACCTCTTTGCATATAGTGTGGTTGATAAGATGTGAGGCCAGGATATGGCCATCTGCAGTAGATGCTTATCTCTCTTTTCACAAACCCTGTTTTCTCTGACACAGCCCAGATGGCCCCTGTGGTTATTTTTATTATGTTACTTGCTTTTAAATCATTCTTTTATTCAGCTTACTTTCATAAGTAATTGTAAACCCAATTTAAGTTTGGTTAAGTTTGGACAAAATTCTCAATACAGCCAATCTTGGTTACTGTAACAAGTCTTAGAGTAAGTATTAATTAACCCTAGATGCGTTTCCTGTGAGGTGTTCAACCTGTAGATTATATAAAATACTTCACAAATGAGAGACAAGTTCATAAGGTGAAGAGGTGTAACCCTGGTACTTTACCCAGATCTGCAGTTTGATGCTCTTGTCATTCCTATACACGGTTTTGACCCTGAAGTCGATCCCCACGGTGCTGACGAAAGCTGATGTAAAGGAGTCATCGGCATAGCGAAACAGGAATGACGTTTTACCAACACTGCTGTTCCCAATGATTAACAGTTTGAACATGTAGTCAAAGTTTTGATCCGAGTTATCTTTCTGTTTGACATCTTGAGTGGCAGCCATCTTTAAAAACACCGGGAAAACAAATGAAAGATGGTCATACATGACTAGAAACATACAAGAAAGACATTGGTAATGGTTTGGTTTAGAAATAACGACAACTGGTTAAATTCATTGATCATAAAATTTTGCATATATGGAGTTGAATCACAATGGTGGCGCAAAAGGACCCTTTATTAATTTATCTTCAGTAAATGCTCCATTCTGTTCAGCGTCACGGGGAATCCAGAGTCTATCCCAGTATCATTGGGCATGAAGTGAGAATACAGCCTGGATGGGAATTCAGTATATTGCTGTGCACTATGTACACTAACACTCACTCACTCAAATCACACCTAAGAGCAATTTAGCATAGGCAATACACCTACATGGGTTTTTTTTGGAGGTTGGAGGAAACCAGAGAACCCAGGGGAATCCCACATCGACACTGGGAGAACATGCACAGAAACTCTACAGGAAATGGGCAACCTGGACCTGTAAAGCTGTACCGATATCCTCCCATGACCCTTTATGCAGTCTTCAAATAATAATAATAATAATAATAATAATAATAATAATAATTTCTGAATACTTTATTGGATGACAGTTCTAGCTTTGTAAATGGTTCCTCTTTACTGCTACATGACAACTATAGCCTTTCAATAGTTTTTCCCTAACAGTTTCTTGATTTAATTATCATAATATAGTTTATGAATTTGTGGTAAGGTCCTGTTCAAATAGGTTTTAATGTTAGAATAAATGGATATACTGTTTAAAGATACAGTAGCTAGAGGAGCAGTTTGGCTCGAGCTTGTTCATGATGTGGTGTTCACACCAAAGTATTGCGATATTCCACGATATCGCACACTGACCAAACCAGAAACGCATTAACGACTCTCCACATTTATTGACTTAGTTTCATATTTCAAAACCACTTAAAGATGTTAACAAAACGATGAAATTATTCATGATACAGTATTTGGTCACATGGTTTTACTAAACAGTAGTTAATGGTTGGAATAGCAACCAAATCCTCTTCAGTAAATGTTCTATTCTGTTCAGCGTCATGGAGAATCCAGAGTCTATCCCAGTATCATTGGGCATGAAGTGAGAATACACCCTGGATGGGAATTCAGTATATTGCTGTGCACTATGTACACTAACACTCACTCAAATCACACCTAAGGGCAATTTAGTGTAGGCAATACACCTACATGCGTTTTTTTTTTTTGGGGGGGGGACGTTGGAGGAAACCAGAAAACCCAGGGGGATCCCACATCGACACTGGGAGAACATGCACAGAAACTCTACAGGAAATGGGCAACCTGGACCTGTAAAGCTGTACCAATGTGCTCCCATGACCCTTTATGCAGTCTTCAAACAAACAAACAAACAAACAAACAAACAAACAAACAAACAAACATATATATACACACACACACATATACATATATATATATATATATATATATATATATATACACACACACACATATACACACACATATATATATATATATATATATATATATATATACACATACACACACATACACATATATATATATACACATATATATACATACACACACATACATATATACATATATATATATATATATATATATATACATACATATATATATATATATATATATATATATATATATATATATACATACATATATATATATATATATATATATATATATATATATATATATACATACATATATATATATATATATATATATATATATATATATATATATATATATATATATATATATATATACACACACACACACACACACACATACATAGGGTGGCACGGTGGTTTAGTGGTTAGTACTGCCGCCTCGCAGCAAGAAGGCTCTGGGTTTGAGCCCAGTGGCTGATAGGGGCCTTTCTGTGTGGAGTTTGCATGTTCTCCCCGTGTCTGCGTGGGTTTCCTCCGGGTGCTCCGGTTTCCCCCACAGTCCAAAGACATGCAGGTTAGGCTAATTGGTGGCTCTAAATTGACCGTAGAGTGCGAGTGTGAATGGTTGTTTGTCTCCATCTATGTCTCAGGCCTGTGATGACCTGGCGACTTGTCCAGGGTGTACCCTGCCTTTCGCCCGTAGTCAGCTGGGATAGGCTCCAGCTTGCCTGTGACCCTGTAGGACAGGCTAAGCGGCTAGAGATAATGGATGGATAATGATAACAATAATACTAAATTTCTGAACACTTTATTGGATAACAGTTCTAGCTTTGTAAATGGTTCCTATTTACTGCTACATGACAACTATAGCCTTCCAATAGTTTTCCCCTAACAGTTTCTTGATTAAATTATCATAATATAGTTTACGAATTTGTGGTAAGGTCCTGTTCAAATAGGTTTTAATGTTAGAATAAATGGATACACTGCTTAAAGATACAGTAGCTAGAGGAGCAGTTTGGCTCGTGATGTGGTGTTCACACCAAAGTATCGCGATATTCCACGGTATCGCACACTAACCAAACCAGAAACGCATTAACGACTCTCCACATTTATTGACTTAGTTTCATATTTCAAAACCACTTAAAGGTGCTAACAAAACGATGAAATTATTCATGATATTTGGTTTTACTAAAACAGTAGTTAATGGTTGGAGTAGCGAGCAAATCCTTTCAGGAAAATGAGGAAGTGAAGTTGGTGAGCAGCAGCGCTAAGAGTTAACTGTATTTTCAGCACCAGGAGCTGTCCGTTTTATTAACGCAACATCTCAAGAAACTACTCAGGATACAGATGGAAATCCGAGACTTTATTAAACACACTCGATTCCTCTAATCCAGTCCCTCAGGTAGTGTTTCACACTGAGGTTACTTTTATCAAGACATCATTCATTACAGATAGATGCTTTATATTTACATTGAGCACTTTAGGGTTCAGTTTTGGATCATAAACTGGTAGCGCTTTCAAATACAGTTTAATTAACAGGTGTGTAGTCTTCTGGATATAAATACAAACACAAATCACTGTGTTTATCCTCTTTTTTCAAAATGCTACTGCCTCTCTGTTTCTAAAACAAACAAAAAAAACCCCACACATATTTATCCGCCTTACCTTCCCATATAAATCCATCTCCAGATTTAGACAGACGCTTAAAAACAGATGTGTCGGTTCAGGACCGATATTTTTGTGGAACAGGTGGAGTCGGTTTGGAAAATAAATCTTAAATGCAGACTGATGCTCGGTTCGGACGTCACTAGCTCTCACCCTCCACCCAAATCCATTCAGCCAGTGTTCCAGAGAAAGGAAATGGGAGCTGTCACGAGCCCTGCACTGCGCATGCGCACCAATTTACTGTACGAATAGTGCTAAAGGGAACTATAGTGTGTCGTTTACGAACAAATCAACTCTTTTGAGTGAACGCCGAGAGTCGACTCCTGTCTGAGAGTCTATTTATATTTATTTCGCTCAACATCTGCACTAAACTTTCAAGCAGCTGGAGGGGGGAAAATAAATAAATAAATGGCGTCACACGATTCATTTTGCTGAACAGAAATTAGAGTGCGATTTCATTAAACAGTATATGCGTTCTGTAGGCAAGTGTGAACCAAATATCACTGGTGAATTGATCCAAATATCGCAAATGGTCTAATTTCAGTGTCATTGATGAATCGAAAGAGTCGGCTCTGAGCCAAATGATCTGACTCACTGAAAAGAATCGAAATTCCCATCAGTAATCAGAACCGTGCTTTATCGGCCAAGTACACTACTTATTACAGTGGTGCTTGAAAGTTTGTGAACCCTTTAGAATTTTCTACATTTCTGCATAAATATGACCTAAAACATCATCAGATTTTCACACAAGTCCTAAAAGTAGATAAAGAGAACCTGGTAGAAACAAATGAGACAAAAATATTATACTCGGTCATTTATTTACTGAGGAAAATTATCCAATATGTGAACCTCTAGGATTAGCAGTTAATTTGAAGGTGAAATTCGAGTCAGGTGTTTTCAATCAGTGGGATGACAATCAGGTGTGAGTGGGCACCCTGTTTTATTTAAAGAACAGGGATCTATCAAAGTCTGATCTTCTCAACACGTTTGTGGAAGTGTATCATGGCACGAACAAAGGAGATTTCTGAGGACCTCAAAAAAAGCATTGTTGATGTTCATCAGGCTGGAAAAGGTTACAAAACCATCTCTAAAAGAGAGTTTGGACTCCACCAATCCACAGTCAGACAGATTGTGTACAAATGGAGGAAATTCAAGACCATTGTTTCCCTCCCCAGGAGTGGTCGACCAACAAAGATCACTCCAAGAGCAAGGCGTGTAATAGTTGGCGAGGTCACAAAGGACCCCAGGGTAACTTCTAAGCAACTGAAGGCCTCTCTCACATTGGCTAATGTTAATGTTCATGAGTCCACCGAACAACAATGGTGTGCATGGCAGGGTTGCAAGGAGAAAGCCACTGCTCTCCAAAAAGAACATTGCTGCTCATCTGCAGTTTGCTAAAAATCATGTGGACAAGCCAGAAGGCTATTGGAAAAATGTTTTGTGGATGGAGGAGACCAAAATAGAACTTTTTGGTGAGAAG
Organism: Neoarius graeffei; assembly: GCF_027579695.1. NCBI lineage: Eukaryota > Metazoa > Chordata > Actinopteri > Siluriformes > Ariidae > Neoarius > Neoarius graeffei. The sequence goes on from NC_083578.1 coordinate 75,522,475, forward strand.
CGTTATGTTTGGAGAAAGGAAAACACTGCATTCCAGCATAAGAACCTTATCCCATCTGTGAAACATGGTGGTGGTAGTATCATGGTTTGGGCCTGTTTTGCTGCATCTGGGCCAGGACGGCTTGCCATCATTGATGGAACAATGAATTCTGAATTATACCAGCAAATTCTAAAGGAAAATATGTCAGGACATCTGTCCATGAACTGAATCTCAAGAGAAGGTGGGTGATGCAGCAAGACAACAACCCTAAGCACACAAGTCGTTCTACCAAAGAAAGGTTAAAGAAGAATAAAGTTAATGTTTTGGAATGGCCAAGTCAAAGTTCTGACCTTAATCCAATCGAAATGTTGTGGAAGGACCTGAAGCGAGCAGTTCATGTGAGGAAACCCACCAACACCCCAGAGTTGAAGCTGTTCTGTACGGAGGAATGGGCTAAATTTCCTCCAAGCTGGTGTGCAGGACTGGTCAACAGTTACTGGAAACATTTAGCTGCAGTTATTGCTGCACAAGGGGGTCACACCAGATACTGAAAGCAAAGGTTCACATACTTTTACCAGTCACAAATATGTAATATTGGATCATTTTCCTCAATAAATAAATGACCAAGTATAATATTTTTTGTCTCATTTGTTTAACTGGGTTCTCTTTATCTACTTTTAGGACTTGTGTGAAAATCTGATGTTGTTTTAGGTCATATTTATGCAGAAATATAGAAAATTCTAAAAGGTTCACAAACTTCCAAGCACCACTGCACACGTAGTAGAATTATAGTCTTGTTGTGCTTACAGACATTACGCGTTAAAGTGTGAATGAAGTGCTATGAACAGAAGTGGATGATGCTAAATGCCTGTAATATAATTTACTGGATACAACTATTGTATTCTCAGTAAAAAGGGAATATTACCCAAAGGAGAAAACTGCACAGGTACACAGAAAAGTTATTGCATCTTGAGTATAAAAACAATCAGAGGCGTGTATGAGCACTAGTCTATTTTCCCATCCACTAGTGACATCTCTGATAGCTGGGTGGTATCTCTCACTGTAGGCGGCGTATATTTGTATTTTACAGTTCTCTGTTTATATAGCCATTGGCAACCTCCTCAGGGTGTATAAAATACTTTTTTTTTAAACAATTGCTTGTACATTTGTTTCTCAATAACCAAAGATCACCTCTAATTTCCCTCAGCACCACTAGGACAGTGCTCCACATCTAAACACATTCCAGGAGCTAATCAATGAAAAATTAAAACCTACTGATCTCTCCAGGACAATAACTGCACCTCCACCTTGATGCTATAATCTTCCAAACAAAATTGAACATACATGAATTAAAAAACCTGTAATGATAGGCTATGTGTAGTGGAGACTGGATGAAACAGAGGGTAAGAGAAGAGAGAACAGAGCCTGAGCTACATATAGATACGGAGGAGGAGGAGGAGGAGGAGGAGAATAGCTTTCTCTCTAGATGAGACAAACACTAGCAAATGAAATTCGAGTTACACTAACTGACCATTTCACCAGCCATGACTGAGAGGAAGATTTTTCTAACGTTGTTACATAGCATTACATTAACTATATATCTGTTTACACATTACACAAATTCATTCATTAATTCACTTTTCATTCATTCATGTTATACATTGGTTTATATTTTGTGATCACTTTTTTTAATTGCATGCACTAAAAGAACAAACTGGAAAAAAATCTAATTTCCTTTGCAATTGTCTATTTCATACACAGAAGTTACACCAACAGATTTGCATGTTTTTTTTTTTTTTAGAAATATTGTTTCCAGAAATTTAAACTATTGAGAAAAGTGTCCAAGATTTTTGTCATACATTATAGACTGTAGGCTGCTTACCTAATCTGTCCAGATAGGAAACTATTTCAAAACAGTTCCAAATATGCTTGATTTTATTTTGGCACATTAAACCCTTTACATTTAAACAGGGTAAGGAAGCATATGGATATACAGTGTCGTGCAAAAGTCTTAGGCATGTGTAAAGAAGTAAAATGAAACGTTTCGACATTTACAAAAACTCATATAAAGAGCAGTAAACAGGAATAGATGAAACAAAGTCAGTATTTGGTGTTCGCTTTAAAAATATATTAAGTAGTCTCAGGTACAGCCTTTATTAAGCCTTCATGCTTTTTTTTTCTTTTTTTGTTTGAAAAGTGGCCTCCTACATAATATGCTGCTTTCTTTACTGACATACAAAAAAAAAAAAGTTATGTAACATTTTATTTTTGAGCAAAGATTGCACTAAAAAATTGGGTACCTTTTGCACAGTAGACTGTATTTTTCTTGTTTGTTTTTTTTAAACGCAATTAGATGTTTCTGTATTTTATGTAGTTAGAAACAAAATATGAACTTTACACTCACCAGTCACTTTATTAGAAACACCCATACACCTGATGTTTCATGCAGTTATCTAATCAAGAACATTCAAACAAATCAAGCGCTTCAATTAATGTTCACTTCAAACATCAGAATGGGAAAATTTGTGATCTCAAAGTGTGACTTTCACTGTTGCTGGTTTCAGAAACTGCTGATCTCCTGGGGTTTTCACACACAACAGTCTTTAGGGTTTACGCAGAATGGTGCGAAAAACAAAAAACATTGAGTGAACAACAGTTCTGTGGGTGGAAACAAACGCCTTGTTGATAAGAGAGATCAGAGGAAAATGCCCAGATTGGTTTGAGCTGCCAGGAAGGATATAGTAACTTTTTACAACTGTAGTAAGCAGAAGCCCACATTGGGTTCCACTCCTGCAGCCAAGAACAGGAGTCTAAAGGGCCCCATACACGTTCAAAAAAGTCATCAAAATTTTGTATCAAAATTTTGATATCAAAATTTTGATGCAAAATGTCCACACACGATTCAATGTTTTTTCTATCAAAAATTCAGTATTGTCAAAAACTTTGACATGGACGCAGCAGTGGCCGTAGCACTTGTGTTCGCTTTGGACAATGAACCGCCTCGGCATCGACGGAAATGGTCGAAAGACTGGTTTTTGAAACGGCGAACGTACGGTCACGTCAACCTCCTCAGAGAACTTCGTCTCAAAGAACCAGAGGACTTCCGTAATTTCCTTAGGATGGATGCCCCATCCTTCAATGAATTATTGGACCTTGTCAAGCCATTGATATTGAAAGAAGACACTGTGATGCGTTCATCTATACCACCAAGTGAACGCTTGTCCATCAAGCCCCCCACACATGTATCAATAATTTGACGACTCTTCAAAAAATATCAAAGTGATTTGATATGTCAAAATTTGGGTTCAAAATTTTGACATCAAATTTTTGACATCAAAACACCCTACACACGATCAAACTTTGTATCAAAATTTTGATATCAAAATTTTGATACAAAATTTTGACGACTTTTTTGAACGTGTATGGGGCCCTTTAGAATCAAGAACAAGTTCCTATTAAAGTGGCCAGTGAGTGTATATACTTTCTGGCAGGAGAAAATGATCTTTCTAAACATCACACATTAGCGACCTCTGGTGGTCACACTGTGCATAAACAAAAGCCCTCAATTACAAACTTTGATTCATTCAACATAGTTTTTTGTTTGTTTGTTCTACGATTCATTAGATCAAATAAATAAATGAATTTCCGAAATTAATAAGCACATGAGCAGATAAATGCAGAAATAAATACATCTAGGAGTACATACATACACAAATAATATAATAAATACAAAATATAACAAATTATAATAGTAGAAAAGTAGGAATCTTAATATATACCTCAATCATTTTGTGGATTTTGTATTGTAATGTATTTATTAAGTTGTATCTTTCTTTGTCTTGTGGATTAAACCTTGCACGAAAATATCAGTGCTTTGGCATTTCAACATGTGTACATTTTGTTGTTCATTCTGGTTAAAGCATTTTAAAGATCTGGAATGTTATGTGATCAGGAAGCTCACAGTAAGATTGTAAATTGTACCTTTTGAATTAGTTGAAAATATTCTGATCCGAGATAATCAGCTTGCGGGCTCAAGGAGAAAAGCAGTGAGAATGTTTGAAGTGTGTGGAAACAGGCCTGCTGACGTCATCAGGCGTGGATCAGGGCAGTCACGTGACTTTAAAGCAACTTCAGATCAATGAATCAGTGAATCAAATGAGTCGAGACAGGAGTCAGAGGAGCAGACATGGCTGCAGTTGGGATTGGTACAGTATTGATAGGCGCAGTGGTAGCAGTGAATGTCTAGTACAACAACTTACTTTCATTTTATCTCTTTTATTTTGGTTTGTTGAATTTTATTGACAGAATTTCACACTTCCCTGTTGCCTTTCTCAATCTATCATGTGAGGTCATGCTGCAGCCCCGCCCACTTGACCGGAGGCTCATGGGAAACGTTGTTTTCAGGTAGGTCACCGAGCTGCGCACTTTGTTCAGCTGTTTTTGCTTTGTCTTGTGGATTAAATTGCTCACTGTGGTTGCTTTGTAGTCTGTGTTTAATGTTTTTTTTTAATCTGACTTAATGCCGTGTGTGTGATGTCCAGATCAGCTCAGCTCAGCAGGAATGGTGTGTGCATTCAGTACCCTGAGGCTATAATAAATCATTAGACATTAGCAAGTAGTTATTTTTGTTTGCTTGTTCGTTTACATGTTTCATGCATAGTTTATACCTCATACTCAGTGTATTCGCTTTATGCACAGGTGCTTCAGATTTGCAGTGGGTAAGACTTTGTTTTGTCCTCAAAACTTTTTCTAGAGCATGTTTGGAGAGTCCTGGCGCCCTCTCCTGGATGAAATGATATTTACATCAGAGCCATTAGACTTACACTACGTTCACACTGCAGGCTGAAGTGACTCAAATCCGATTTTTTCGCCCATATGTGACCTGTATCCGATCTTTTATTGACAACATGAACGACACAGATCCGATTTTTTCAAATCCGACCCAGGCCGTTTGGATATGTGGTCCTAATTCCGATTCCTATCCGATCTTTTCATATGCGACTTCAGTCTGAACCGCCAGGTCGCATTCATCCGACTTACACGTCATCAACAAGCCACAAACGTCACTATTCTGCGCTGAAGTAGGCGGCGGGTCTCTCAAAAAAAGTTACAACAACATGGCGCATGACATCAATGCGACTCCGCACCCACACGTTCCTTTGAACGGAGGTTGCAGTCACTACCCCGCAGAACGCCTGAGCCAAAACCCTTGCCCTCTTCCTTCTCAACCTCCTCCTTAACATCAGGCTATTGTGCATGTTCTGGCTCCGTCGCAACAACAACTGCATCATCGCCAGGTATTCCATGCTGGCTACTGTCATACACAGGAAACTTTAGGTTACTTCCGTAAACACTGGCCATGCTCACTGCGTGTGACGTCGTCGTATCCTGCAATGCGCATGCGGAACACTTTTAGGTCGCTTTTCGTTCATACTGAGGATCACATACAAGTCGCATATATTTGTTAATGTGAACGACCTCACAAAAAAATCGGATTTCACAAAAAAATCGGAATTGAGCATTAAGCCTTGCAGTGTGAACGTAGTGATGAACACTGGACTGGATTTGACATCCATCCATTATCTATAACCACTTATCCTGTCCTACAGGGTTGCAGGCAAGCTGGAGCCTATCCCAGCTGACTATGTGCGAGAGGCGGGGTACACCCTGGACAAGTCGCCAGGTCATCGCAGGGCTGACACACACATAGAGACACAAATAACCATCCACACTAACGGTCAATTTAGAGCCACCAATTAATCTAACCTGCATATCTTTGGACTGTGGGAAGAAACCCATGCAGACACGGGGAGAACGTGCAGACTTCACACAGAAAGGCCCTCGCCAGCCGCTGGGCTCGAACCCAGGACCTTCTTGCTGTGAGGTGACAATGCTAACCACTACATCACCGTGCCACCTTGTATTTGACATGTTTGTTTTATCTGTAACCGCTTATCCCGTGCAGGGGGTAAGCTGGAGCCTATCCCAGCTGACTATGTGCGAGAGGCAGGGTACACCCTGGACAAGTCGCCAGGTTATCTCAGGACTGACACAGAGACAACCAACCATTCACACTCATATTATATTCACACCTACGGTCAATTTAGAGCCACTAATTAGCCTAACCTGCATGTTTTTGGATTGTGGGGGAAACCGGAGCACCCGGAGGAAACCCACACAGACACAAGGAGAACATGCAAACTCCACACAGAAAGGCCCTCGCCAGCCACTGGGCTCGAACCCAGGACCTTCTTGCTGTGAGGCAACAGTGCTAACAACTACATCACCGTGCCGCCTTGTATTTGACATGTTTGTTTTATCTGTAACCGCTTATCCCGTGCAGGGTTGCAGGGGGCAAGCTGGAGCCTATCCCAACTGACCATGGGTGAGAGGCGGGGTACACCCTGGACAAGTCGCCAGCTCATCGCAGGGCTGACACACACATAGAGACACAAATAACCATCCACACTCACGGTCAATTTAGAGCCACCAATTAATGTAACCTGCATATCTTTGGACTGTGGGAAGAAACCCATGCAGACACGGGGAGAACATGCAAACTCCACACAGAAAGATCCTCACCGGCTGCTGGGCTCGAATCCAGGACCTTCTTGCTGTGAGGCGACAATGCTAACCACTACACCACCGTGCCGCCGTGTATTTGACGTTCAGCTATTTAAGACTTTTTTTAACTGAGGGTCATTCCAGGGTCAACCATTCTGTAAGAATCATATTCTGAGGTACTGCCTGAAAGCCATGGGGGTCTAAAACACAATATACAGTATTTCTAATGTTTATTATTATTATTATATTTGGCATAAATCTTCTACCGACTGTTCCCATTCAGGGTCACCACAGCAGATCTGTTCTGCATATTTGGTTTGGGATAGGGTTTACACCGGATGCCCTTCCTGACGCAACCCTTCCTAATCTTTGCATGTTCTCCCCGTGTCTGTTTCCTCCAGGTGCTCCAGTTTCCCCCACAGTCCAAAGACATGCGGTTAGGTTAACATGGGGTGGCCTTGGGCTGAAGTGCCCTTGAGCAAGGTACCTAACCCCCAACTGCTCCCCGGGCACTGTAGTATGGCTGCCCACTGCTTCAGATGGGTTCAATGCAGAGGATGAATTTCACTGTGTGCTTAAGTGTGCATGTGACAAATAAAGGCTTCTTCTATCTGGGCTTGGGACCAGCACTAATCATGCACTGGCTTGTGCCATGCCAGTGGCTGGGTATTTTACCTAATTTGCATGTTTTGAACTAAGGAAACCCGGGGAGAACACGCAAACCGCACACGGAAAGGTCCCCATCAGCCGTGAGGTTTGAACCCAGAACCTTCTTGCTGTGAAGCGACAGCACTAACCACTGCACCACCATGCCGCCCGTGCTGTTTATTTATATTTGGCATAAATAAACTACATATTATTATTATTATTATTTTGGCTGTTCCCATTAGGGGTTGCTACAGCACATAACGTCCCTCCATCTCCTCCTGTCCTCTGTATCTTTTCCTGTCACACCAACCGTCCTCATGTTCTCCTTCACCACATCCATAATCTCATCTTTGATCTTCCTCTTTTCCTTCTACCTGGCAACTCCATCTCCAGCATTCTTTTCCCAATATACCCTGGATTTCTCCTCTGTACATGTCCAAACCATCTAAATCTCACCTCTCTCACTTTGTCTCCAAGCTGTCCTACATGTGCTGTCCCACTAATGTACTCATTTCTCATCCTGTCCAACTTTGTCACTCCCATAAACTACATATTAAGTACTTCAAAATGAAACCATTAAGCATAGACCCTACAGTATTAGGATTTACTCCAAGAATAATATTTTGCTGTATTGGTGATCTCTGCCTATTAGTCTGGAGCCATAGTTCAGGTTTGTGAATGTGTTATTTAATTCAACATTAACCTCTGAACATGGTGTCAAATTTCATGACCACTGTTTTGATGCCCCTACCCCCCTTAGAAAAATGGCCATGAAGGGCTCAAACCTCAGATTTGTTCATTACTGGCAACATGGAGAAAATCCAAGACCAAAGGGCATGGAAGATTCTGGAATTTGTTTGATTTGGCATGGGTTGACCGCTGAATGAAATTATACTTGTGTGAGAATCATATGCAAAACCAGTTGAGCTTGGGTACTGAAACAAACTCTTAATAAAAATGTAATGCTTATTTATATTAGTAAATAAATATATTTTTATTATCATGCTAAATGTATGCCTATTTTGCAGTCATATCATTTATTCAAACAGTCTATGATTTTAATTTCCATTTGCTTCTCAGAGAGATGGTTCATGATGTAGTCTCGTTGAATTCCTTTTTCATAAAATGGTGCCACAGACGGTGGTGTAGTGGTTAGCGCTGTCGCCTCACAGCAAGAAGGTCTGGGTTCGAGCCCCATGGCCCATGAGGGCCTTTCTGTGCGGAGTTTGCATGTTCTCCCTGTGTCCGCGTGGGTTTCCTCCGGGTGCTCCGGTTTCCCCCACAGTCCAAAGACATGCAGGTTAGGTTAACTGGTGACTCTAAATTGACCGTAGGTGTGAATGTGAGTGTGAATGGTTGTCTGTGTCTATGTGTCAGCCCTGTGATGACCTGGCGACTTGTCCAGGGTGTACCCCGCCTTTCGCCCGTAGTCAGTTGGGATAGGCTCTAGCTTGCCTGCGACCCTGTAGAACAGGATAAAGCGGCTACAGATAATGAGATGAGAATGAGATGGTGCCACAGAAAACTTGCAGACTTGATAGCATGGCATGAGAACTCTACAGTGTTGTGAGACACAATGTCAAGAAAGGCATAAAAACAGCGAAGACTGCGCACAAAGAGAAGATCGAGGGTTATTTCACCTCCAGGGATCTGGCACGTATGTGGCAGGGCATTCAGCACATGACCACCTCCAGGAGCAACAGAGACCCACTGACAGGAAACAGTGTCTTGCTGGCTAAGGAGCTGAACTGCTTCTTTGACCGATTTGAGAAAGGACCGGACAGTGTAGCTTCACCCCAGTTGGACACTGCTGATCCCCCACTTACCCTGCAGAAACAAGAGGTTAAACGAATTTTGAGAACTGTTAATGTCAAGAGGCGGCACGGTGGTGTAGTGGTTAGCGCTGTCGCCTCACAGCAAGAAGGTCCTGGGTTCGAGCCCCGGGGCCGGCGAGGGCCTTTCTGTGTGGAGTTTGCATGTTCTCCCCGTGTCCGCGTGGGTTTCCTCCGGGTGCTCCGGTTTCCCCCACAGTCCAAAGACATGCAGGTTAGGTTAACTGGTGACTCTAAATTGACCGTAGGTGTGAATGTGAGTGTGAATGGTTGTCTGTGTCTATGTGTCAGCCCTGTGATGACCTGGCGACTTGTCCAGGGTGTACCCTGCCTTTCGCCCGTAGTCAGCTGGGATAGGCTCCAGCTTGCCTGTGACCCTGTAGAAGGATAAAGCGGCTAGAGATAATGTGATGTGATGTGTTAATGTCAAGAAGGCAGCCGGTCCAGATGGGATTCCAGGCAGGATGCTCAGGAACTGTGCTCATCAGCTTGCAGAAGTTTTCACCAATATCTTTAACCTCTCTCTGGCACATGCTACTGTACCAGTCTGTCTGAAAACTGCCACCATCAGTCCAGTGCCCAAACAGACCAACATCAGCTCCCGAAATGACTACAGACCAGTCGCACTCACACCCATCATATCCAAGTGCTTCGAAAAACTAGTTCTGCGGCATATCAAAACCACCCTCTTCCCTACTTTAGATCAGCACCAGTATGCACATAGGCCAAATAGATCCACAGAGGATGCCATAAACACAGCTCTCTACACCGCATTGACCCACCTGGAGCAGACGACGATTACTAAAACCCGTGACACGGGACAGGACGGGACATATTATTGCTTACAGTCACCTCCCCGTCCCTCACGGACCGGAATAATTGTCACGGACGTATTATCGCTCATGGACATTGAACTCTTGTCACGTCCTGTCCCGGGTAATCTTACCTTATCTGTCCTGTCACGTGTCATGGTATAGTTTGGATAACATACTATAGTTTTCATTGTCACGGTATAGTTTGGATAACGTACTCTAGTTCGTTAAGAATAATCAAAAGAAAGAAAAAACAAATTAGTATGTGTTAATATTTATTTCTTATGACATGAGAAGAAGGGGCGGCACGGTGGTGTAGTGGTTAGCACTGTTGCCTCAAGCAAGAAGGTTCGAGCCCAGTGCCCAACGAGGAACCTATCTGTGTGGAGTTTGCATGTTCTCCCTGTGTCTGTGTGGGTTTCCCCCACAGTCCAAAGACATGCAGGTTAGGTTAATTGTTGGCTCTAAATTGATCCTCGGTGTGAATGTGAGTGTGAATGGTTGTTTGTCTCTATGTGTCAGCCCTGCGATGACCTGGTGACTTGTCCAGGGTGTACCCCACCTCTTGCCCATAGTCAGCCGGAATAGGCTCCAGCTTGCAGAAGGGGACATGTGTAAGAATGCTTTTTGTTGATTACAGCTCTACGTTCAACACTGTTGTACCCAGCAGACTGGTCGGCAAACTGCTAGACCTGCGCCTCGGCAACAAACCATATTTATGGATCAAGGACTTTCTTAACAACTGCCCACAGATGGTGAGGCTTGGTCCTTATATCTCCCTGAGCCTCACCGGAGCGCCACAGGGGTGTGTGCTAAGTCCCCTCCTCTACTCTCTCTACACGCATGACTGCACTCCTGTTCACCCCACAAATACATTTATAAAATTTGCTGAGGACACAACAGTAGTGGGACTGATCTCTCATGGTGATGAGACCGCTTATAGGGACGAGGTCTGCAAGCTGACTGAATGGTGTGAAGATAATAAGCTGTCACGAAACATCAGAAAGACAAAGGAGCTTTTTATAGACTTCAGACGGCATCAGGAAGAGCCTCTGCCACTGGAAATAAGAGGAGAGGAGGTGGCGAGGGTCTCCAGTTTTAAGTTCCTGGGTACCCACATCAGTGAGGGCCTCAAGTGGATGGTTAACTCCACCATTCTAGTCAAAAAGTCTCAACAAAGACTATACTTCCTAAGGACTCTGAGGAAAACCAACCTCTCTGCAAAGCTGTTGGAGTCATTCTACCACTGCCTGGTCGAATCGAGAGCATACTAACATACTGCATAACAGCCTGGTATAGAAATCAGCTCTTCAGAGGGTTATTAATACACCCCCACCCCAAGGACATCGACAGATCTCGCTGCCTCAGCAGAGCCTGCAACATTATTAGACAATACACATCCCTTTCATCACCTATTCTCACTACTGCCATCTGTAAGACGCTACAGAGCCTTAAAGTACATATTCTGGACCAATTTTGTTTTTGTTTTTTCTCTGAAAGTATGTCCCTTTACATACTCATCCAGAAGGGTAATTTTGCACAAGGCCATCTGTCTACAGCAGAAAAAAATAAAATAACAAAACGCGTCTGGAAAAATCCCAAGGGAGTCTGGAGCCAGATTCGTGACGTTACCTGCGGAAGCACCAGCAGGCTGCGCGAGCTTTGCATGGTTTCAGTGCACAGCCTGTGTAGACCAAGCGCTTCCATTTCTCTCTCATTGTCCGGTCTTTTGGGAAACGATGAGTACTAATCCCATCAAGATTAGTGTTGCTACACCCTCCTACGATACATCTGTTAACCATTTTAATAATTACGCGATAACGTTGAAGAAATTTGCAGAAAACCACCAAGTCGTTTTCTCATAAACAAACCAGCGCTGATGTAGGATTCAGAGGAAGGTGTCCCGCACATGACGTCACGAAAATCAATGTTTGCTGGGAAATCCAAATGCCAAGTTTTTTCAGAGGCGGACCAATTCGCCTCAAATGGCTTGATTTCAATTGAATTTTTCTGGTATTGTGCAAGGGAAAAAAATTGCACAAAATGCAAAATGTGACAGATATTTGACCAAAGTTTAATATAAAATAGGAGAATTAGGTACATTGATCTTGCTCCTGAATTTACCCATGATATGCACTTCCAGACTCGAACAGCTTCTACCCAACAGCTATCAGGGAACTGAAATCACACCCCTCCACTGCTACCACAACAACTTTTACCTCAATTGCAATCTTTGAGTAAATAGAATACAAATCCGCACACTTGAAGTCTGTGCAATGATTTCTTTACTGAAAAAAAGAATGATTTCTTTGTGCAATGATTTCTTTACTGAGACCTCAGTAAAGAAATCATTGCACAGACTTCAAGTGTACGGATTTGTATTCTATTTACTCAAAATTTTTACTTAATCCTGCACCTTGTCACAGTTGAGCGGTGATCTTTGATTCCTTTGATTCCAATACCTCAGTTGCAATCAAAATACACTCGTGCAATAATTGCATAAGTCACTTTAAATTGTTTTATATACTTTTACATTATTTTATGGCGGCACGGTGGTGTAGTGGTTAGCGCTGTCACCTCACAGCAAGAAGGTCCTGGGTTCGAGCCCCGGGGCCGGCGAGGGCCTTTCTGTGCGGAGTTTGCATGTTCTCCCCGTGTCCGCATGGGTTTCCTCCGGGTGCTCCGGTTTCCCCCCACAGTCCAAAGACATGCAGGTTAGGTTAACTGGTGACTCTAAATTGACCGTAGGTGTGAATGGTTGTCTGTGTCTATGTGTCAGCCCTGTGATGACCTGGCGACTTGTCCAGGGTGTACCCCGCCTTTCGCCCGTAGTCAGCTGGGATAGGATCCAGCTTGCCTGCGACCCTGTAGAACAGGATAAAGCGGCTAGAGATAATGAGATGAGATTACATTATTTTATATTCTATTTAAGTTATATTTTAGTTATTACTTAGTTAATTAATAGCTTCTTTTAATGTGTGTAAGTGAGTGAATGGACTGATGAGTAGAGTGAATGGGGTCGAGTTTTCCTTTGTTTTAAGAGACACCAAATTTCATTGTATATTAATATGCAGTGACAATAAAGGCCATTCTGATCTTGATTCCGATTCTGATTGAGTTCTTCCCATGTGAGTGGTCCAGTCAGTAGAGCTTTATTTTCTATGCACGAGGCATTTGGGTACATTTATATAATTTTTTTTTTCACTGGAGAACTGTGAAGTTGAGTTAAAGAGTGCAGAAATGCTTATATAACATGTGTGTTCTCTGATCAACCCTGTTTCAGCATTTTGGTCAATTCAGGAAGACGATCATGGAAGACTCTGTCGACGTCATCCTTCAGGACAAAATGTTACATCGTACTCGTGAAAGGCCAATTGTCATGATTGCCTCTGGAGCTATGCTTATGGCCTCATACGGGCTTTGGACAGTTTTTGCGCTGCCTGGCTTTCGAAAAGTGCCAACATGTCTGAAGGTAAAATCAGTCAAAAGTTTAGGGACACTGTATTACTGTTACTTATATAAGGCTTTTCTTTATGTTCACTGTTTTCCACATATTTATTTACATTTATATTACCTTATATTTATATAAGACATTATCTTACATATTTATGTTATCTTATATTTACAACCCGGATTCCAAAAAAGTTGGGACAAAGTACAGATTGTAAATAAAAACGGAATGCAATGATGTGGAAGTTTCAAAATTCCATATTTTATTCAGAATAGAACATCGATGACATATCAAATGTTTAAACTGAGAAAATGTATCATTTAAAGAGAAAAATTAGGTGATTTTAAATTTCATGACAACAACACATCTCAAAAAAGTTGGGACAAGGCCATGTTTACCACTGTGAGACATCCCCTTTTCTCTTTACAACAGTCTGTAAACGTCTGGGGACTGAGGAGACAAGTTGCTCAAGTTTAGGGATAGGAATGTTAACCCATTCTTGTCTAATGTAAGATTCTAGTTGCTCAACTGTCTTAGGTCTTTTTTGTCGTATCTTCCGTTTTATGATGCGCCAAATGTTTTCTATGGGTGAAAGATCTGGACTGCAGGCTGGCCAGTTCAGTACCCGGACCCTTCTTCTACACAGCCATGATGCTGTAATTGATGCAGTATGTGGTTTGGCATTGTCATGTTGGAAAATGCAAGGTCTTCCCTGAAAGAGACGTCGTCTGGATGGGAGCATATGTTGCTCTAGAACCTGGATATACCTTTCAGCATTGATGGTGTCTCTCCAGATGTGTAAGCTGCCCATGCCACACGCACTAATGCAACCCCATACCATCAGAGATGCAGGCTTCTGAACTGAGCACTGATAACAACTTGGGTCATCCTTCTCCTCTTTAGTCCGAATGACACGGCGTCCCTGATTTCCATAAAGAACTTCAAATTTTGATTCGTCTGACCACAGAACAGTTTTCCACTTTGCCACAGTCCATTTTAAATGAGCCTTGGCCCAGAGAAGACGTCTGCGCTTCTGGATCATGTTTAGATACGGCTTCTTCTTTGAACTATAGAGTTTTAGCTGGCAACGGCGGATGGCACGGTGAATTGTGTTCACAGATAATGTTCTCTGGAAATATTCCTGAGCCCATTTTGTGATTTCCAATACAGAAGTATCCCTGTATGTGATGCAGTGCCGTCTAAGGGCCCGAAGATCACGGGCACCCAGTATGGTTTTCCCAGCCTTGACCCTTACGCACAGAGATTCTTCCAGATTCTCTGACTCTTTTGATGATATTATGCACTGTAGATGATGATATGTTCAAACTCTTTGCAACTTTACACTGTCGAACTCCTTTCTGATATTGCTCCACTATTTGTCGGTGCAGAATTAGGGGGATTGGTGATCCTCTTCCCATCTTTACTTCTGAGAGCCGCTGCCACTCCAAGCTGCTCTTTTTATACCCAGTCATGTTAATGACCTATTGCCAATTGACCTAATGAGTTGCAGTTTGGTCCTCCAGCTGTTCCTTTTTTGTACCTTTAACTGTTCCAGCCTCTTATTGCCCCTGTCCCAACTTTTTTGAGATGTGTTGCTGTCATGAAATTTCAAATGAGCCAATATTTGGCATGAAGTTTCAAAATGTCTCACTTTCGACATTTGATATGTTGTCTATGTTCTATTGTGAATACAATATCAGTTTTTGAGATTTGTAAATTATTGCATTCCGTTTTTATTTACAATTTGTACTTTGTCCCAACTTTTTGGAATCGGGGTTGTAGATTCTTTTCACACTTTAGACCTTTTTCATCCAACTGTACCGAAGACATTTACACATGGACTGTTTTTTCTAGTTCTAAATGAAAACTACTTGTTCAAAGAGCAGTTTTAGGAAATACATTTTGAACTTCACCACATCTGTTTGACCTACAAACAAATTTCAAGTGTAATCCTTTAAATCATAATGCCTTTTAGGCCATGTTTGCATTACAAGGTTAAAGTGATGTGTATATGTCAGCACCGAAGTGACAATAATAACTGGCAGAGCAGTAAAATCTCTGCATCTGGTCTTGTTTTACACATTTCATCCTTGTGATCCATATCTGACAAGATGTTAGCTGACATTCAGAGCAAATAAAATAGACTGTCGCTGATGATGAAGGCTCCGGTTGCTAACTCTTTCTCATTCGAGCAGTAATGGATTGTCTTATGTAATGTGAAGGTAACCTAATTTCATTAAAAACAGACATTCCCTCAACAACATCCAAACATTTGACTGGTACAGTATACAGTCATGTATAAGGCTCTGTTCTTCATGCAAACATTATCCAGCCAATCTCTTCTCACCCCCATGACTTGAATGTGCATTCATGAAATTCTGTCATGTCTGCCTTCACTAATTCACTCTTAGAGGCCTCAGTCAGAGACAAAAGTCCTGTCTGTACTGTGCAGGTGCCATACTTGCCCTCGAGTGGGGTACAGACACAGAACGTTATGAGGCTCCTGCAGGACAGAGGGGGCTGTCTGGCAGATCTGGGTTCTGGAGATGGAAAACTGGTGAGTGCCTAGAACAGAGTATATCAAAGATTTAACACAAGTTCAAGTTGCATATGCAATTTCAGTAACGTGACCAATCGGAAGCAGAGAAATGCCCTGTATTTGTGATTTGATATTTGGAGGGGGGACGACGACTGTAAATAAATTATAATAAGTTACACTAATCTTAAATCAGACTTAGATAGACTCTGATCATGTGCTTTCATTCAGTGTTTTTTTTTTTTTTTTTTGGAGGGACAGGTGTTTGCTGCCTCATCATTGGGCTTCCGGTGCACTGGCTTTGAAATAAACTCAGTTCTGATAGGCTACGCCAGAGCCAAAGCAAGGTGGATGGGAATTCCAACTACGGCAGCAAAATTTGTGAATGCGGACTTCTGGAAGGTATTCCATGTTGCGCATGCATCTCTTTGTATGTTCATCTGTTGCTCCAAGACATGTACAGTCCATAAGTAATTGTATAGTGTCACAATATCTATCCTTTTGGCTCAAATTTTGGGGAAAAAAAGTCTATGCAGGTAAACTGCAGAATGTCTGGTTTAAATTGAGTGGATTTATACACTGTGGACAGAAATATGTGAACACCTGGCCATCATATGCATATGTGCCCCCCCCCCCCCCCCCCCCCCCCCCCGGCTATTATAATAACAAGTGTTGCCAGGCAAAACAAACCTTGCCCGGTTGCACTTATGATGAACATGAAGGAAGATATCATGAAAAAAATAGGTGCCCTATGGGTACATGTGACTACTGCTTATAAATAAAACAGTTTTCTGATACCATGTCCATACAGTAAATATAGCATATATATTTACTCTGTGAGGCAGTAGCCACAAAAATGAAGCGTAATCCAAAAACGAACAATTTAAAAATCACAGAAGTAAAATATACCAAGTGTCTGTACTTTATATTATTCTACTCTTACCTCTTACAGTTTTCGAAACTGAAACCTTCGAACCGAGGCTGACATACACACGCTGTCGCCATGACCCAAACTCTTATTTCCTGGAAATGGCCTGGTGCTAGAGCTCAGTGGAACGCACTTTCCGTCTGTAATAAGCATAAACATGTCTGAAAGCGATTTCTTTCGTCTAGTCCGTTTATTTAGAATGGTGAACCGAATTGTATACACTCACCGGCCATTTTAATCAGAACACGTGTATGCACATGCACAGTGTGCAATTGTTACACTCCTACATTCTTACAGCATGATGATGTCGTGGATAGCGCCTCTATATGACGCAGTAGACACAACAAAAACGATTTTGACCTTTTTGGTGACCTTGACCGGATGACCCTCAAAATGTTGGAGGTTCTATTTGAGACCAATACCCGTCTGTCGTGAAAGTTTCATGAAGATTGATCCAGCCATTTTTCTGTAATATCGTTTACAAAAAAACAAAGAAACCCGACCGAAAACAATACCTCGCCCCCTGGTGGACTCCATCCCGGGCAAGGTAAAAATAACAGTTGCCATATGGGGAAGACCCTCATATGGGTGTAATGGTCAAGTATCCACATATTTTTGGCCATATGGTGTATCTCTAGTGGGTAAATCACAAATGGCAGGTGTATATATATGTCCATATCATATGCTGATTTCTATATGGTTTCCACTTGCAGACTACAGTGTCTGCCTAATGTTTTCATGTTTCACAGACTGATTTGTCCCAATATAAGAACTTGACAGTCTTCTTGGCACCTGGAGTGGTATGTATAAGCAGATGGATTTGCCATTTTGTGCTTACAAAACATATGCCTAGAATCCAAAGAAATTCACTAGGAGTAAAGTCAAGCAACAGCAAAAAATCAGTAATAACATTTGGCGCATGAGTCACAAATGCTTACACATGTTGTTGTTTATGTTTTTCCCGTATTGGGTTCTCCTCAGATGGAAGTGCTAGGCAGGAAGCTGGAGCAGGAGTTGGCTCATGATGCCAGGGTGATCGCATGTCGTTTCCCATTCCCTCGCTGGCATGCTTCAGCATCAGAAGGACAAGGACTGGACCAGGCCTGGGCCTATGACATGGCTACAGTTCACAAACACCCAGCATGAGCTCCAACAAATCACTGCAACCTTTTTCATTACTGCCAAATGGTTATTTACAAACCCACAACACTTACGGAGTTGAACTGGATCATTGTATTTATCATGCTTACTTTGATTTACAACGTTAAAAGCAGTGATCTGAATATCGGTTTTGGATTGAGTGGAAGTGAAAATATTGGAATTTGCAAAAGTCAGAATGTTTATCTTAAACATATGAGGTGCTCTGATAAACCTGTCCGAGATGTCTGTGGCCGAAATCTGGAAAATAGTCAAATATGATGAAAAATTGAAGTTTCAGCAAATTCACCTTTTTCTACCAGTAATATACTTTGAAATCTCTACTTTAAGAAAACATAAATATCGTATATTTATTTAACAACAAAGGCTTTCCAGCCTTGTCTTGCCTGCAAAAATGATGATGTGTCGGGCTAGATTAACAAACAGCAGTAAATGCAGTCAGTCTGCCTTAATATGTCTAAAACTTTGCCCGCTAAGTGTGATTTTGTCATGATTTGATCACATTTTTGGATAAAGAAAGAGCAATCATGAGATATGGTACCCCTAAACTTAAGAATATGTTTTTTTAAACAGAAAATATTTAAATATCATTAAACAGTAATTCAGATAGTGTTAAATACTGTGTATGAGCTTGCAAAATAAGCACTATGGTGTTGTACATTGGTGAGATTGGAGAGTGATGTGGTAACCAGAAACTATTAGCACCTGTGCGAATACCTAGGTGTGCTAGCTAGCTTATGTTACTAATGAATAAAATAATAGTTTTGATTGTTATAGTATATGAGATCATGACAGGGTTTACAGTATTTACTGAAATCTCACGTATGTCTAATTCTAAGAAATGCAACTAAATTAGCTCACATTATTAATGAAAACATTAACATTTTGAATTTGTCAAGATTGATTAGTTTTACTGCTAGTAATGCATTCAGGGATACTTTAGCCCCATAAAGTCCTGGCTTGTTATTCACCTTAAAGTAAGGGATTGTGTGGGGACAGCCATGGCCTGAAGGTTAGAGAAGCAGCCTTGGGCCCAAAGGGTCGCAGGTTTGATTCCCGGGACCGACAGGAAAGAATGTGGGGTGGGTGTTGAGTGAATGAACAGCACTTTCCCCTTCCTCTGAGCCCTAACCACCAACTGGGTTCTGTAGCTGTGTGCGCGTGCTCATTGCTCACTTGTGTGTGCATGTGTGTTCACTGCTTCAGATGGGTTAAATGCAGAGGACGAATTTCACTGTTTGATTGTACATGTGATAAATAAAGGCTTCTTCATCTTAAAGTATATTATTTGGGGAAGCCATGGCCTAATGGTTAGAGCAGCAGCTTTGGGACTAAGAGGTCGCTGGTTTGATTCCCTGGACCAGCAGGACTGGCTGAAGTGCCCTTGAGCAAGGCACCTAATCCCCAACTGCTCCGGCAAGAGTGGTGGTGTACCTTGTGTCTGATTAGCCAAAGAAAAACTGATGATGTGATCATTAGTATGGGTGGTGCCCGACTGAAAACGAAATTATTCATTAGCATTATGAATAATGACAATAGTCATTAACGCATTACTATCCAGGAACTACAGTTAAATTAATTGTAGAAAATATGTCTTGATCTGTTACTGGGTCATAGGTGTTTAGGAGGTTAAAATGTAAAATTGTCAAGAGCATCTCATCTCATTATCTGTAGCCGCTTTATCCTGTTCTACAGGGTCGCAGGCAAGCTGGAGCCTATCCCAGCTGACTACGGGCGAAAGGCGGGGTACACCCTGGACAAGTCGCCAGGTCATCACAGGGCTGACACATAGACACAGACAACCATTCACACTTACATTCACACCTACGGTCAATTTAGAATCACCAGTTAACCTAACCTGCATGTCTTTGGACTGTGGGGGAAACCGGAGCACCCGGAGGAAACCCACGCGGACACGGGGAGAACATGCAAACTCCGTACAGAAAGGCCCTCGCCGGCCACAGGGCTCGAACCCGGACCTTCCTGCTGTGAGGCGACAGCGCTAACCACTACACCACCGTGCCGCCGTCAAGAGCATCTCTCAAGCTAAAATTAGTTTCACACTCTTGTCCATCTGCCATCTTCAAATCCTCACATGCACAAGTTTATAAATAAACTGGATCATAATTAAGAGTACTCGCCAGTATTTTGATAGGTTTGACACAACACAAAAAAGGAGCTTGTGACTGTGAGGCTCTATAAGGATCTCCTGCTGCTAGAAAACTAGTTTTAGTCTTTCATCTTTTATTTATATAACTGTGTGACCTGAACGACCTACTTCTATTACTATTAAACTACTTTGGCCCATCATCTCAGCTCAATATCCTCTAATATTGTGTAGTTGAGATGTCAATGACATTTCACGCTCAACTGATTATAAAGACTGCATGTATAGAGTAAACACTGTACTTCTCACAGAGGTGTGTGAAAACCTGACATATAAACAAAAATGGCTTGAGCATTAAATGACATTAGCATCTTGATCGCATTGATCTACCAGAGCAGAGCAGACTAATGAATGAGAAACATACTTGAGACTCCATTAATGTCTGTGGAGCTTGGCAATGCATTTAGTCATCTCATCTCATTATCTCTAGCCGCTTTATCCTGTTCTACAGGGTCGCAGGCAAACTGGAGCCTATCCCAGCTGACTACGGGCAAAAGGTGGGGTACACCCTGGACAAGTCGCCAGGTCATCACAGGGCTGACACACAGACAACCATTCACACTCACACTCACACCTACGGTCAATTTAGAGTCACCAGTTAACCTAACCTGCATGTCTTTGGACTGTGGGGGAAACCGGAGCACCCGGAGGAAACCCACGCGGACACGGGGAGAACATGCAAACTCCGCACAGAAAGGCCCTCGCCGGCCATGGGGCTCGAACCCGGACCTTCTTGCTGTGAGGCGACAGCGCTAACCACTACACCACCGTGCCGCCCGCATTTAGTCATATGCTTAATAATAAAACTTGGGAACTTGATGGCTTTCTTTGGGACCACAACCCTTGAATTTATTTGTAATATTAAGCGAAAGTGTTTAATGGACTAAACAGATTTCAGAACAAGGCTCCCAAGTGGTGTAACAGAAATGCATTCATCCTGTCCTCAGGAGATGTGAATCAGAATCCCAGTGTCACAGCGATGCATGGCCAAGAGTCCAGGAGGAAGCATGTGTTGGCATTTACCCTCCCCAGAAGGTGGCTGCCATGTGATATGGCAGTGCTTGCTCGTGAGCAGCAAATAATCAATTTGGGAGAAAAATACAGTTTAAATTTTTTTACAGAATAGCATCCTGATATCATGTACTCACTTAGTACAGACCTACAGCATGAACTTTTTTTGTCCTTAAAAAATCAACCGAAATGGACATAATCTATAATCATCTCTAAATGTTGTGGCTCACGTGTGACCCAGGGCACGAGGCAGCTTCGCTCTATTCGAGACTTCATAGCAGACACACTCCAGCACGTCTGTTCTCTGTATGGGCCATCTCCTGCCTCCCACCCCTCATGAGCAAGGGTTTAAAATTATCATGTATATTCTGATGAAGTTTAAACTGATACTAGATAACTGTGGGTGCAGTGACACTCCAAAATGTTTTATAGACAAAGTGCAAATGGAGGACCAGCTGTCATGAATCACAGAAGAAAAGAGATGCAAATGTAAGCAAACAAATGTAGTGAAAGGCCAAGCAATCAGCAAACCAGCATGAATAGGAAAATAAACCCCCAAATGAACAAAGTAATAAACAAAGCTAGGGTCAAAGCCAGAGAGAAACAGTAATATAAATAACAGCTTAGTTATGTCATGGGTGCAAATGCTGAAGCAAGGCTTTGCAAAGTAACAGTCCATTGTTTATGAATTGTGTGTGAGGATTGGAAATTGGTTTGTTAGATTAGAATTCTGGTGATCGTGAACAGGAAATGGTTGCTTGTGAATCTTCTGACAGATCATGGGATGTTGAGTTGTCTGCTAACTTGGCACTTCGGTGCGAACCACTTGGGTGGGTGGTGATATAACTAAGTGCAATTTTAAATGGGCAAAAATGCTGGCAGGACATTAAACACTCGCCCCTTTTGCGAGAGTAGAATTCTCCTTTGAGCCACCTTTTGCAACTGGTTGTGCTCCTTCAAGGAAGGGGGGTAGGTCTGTCCTTCAACGTCGAGTGGAAGTGGTGGTGTTTCAGCTTGAGATGCCTCACACAATGGGACAAGAACTGTGGGTTTGAGGAGAGAATCATAGAAACTTGGTGACTAGTTATACTAAGGTGATAATTGCAGCTTATAATGCATATAACCTTTATGTGCTGCTAATGTATCTGGGCATCAGCCTTTGCTCAACATCTGTAGGCCTCATCCCAAGCATCTTCAATTTTCCTAACTCACCCATACACTGCGAGTGTATCCATGGGCATTGCATCCCATGGAAATAAGGGAGGTTGGGGTCCAGGTATGCATTGGAAAGAGGTTCATTTTGAGTGGTGGAGTGAGTTTTGTGTGTATTCTGTTCAGGAGAGAAACTGTGACCAGTCTTCAGGCCAGTCAACACAAAAAGTTCTATCTATTTCATAATCTGGCCTGTCCCTTGGTTAGGTCTTTCTAACTGAACATTGATTTGCGTATGACACCCAGAGGTAAGGAAAACCAAAACTCTGACTTTCTCCATGAAAGTTCTCAAGATTTGTGATATGTATGTATAAGGGATCCTGCTCTGGTACAATGTCTTCAGATTTACCAAAATTTCAAAACATATACAGTATATATATGTAAGAACAACAACTGAGGTGTTGTTCAGGCTGGGAGTAGAGTATGTATGGGTCTCAGGCATTGGACATGGAACTGGTCAATGACCATGAGGATGGTTGTCATCCCTGGGGAGAACAGGAAGTCTAAAGCAGGTTATACGAGACTATGGGCATTTGGGAGTTGGGATAATTTGCCAGCTGGAAATGTTCGAGGAATGTTGGCTTGAGCAAAGGCGCATGACCAGGCAAAAAAAAATTTGAATATCACATAATATGGAGTATGTTTTAGGATAGGAAGTTTCTAATAAAGTGTTGATAGAAGTTGGAGAACCCTAGAAATCTATGAATACTGTACAGTATGTAATGTAATGGGCCTTCTTTTTTTAGGTAGCCCTACATCACATTAACCACAAGGTGATGCTCTGTTACCTCAATTTAGTTCAGCATTGAACAGAGCATGATGAGAGGGATGTTACTGAAAACCACTGATATATCTGACAAGAATACACTCATATTCTTTTCAAGGAAAATGGTTTAAAACAGCTGACAAAAACAAACTTAAAAGAATAAAAATGGAGATACTTTTATACCTCTCTTCAAATATAACATGGCTAATCTAGAGTGTATTTCCACCTCATGCCAGATTCACCATGACCCTGTCAGGATAAAGCAGCTACTGAAGATTAATGAATGAATGAATTGCACAACTTAAGAAAACTGCAGGTAAAAACGTGCTATGCGTTGCTATACAAACCATCATGCCCATGTGTTTGAACTTAAAATACCACTTAATACGTGTTATCCCGGCGGCACGGTGGTGTAGTGGTTAGCGCTGTCGCCTCACAGCAAGAAGGTCCTGGGTTCGAGCCCCGGGGCCGGCGAGGGCCTTTCTGTGTGGAGTTTGCATGTTCTCCCCGTGTCCGCGTGGGTTTCCTCCGGGTGCTCCGGCTTCCCCCCACAGTCCAAAGACATGCAGGTTAGGTTAACTGGTGACTCTAAATTGACCGTAGGTGTGAATGTGAGTGTGAATGATTGTCTGTGTCTATGTGTCAGCCCTGTGATGACCTGGCGACTTGTCCAGGGTGTACCCCGCCTTTCGCCCGTAGTCAGCTGGGATAGGCTCCAGCTTGCCTGCGACCCTGTAGAAGGATAAAGCGGCTAGAGATAATGAGATGAGACGTGTTATCCCGGTGGTGTAGTGGTTAGCGCTGTCGCCTCACAGCAAGAGGGTCCGGGTTTGAGCCCCGTGGCCGGCGAGGGCCTTTCTGTGTGGAGTTTGCATGTTCTCCCTGTGTCCGTGTGGGTTTCCTCCGGGTGCTCCGGTTTCCCCCACAGTCCAAAGACATGCAGGTTAGGTTAACTGGTGACTCTAAATTGACTGTAGGTGTGAATGTGAGTGTGAATGGTTGTCTGTGTCTGTGTGTCAGCCCTGTGATGACCTGGCGACTTGTCCAGGGTGTACCCCGCCTTTTGCCCGTAGTCAGCTGGGATAGGCTCCAGCTTGCCTGCGACCCTGTAGAACAGGATAAAGCGGCTAGAGACAATGAGATGAGATGAGACGTGTTATTCCTCATAACATCAGGAAGAAGTCATTTCTATCCATGGAGGCCATTCAAGTGCTTGTTCAGTTCCTGGTCATCTCAAGACCGGACTACTGCAGCTCACTTCTTGCAGGTCCCTTGCAGCTAGTCCAGAATGCAGCTGCGTGACTTGTTTTCAATTTTCCCAAGGTCTCTCCCATCTCCCCCATTTCTGTGTTCTCTTTGCAGGCTCTTTGTAGCTGCCTGATGCTTGCCCAAATCTTGAAGCACTTCTTACACCCTGCTGTGCACCACAATCCCTCTTATGACTCAACTTCAACCATCATCCCTCAAGGTACCAAGGTGTCCATAGTGGTCACTGCACAGGCACTCAGGAGGTGGAACAAACTTTTCCTGGCTAACTGAACAGTTTAGTCACTGGATGTCTTCATACTAAAAATGAACTCTAATTCTTGCAAATGCACTTATTCAGGTTGCATCTGTTTTTGATAGAGAATACAAAGCACTTCTGTAAGTCACTACAGATAAGGGTGTCTGCTACATACTGTAAATGTCATTTAATTTCATTTAATATGCTCATTTTTGTTCATTTCCAACAAAGGGTCAAAATCATTCTGGTGAATAAAAAACTTTAAAAAAAATAATAATATAGCTGCAAGCAGCGATGAGCGGGCCAAGCATCCAGCAGGGCAGCATCACCATGGCAACTTGATCTGATCATATTAAAAATGTGGGTGAGGCTGTGAGCACTCATAGCAAGTTTTATGTCATGTAACCAAAGATTGAGTATAACTGAGATCTGGCTTCATATCCTGTTTGTCGGATTCGCTGCCGATTCTAAAAGACTGTAACAGACAAAAGCTTTTGAAAATGTAAAATCCATCAGATAACATTCATAAATCTTGGTCTGAAGATCATCTCTACCAAATGTGGACGAAATTTGTGGCCTGTGAAAACTCTCTTCATTTTTTTCATTAAAAAAAGTGGCAGCTATGTCAGTTAAGCTGACATGACAAGTTGTCACATCTTATCTTTGATATCTCCCAAAGCATTCTTACTCACTTACTTCTTCCAGTTTGTCCCGCTTATGTGTGTGGATCACTGCCATGTGGACCATTTTGAACCTGTCTTTTAACCTGTTATATTGCCTGTCTTTGGACTGTGGGGAAAACCAGAGCACACAGAGGAAAGGCACGGGGAGAACATGCAAACATGGGAGAACAAAAATAGGGAGAACAGCCCCTAGGCTCGAACCCAGAACCTTGCTGTGAGACAACAGTGCTAACCACTGCACCACTGTGCCACCCAATTTACAAAAAATTATATTTATGAAAGTTATAAGTTACAAAAATGATATTTAAATTTCACTATACAAATGATAAAAGTACTTCTACTTGCACTGCTCAGTGCAGGTAGGTTCAGCGACTCATAAAAGAAGAGTGTGATAAAGCTTGTATCACAAGAAATGGATTTCTGTAAAGCTTTGTTACAAAGCCTATTGATAAAGTAAGATTTACAAAAAATAAATCTAATCAATATCTTAACATCTACTGTGTTCAGCATCCAACCATTCTGTAATAAGATTTTCCTCAAATATCTATGAAATTCTTTCCAATGCACTTTATCTTCATTTGGGACTTGATCATGATATTTGAGGCTGTATTTTCTAATTTGGAGGGTTTGATGCACAGGACCCTGTTGTAGTGCCCTTGGATTGGTCTACAGTTTTCTGGACATTGCAAACAACCACATGTAATATCTAGTGTACCACCCCCAAATAAATAAATCTGGTGAATAACCCATCCATTATCTGTAACTGCTTATCCTGTATAGGGTTGCAGGCAAGCTGGAGCCTATCCCAGCTGACCATGGGCAAGAGGCAGGGCACACCCTGGACAAGTCATCAGAGGGCTGACACATAGAGACAAACAACCATTCACACCTACAGTCAATTTAGAGCCACCAATTAGCCTAACCTGCATGTCTTTGGACTGTGGGGGAAACCAGAGCACCCAGAGGAAACCCACACAGACACAGGGAGAACATGCAAACTCCACACAGAAAGGCCCTCATCGGGCACTGGGCTTGAACCCGGGACCTTCTTGCTGTGAGGCGACAGTGCTAACCACTGTGCCGCCCTGGTGAATAGCCCATCCATCCATTATCTGTAGCCGCTTATCCTGTCTTACAGGGTCGCAGGCAAGCTGGAGCCTATCCCAGCTGACTATGGGCGAGAGGCGGGGTACACCCTGGACAAGTCACCAGGTCATTGCAGGGCCGACACAGAGACAAACAACCATTCGCACTCACATTCACACCTACGGTCAATTTAGAGCCAACAATTAACCTAACCTGCATGTTTTTGGACTGTGGGGAAAACCGGAGCACCTGGAGGAAACCCACACAGACACGGGGAGATCATGCAAACTCCACACAGAAAGGCCCTCATCGGCTGCTGGGCTCAAACCTGGGACCTTCTTGCTGTGAGGCGACAGTGCTAACCACTACCTGGTGAATAACAACTTTTTTATATTAAAAGGGGTTAACTGGAAACAGGAAATTATCAAGGTGGAAGCCATGGCCGAAAGAGAAGAATTGTTAGAGTTGTCATTGTTAGAAAAGCAGCTTTGGGACCAAAAGGTTGCTGGTTCGAGGCAGCACAATGGTGTAGTGGTTACCACTGTCGCCTCACAGCAAGAAGGTCCTGGGTTTGAGCCCAGTGCCCGACAAAGGCCTTTCTGTCTGGAGTTTGCATGTTCTCCCCGTGTCTGCGTGGGTTTCGTCCGGGTGCTCCAGTCTTCCCTACAGTCCAAAGACATGCTGTTAGGTTAATTGGTGCGCTCTAAATTGACCGTAGGTGTGAATGTGAGTGTGAATAGTTGTTTGTCTCTGAGTCAGCCCTGCGATGACCTGGCGACTTGTCCAGGGTGTCAGCTGGGATAGGCTCCAGCTTGCCTGAAGCAGCTTTGGGACCAAAAGGTTGCTGGTTCGGGGTGGCACAATGGTGTAGTGGTTAGCACTGTCGCCTCACAGCAAGAAGGTCCTGGGTTTGAGCCCAGTGCCCGACGAAGGCCTTTCTGTCTGGATTTGTGTCTACGTGGGTTTCGTCCGGGTGCTCCGGTCTCCCCTACAGTCCAAAGACATGCTGTTAGGTTAATTGGTGGCTCTAAATTGACCGTAGGTGTGAATGTGAATAGTTGTTTGTCTCTGCCCTACGATGACCTGGCGACTTGCCTGTGACCCTGTAGGATATGAGAATAAGCAGCTATAGATAATGGATGGATGGATGGATGGATGGATGGATGGATGGGTTGCTGGTTCGATTCCTTGGACCGACTGAAGTGCAACCTTGAGCAACCCCAACTGCTCCTCCTGTAATGTATGATCACTTCAGACAGTTCCGAAATGCTGTATAAAAAGCGCATGCGCGATGATGTCTTCGCTGATGACGTGAAATGAGTGTTTGCGTTGGGAGTCTAGACAGGAGGCGGAGTTCTAGGTATAAAACCGAGCGGCAATGAGAGACAGAGAGTCAGAGAGAGAGAGAGAGAGAGAGAGAGTGTCAAGGTCCTAGACTAGCCAAGCCATGGAGAGCCCGAGGAGTCATTCTAACCCGCAGCCGACTAATAATGACAGGACGTGTGAGCAGACCAAACCAAGCGAGCAGCGGAGGAGAAGGAAAGAAGAGCAGGGTGCCAACACTACTGAGTTCTCACGCATCATCACGGATCCGGTCACCGGTAAATGTTACTGTCGGGGGAAAGTTCTTGGAAAGGTGCGGATTTGCATCTCAGACAGGTCGCTCTGTAGGCTAATGTTCTGCATTGTCCCTGGGTTTATTTCATGCTGTGTGTGTCACAGGGAGGGTTTGCGAAGTGCTACGAGCTGACCGACCTGTCCGCCGGTAAGGTGTTCGCAGCCAAAATCATCCCGCACGCGCGCGTCGCCAAACCGCACCAGCGCGACAAGGTGAGCGCAAAGCGCGCGCGTCCTTCAGCGAGCTGTCACTCACCTTTGCTTCATGTGATCTAATGCACGGTGCTGTGTTGCTTTGCAGATTAACAGAGAGATCGAGCTGCACCGAGGACTGAACCACAAGCACATCGTGCATTTCTATCACCATTTTGAAGATAAAGATAACATCTATATCTTACTGGAGTACTGCAGCAGAAGAGTGAGTCATCCCTTCATCATCATGCCTGCTCTTAGAGATTGCACCACATGCACTGTCTCCTTCACACACACTAATAATAAGTGAATTGGTAGCTGGGTTGGCATGTGCATCTTTTACTAATCTGTCCATTGTGTCTTTGTTCAGTCACTGGCACACATCCTGAAGGCACGCAAAGTGCTAACGGAACCAGAGGTAAGGTACTACCTCAAGCAGACAGTGTCTGCTCTGAAATATCTGCACGATCAAGAGATCCTACATCGAGACCTCAAACTAGGTACACCAGTCGATTCATAAATCAATTTTTAAAAATGGGTTTCTTGCTGAAATCTTTGTCGATGCCGTGCTAAAACTGGTACTCATGTGTTTGTTTACTCCATAGGGAACCTGTTTGTGAGTGACTCAATGGAGCTGAAGGTGGGAGATTTCGGGCTGGCTGCCAAACTGGAGCCAGTGAGCAACAGGCGTAAGACGATCTGTGGCACCCCGAATTACCTTTCTCCAGAGGTGCTGAATAAACAGGGCCATGGCTGGGAGTCGGATGTCTGGGCTCTGGGCTGTGTAATGTAAGTCCTGCATTGCTCACAAACTAATGCACAAAGAGAACACTGTCCTGCAGGGCAGACCGAATCCACAAATGCCCATTACATAATGGAGTTTCAGCAGTAATGCATGAACCAAAAAAAAAAGGGCCAATGATTGACGAAACTGATGAGAACAGAATAACTGTACCGAATGTACTTGAGTTTATCTGATTGATATTTACCCTTTTTTACTGCAGGTACACTCTGCTCCAGGGTAAGCCACCATTTGAGACCAATAACCTAAAAGAGACCTATCGCTGTATTAAAGAGGCTCGCTACTCTTTGCCTTCGTCCCTGTCGCTCCCAGCCAGGCAGCTCATTGCCAGCATGCTCTCCCGTGACCCAGCAGATCGCCCGCGGCTCGATGAGATTGCACAGCATGAATTTCTCTTACAGGTCAGTGTTTTTGTTTTGCAGACTTTGCATCTACAATGCCAGATGTTTTTAGCACTGAGATCTGAACTTCCAATTTCTGTCTACACAGGGCTTCATGCCGGAAACACTGCCTTCCAGCTGCTGTCTTTCTGCTCCGGACTTCCACATCTCCAGCCCTGCCAAAAGCTTTTTCAGGAAAGCTGCTGCTGCCCTGTTTGGTGGGAAAAGAGACAAAGCCAAATACTATGAGAGTCTCAGTAAGTACTAGACTCTTTGTTACGAAGTATATACAAGCATACCATAACACAGTAGCTCGTTAATTAAGACAGTCCTTCCACTTCTAGATAAGACGGCCAAAGAAGAAGACGATATCTACAAACTTTGCCATGACCTCAAGACGACCTCTATTAATAAGCAGCCTGCCACACCATCCGCAGAGGTCAGCTGGGGTATCTTGCTGTTGAACGAGAACACAGTGTATAGGAGAGGAAAACAGAGTGTATGACAGTGTTTTGCAGTCCTCACGTTCCCCCTCTCTCTTCCTTTTGCCTTTTTAGGAAAGAGGGAGTCCGTCACTGCCGGCTGGAAAGCCTGTTTCCCAGGCAACAGTGACACAGCCTGAAGCCCGAGACACCATCCTCATGATCGTCAGAGGCAGCCTCGGAAGCTACAGCAGCAGCAGTGAATGTAAGTGTGTGTGTGTGTGTGTGTGTGTGTGTGTGTGTGTGTGTGTGTGTGTGTGTGTGTGTGTGTGTGCCTTCCATCAGTCTGACAATTGTCAGTAATTTTCCTGTCTCGCAGCACTTCATTAGCAATGCTGAGAGCATTTCCTTGTGATTTGTAGGTCTGGAGGACAGTACAACAGGCTCTGTGGCAGAAGCCATTGCCAGTGTTTTACGAGGCTGTCTCAAGCACATGCCCACAGGTACTTCAAACGCACACACTGTATTCACAGATTCATAAAATCCACTCATAGTGGAAGGTAATTTTATATTCACATGTAAATAACAAGCCACTCTTCATCCGCAGCTGAGAAGTTACCCAAGGCTAGCGGATGCAGCAGCATGCAGTGGGTGACAAAGTGGGTGGACTATTCCAACAAATATGGCTTTGGTTATCAGCTGGCTGACAACACTGTGGGCGTCCTCTTCAACAGCGGAACGCACATGAGTCTCCTAGCTGACAAAACGTAGGTGCTAGGGCTTGTTCAGTCGCCAACTTGAATCAATTGATGTAATGAGTGCTGTTGTCAAGTGCTGAATGTCGTTTGTGATGATCACACAAGACATGACAATTACACAACTCGCACATTTTGAGGGATTTTTTTTTGTTGGTAAACACACACTTGTTAGTGTCTGTTAGATGAATGTAGTGGAAGCATGAATGGACATGTTGTGAAAACAATATAGAAAATTACAGTGGATTTAATATGGACAAAGTCTTGGGATAAAGAATAAAAATAACATAACAACAATAGTTTGTTAGATAGGTTGGTCGTATATAGGGTCGTTGGGTAGTTAGGAAGTATTGTGGGTAGGTAAGTATATATGCAGGTAGGAAGTTATGGAATTAGGTTAGTTACGTAGGTGCATAGATACACAGATAGGCAGTATGTTAGAAAGTTAAGTAAGTTAATAAGGTTCTTGGGTTGTTAGGTAATTGGGTAGGTAGATACTTGGACTAGTAGTTTGGTAGTGTACGAACCTAACAGGTAGTCAATATGGTAAGGTAGGTAGTAAGTTATATTCTTAGTTAGACTGTAGGTAGTTAGGTTCTTGGGTAAGTAAGAGTCTTGGGTATGTATGCAACCCTAAATATTGTAGATAGTTTTGAAGTTCACTTAGTTTCATAGTTGAGTAATTGGGTAGGTAGATACTTGGACTAGTAGTTTGGTAGTGTACGAACCTAACAGGTAGTTAAGATGGTAAGGTAGGTAGTAAGTTATATTCTTAGTTAGACTGTAGGTAGTTAGGTTCTTGAGTAAGTAAGAGTCTTGGGTATGTATGCAACCCTAAATATTGTAGATAGTTTTGTAATTCACTTAGTTTCATAGTTGATAGTTGAGTAATTGGGTAGGTAGATACTTGGACTAGTAGTTTGGTAGTGTACGAACCTAACAGGTAGTTAATACGGTAAGGCAGGTAGTAAGTTATATTCTTAGTTAGACATAGATACACAGATAGGCAGTATGTTAGAAAGTTAAGTAAGTTAATAAGGTTCTTGGGTTGTTAGGTAATTGGGTAGGTAGATATTTGGACTAGTAGTTTGGTAGTGTACGAACCTAACAGGTAGTCAATATGGTAAGGTCAAGTGCTGGTAAGTTAAGGTAAGGTAAGTAAGAGTCTTGGGTATGTATGCAACCCTAAATATTGTAGATAGTTTTGTAATTCACTTCATTACATACTTGATAGTTGAGTAATTGGGCAGGTAGATACTTGGATTAGTAGTTTGGTAGTGTATGAACTTAACAGGTAGTTAATATGGTAAGGTAGGTAGTAAGTTACATTCTTAGATTGTAGATAGTTAGGTTCTTGGGTAAGTAAGAGTCTTGGGTATGTATGCAACCCTAAATACTGTAGATAGTTTTGTAATTAGCTTAGTTACATACTTGGGTAGATGTGGTAACATAATAAGGTAGTTAGGTTAGTGACATAGTTGGGTAGGTTGGTACATAGACAGGTAGTTAGTAATCTAGGTTCTTAGATAGTTAGCTAGGTAGGTAGTTACAATTTTGGGTTATTACATACGCCTCCTACGATGTAGGTAGATAGATAGGTAGTTACTAGGTAACTAAGTAGGTAGGGAAGTAAGTTGGAACTTTATTGATCTCGAGGGAAGTTGCATTGTTCTAGCAACGGAAAAATACAAGTATGCGAGGCATATGAGTACTCACAAATTGAGTACAAAGTGAGCATCATCACTAAGTAATAGTACAAAATAGTTCTTCATTAGATGCTTAGAAAGTGAAAACAACAGTGCACTGTAACAGTACAAGGCAAATGGTAAGAAACTGGTACCTTACTGCTACAAAAGAAGAAAGATGTTTTTAAAATCACATAGATAGATAAATAACTTTGCCTTGTCACTTCCATGATGTTATGTTTTTAGGAGATTGTTTAAACGTTCCCTCTCTGTGTCTGTCTGTTTATCTTTCTTGAGCAGGACTGTGTTGCAGCATGCTGAGATGGGTCAGTGTGCTGTGATGTACACAACAGATGTTCCTGAGAACTGTGTGGGCCAGGTCACTATTCTCAAGTACTTCGCTCACTATATGGAAGAAAACCTGATGGATGTGAGTGGAAGTTAATCTACATTTACACATTTTAAAATGTAAAAACTCTTAAACATGGAATCTTGATAGAATCAGGGACCACATATACATGGTCTTCCAAGTTCCAAAGGTTTTATGGCTTTAGTCTGAGGCCATAAATCATCGTTTGTTTCTGGTAGTTTGGACTGGTGATACTGAATGGTTCTGAAACTGAAGATCTCATCTCATTATCTCTAGCCGCTTTATCCTTCTACAGGGTCGCAGGCAAGCTGGAGCCTATCCCAGCTGACTTCGGGCGAAAGGCGGGGTACACCCTGGACAAGTCGCCAGGTCATCACAGGGCTGACACATAGACACAGACAACCATTCACACTCACATTCACACCTACGGTCAATTTAGAGTCACCAGTTAACCTAACCTGCATGTCTTTGGACTGTGGGGGAAACCGGAGCACCCGGAGGAAACCCACATGGACACGGGGAGAACATGCAAACTCCACACAGAAAGGCCCTCGCCGGCCCCAGGGCTCGAACCCAGGACCTTCTTGCTGTGAGGCGACAGCGCTAACCACTACACCACCGTGCCGCCGAAACTGAAGATGATTAACTATTTTAACCCAAGACCTCAGAACATTTAGCAACCATTATTTCTGTATAATTCTTCATTTATAACGTAAATACGTTCGGAAAGCTGTCTGTTAACTCTGTTTAAAAAATGTATACAGTAAAGTACTTTGAAGAGCTGTAAGGTTGGTGTGCTGACCTGAACGTATTTTGTTTGTTAAATTAACATGGACATTTCCTCTTGTCATTAGGGAGGTGATATGGTGATTGACACAGATGCTGAAAAGCCCAGACTCTATCTGCTGCAATGGTTGAAGTCAGACCGTGCCCTGATGATGCTCTTCAATGACGGCACGTTCCAGGTAATCAAAGAAACATTTTTAGTCTATTTCTCATTTATACACTTGTATCCAAGAAGCAGCTCATTCCTGCATATTTGTTAATTGCAAAGTTTGTTGCAGTAGTCACAACTTTCTTAGAAACCTACTTGTTATCATGCGTCCTGCTAATAAGTCCTTCAGAATTTTTTATTTCTCCTACCATTACTCTCTTCAGTATTTCACCTTCATTCAACGTAGAGTTCTACATGTAAAATGACATCCTCGTCTCTTACTGTGTATTCTTCCTTCTACAAATACTGCATACTGTTCTTGCCTTAAATAGTTGATCCATTAAGCTTATTTTAAGATCAAGAAGAAGCCTACACACACAGCGGTCTCACAGTGACTCACCACTGGCGTAACAATGCTCTACATCCTGTTTGAGTTCTATTATAACAAATTGTCTCTATCTCTCCAAACAGGTAAACTTCTACCACGACCACACCAAACTCATCCTGTGCGCCCAGCAGGATGACTACCTCCTGACGTACATCAACGAGGAGCGAACATCCGCCACTTTTAAACTGAGTGCACTCCTGAGGGCCGGATGCACATCAGAGCTGCGCAGCCGCATGGAATACGCACTCAACATGCTCCAACAGAGATGCAAAAGAGAGCCTTGAAACGCTGTGTGTGTGCCCAAGAACAAAAAAAAAATCTGTGAACTGAACGTTGGCTAAAGCACAAAAGCGAACTGTTAATTAGTGTGGAAGTGGTAATTAATGCTGAAAGACTGTTAGAGAAAGTTTATTTGGATGGAAGTTGATACTGTGAAATGAAGAAAGTGGAGGTGGAAGGGAAAGGAGAAGTGAATGTAGCATTACGTCTTCAGAAAATTAGCTCGGAGAAAAGAGACTGGGCCAGAACCGGGGATAGGGGAAGGAAACTAGGTTTGGAGAAACTCAGAGAGGAAAGCTGGATTTAAAGCAAAAAAAAAAAAAGGCTGTTGTTGAGACTATTAGTGTTTTTTTTTTTTTTGCATGTCTGTGTGAGAACACTTTATTTGCTAGATATTATCAAATATTTATTATGTAAATAGTTATTTATTTATTTTTATTAAATAATAAAACTGAACTAAATTTAAAAAGTAAATCTGACTTTTGTGTTATTCATTTAAATTGTTCCAGTATAATTAAACATTTCTTGGTTTCTACAGTGTATATACAGCATAATGTAAAGGAAGTGACAACAGCATTACTACAAATGACCTTTCTAGGTCCCAGCCAACATTTCTGAAGAATCATTAACATCTTTTTAAAAGCGTATTACATTTGCATGAAGTGTGTGTCTTTACTTAACTCGACACACAAGAGCATAATTGACTGAATGCCAAACAAGCGAGAGGAAAAAGCATGCTGTTCAAAAATTATGTTTGAACTGTCTCATAGTCAAAAGTCTGTTAGCAGCCATCATTTTACCCACGTCAGCACCATGCAGTATAAGCTGAATAACAGTCTCGTGAAAATAAATGTGACTCATTCTCCAATTTGCCGATTACAATACAGTCATCTTTAGTAACAGTTGAGTTAATTATGTTTGTGACCTTTTATGGAAGTAATGTATTTAAAATGAGTAAATACTTTTCACTTATGCATTCAGGAAAAGGTGTATTCAGCCTTCAGAATGATAATACAATGTCATATTGGTTCAAATATATATATATATATATATATATATATATATATATATATATATATATATATATATGGGTGACATGGTGATGTAGTGGTTAGCACTGTCACCTCACAGCAAGAAGGTCCTGGGTTCGAGCCCAGCGGCCAGCGAGGGCCTTTCTGTCTGGAGTTTGGATGTTCTCCCCGTGTCTGTGTGGGTTTCCTCCGGGTGCTCCAGTTTCCCCCACAGTCCAAAGACATGCAGGTTAGGCTAATTGGTGGCTCTAAATTAAGGGGTGTGCAGACTTTCCGGCTTTTTTATGAGAGAGAGAGAGCGGCATGGTGGTGTAGTGGTTAGCGCTGTCACCTCACAGCAAGAAGGTCCTGGGTTCGAGCCCCGGGGCCGGCGAGGGCCTTTCTGTGTGGAGTTTGCATGTTCTCCCCGTGTCCGCGTGGGTTTCCTCCGGGTGCTCCGGTTTCCCCCACAGTCCAAAGACATGCAGGTTAGGTTAACTGGTGACTCTAAATTGACCGTAGGTGTGAATGTGAGTGTGAATGGTTGTCTGTGTCTATGTGTCAGCCCTGTGATGACCTGGCGACTTGTCCAGGGTGTACCCCGCCTTTCGCCCGTAGTCAGCTGGGATAGGCTCCAGCTTGCCTGCGACCCTGTAGAAGGATAAAGCGGCTAGGGATAATGAGATGAGATGAGATATATATGAGAGAGAGAGCGGCACGGTGGTGTAGTGGTTAGCGCTGTCGCCTCACAGCAAGAAAGTCCGGATTCGAGCCCCGTGGCTGGCGAGGGCCTTTCTGTATGGAGTTTGCATGTTCTCCCTGTGTCCGCATGGGTTTCCTCCGGGTGCTCCGGTTTCCCCCAAAGACATGCAGGTTAGGTTAACTGGTGACTCTAAATTGACCGTAGGTGTGAATGGTTGTGTGTGTCTATGTGTCAGCCCTGTGATGACCTGGCGATTTGTCCAGGGTGTACCCCGCCTTTCGCCCGTAGTCAGCTGGGATAGGCTCCAGCTTGCCTGCGACCCTGTAGAAGGATAAAGCAGCTAGAGATAATGAGATGAGATGAGTTGTGGTCAGACATTTACATACACTCATCATGGGCATGAATGTCATGGTAATTTTGGGCTGTTAATGAATTCCTTGAACTGTTCTTTTTCCAGGGTGGAATGATTGTACAGCATACATCTTTCATGACTTCAAAAAACAAGAATTGAGTGCACAAGTTTGAATTTGTTTTGGATTTTCTCTAATCCACACAGGGTCAAAATTATACATACAGGCTCAAATATATACATGCATTCAATTAAATATGTTAATAAGTGGTGCTGAAGGTTCTACAATTTCTTTTAACTTGACAAGGTCAAGGCCTATTAACTTCAAGTTCGTGATCATGATTGACTACAACTGGTAGTTTCTCTTTGCCAGCATAAAAAGGATTTGTTTGACAGCACTCATTGGATTGACCAATACTCAGAACCATGGGAAAGTCCAAGGAACTCAGTGAAGCTCTAAGAAGGAGAATTGTAGATTTACACAAGTTGGGAAGGTCTCTTGGAGCCATTTCTAAACAACTGCAGATTCCAAAATCATCAGTTCAAACAATTGTGCATAAGTACAAGTTATTCGGATGTGTCACCACTTTGGGTCTTCTTCCAGACTTTGCCAAACTGTCACTGTCAGATGAGAGGAAATTGGTTAGGATGTTCAGGAACAACCCAGGAACCACCAAGGCTCAAGCCTCCCATGAACTAGAAACTGCTGGAACACCAGCGCCACTGTCTACAGTGAAGTGAGTTTTACATCACCATGGACTGAGAGGGTGCTGACCAAGAAAGAAGTCCCTGCTCCAAAATCGACACCTTCATGCTCAACTGAAATTTGCAGCTGCCCACATGGACAAGCCAAATGCCTTCTGGAGAAAAGTTTTATGGTCAGACGAGACAAAGCTTGAGCTATTTGGCCACAATGACAAGAGGTATGTTTGGAGGAGTAAAGGTGAGGCTTTTAAACCTAAGAACACTGTACCAACTGTCAAGCAGGTGGTGGTAGCATCATGATCTGGAGCTGTTTTGCTGCCAGTGGTACTGGTGCATTGCACAAAGTGGATGGAATAATGAAGAAAGAGGACTACCTCCAAATCCTTCAACTTCACCTCAAATCAAAAGCTAGATGGTTGAAACTTGGACACAATTGGGTGTTCCAACAGGACAATGATCCCAAACACACATCAAAACTGGTTTTGGAATGGATAAAGCAGGTTAATGGCCTTCCCAAAGCCCCGACCCCAAACTTATTGAAAAGTTGTGGACTACTCTTAAAAGCCGGGTCCATGCCAGGAAACCAACCAATTTAAATGAACTCTACCAATTTTGCCAAGAAGAGTGGTCAAATATCCAGCCAGAATTATGCCAGAAGCTTGTTGATGGCTACCCAAAGCATCTGGTAGAGGTGCAACTTGCTAAGGGACATTTAACCAAATATTAGTAGGGGTGTATGTATAATTTTGACCCTGTTTGTGGATTAGAGAAAATCCAAAATAAATTCAAATGTGTGCACTCAATTCTTGTTTTTTGAAGTCATGAAAGATGTATGCTGTACAATCATTCCACCCTGGAAAGAGAACAATTCAAGGAAATCATTAACAGCCCAAAATTGCCATAACATTCATGCCCATGATGAGTGTATGTAAACTTCTGAGCACAACTGTATATACATATACTGGTCATGTAATCTATAATCTCTTATCTATGTCAGTCCTTAAAGGACTGGATTCTAGAGTAATGATTATTCACATGGTCATAAAGTATTAATATAAGGCATAGTGTATACACGGTATTCTTTTTCATACAAGTTCTTTTCAAATGACCTTTTCATAGAAAAGGCCTACTTAAGATCAGACAAAGCAAAAAAGCCTTGACGAAGGCATAAACGTGAACATTATTTGACCAGGAAAATGAGTAACTGCTCCATCGAACCTCACAATACTGGCTTAGAGGCTGTGTAGCAAACAGCCAGACACATCTATCAATCATTTCATGACATCAGGCATACGCAATCTCCTAAATATGCTCCAGTTGCTGATGAGTAAGATAATCATCATGGTTCATTCAAGATCTAGTGCCATATTCCTTTACATTTCACTGAGGCTGCTTTTTTTACCATCAGCACCTATTCATATACTCTAATAAATATTGCGATATTTCTCTTTGCCAACTTGCCAAGTGCTCTTTCTGATTAGGATTCCTCACTGGTTCTGTGTTTACGTATGAGAGTCATCCCACTTTCTGTCTTGCTGAGTCTTCAGACGGAAGAGATTGTCAGATGGTCTACAGGCCCACACACCATCAGTATGGATGGTTCAGTGAGATTCAGTGGCCTCGGAAAAATCATTTCAACTCTGTTGAAGCCTGCCAACAGTTGTGTGGGGGTGTGTATGTGCGTGTGTGTATGTGTGTGTGTGCTTTAGCTGGAGCTACAGATACAGAGGTAGAAGCATCGCCCATGTATATAACTGTGTGGGCTTCACCTTACTTGTCTCCATGGGAAATATGACATCAAGCACAGAAGAGGTCACAGAGTTTCTTCTCGATTTGCAAATACATGCCAAGATTGAGTGTGGTGTAACCTTAAATGTTCATTCATCTCCAGCAACCACTATATCATGGTCATGATAGTGGTACTGTAGATCCAGAGCCTATAGAGGCTTTGCACCATCACGTGACCCCATAGCAACAGTAACTATGCCGCCATGACAGGGGGCAGCTTGTAGTGCTTCATTCAGCTAAGTTAATTGTTATTGATCGGTATGGGAAGGTTTTGCTGTGTTTTTGAATGTGCAAATGGAAACAAATTTTTCAATTTACCAAAAATAATTCATCATCAGGGAAAAAACTAGAGAGATTTCTAAACATAGAAGAGAAAATGGGGAAAAAAAACATTTCGCGGGACTCAGTGTCGAATGGAGAGGTCAAAACCCCAATGGTATGCTCACTTTATTTCCACGAAGTTAAGAATTTAAAAAAATAATAATTTCATAACTGCAGCGCGGTGCTCATTCTTATCCAGTAAAGTGAACATGAGCAACACAGTGGCTCGGCACAGCCTCACCTTCACTGAGACTTAAAGTACATTTACATTCGGGGATCCTTCAGAGCGCGTTGTGCACGTGCTTGGGACCCAGTCATTATGGGAAACACCTGATGCTGATTTGAGCGCAATCAGCACGCACATGTAAGGATGCTGTTTTCACAGAGACTTTGTGAAGTATTCTGTCAGGTATGCAGTGGTAGACGGATCTAAGTGCAAGAAGAGTGTATAAGCAGGTGTGATATTTATAAAAACGAAACCGAAAGCAGTCATAAACATGGCTACAAACAAACGTGACAGTGATAATGATAATACTTCACAAAGCCTCTGTATCCTTATATGTGCGCACTGATTGCACTTAGATCAGCATTAGGTGTTTCCCATAATGACTGGGTCCCAAATTTCTCTAGTTTTTCCCCAATGATGAATTACTTTTGGTAAATTTAAAAAATCTGACGTCTTTGTTTCATTCAAAACAATTTGCACATCCAAAAATGCAGCAAAACCTTCCCATACTGATCAATAACAATTAACTCAGCTGAATGAAGCACTATAAGCATGCCCCCTGTCATGGCAGCATACAGTGGTGCTTGAAAGTTTGTGAACCCTTTAGAATTTTCTATATTTCTGTATAAGTATGACCTAAAACAACATCAGATTTTCACACGTCATAAAAGTAGATAAAGAGAACCCAGTTAAACAAATGAGATAAAAAATATTATACTCAGTCATTTATTTATTGAGAAAAATGATCCAATATTACATCTGTGAGTGGCAAAAGTATGTGAACCTTTGCTTTCAGTAAAGGTTCTGACTCCCTTGTACAGCAATAACTGCAACTAAACGTTTCCGGTAACTGTTGATCAGTCCTGCACACCAGTTTGGAGGAATTTAGCCCATTCCTCTGTACAGAACAGCTTCAACTCTGGGATGTTGGTGGGTTTCCTCACATGAACTGCTCGCTTCAGGTCCTTCCACAACATTTCCACTGGATTAAGGTCAGGACTTTGACTCGGCCATTCCAAAACATTAACTTTATTCTTCTTTAACCATTCTTTGGTAAAATGACTTGTGTGCTTAGGGTTGTTGTCTTGCTGCATGACCCACCTTCTCTTGAGATTCAGTTCATGGACAGATGTCCTGACATTTTCCTTTAGAATTTCCTAGTATAATTCAGAATTTATTGTTCCATCAATAATGCCAAGCAGTCCTGGCCCAGATGCAGCAAAACAGGCCCAAACCATGATACTACCACCACCATGTTTCACAGATGGGATAAGGTTCTTATGCTGGAATGCAGTGTTATCTTTTCTCCAAACATAACACTTCTCATTTCAACCAAAAGTTCTATTTTGGTCTAATCCGTCCACAAAATATTTTTCCAATAGCCTTCTGGCTTGTCCATGTGATCTTTAGCAAACTGCAGATGGGCAGCAATGTTCTTTTTGGAGAGCAGTGGCTTTCTCCTTGCAACCCTGCCATGCACATCATTGTTGTTCAGTGTTCTCCTGATGGTGGACTCATGAACATTAGCCAATGTGAGTGAGGGCTTCAGTTGCTTAGAAGTTACCCTGGAGTCCTTTCTAACCTTGCTGACTATTACACGCCTTGCTCTTGGAGTGATCTTTGTTGGTCGACCACTCCTGGGGAGGGTAATAATGATCTTGAATTTCCTCCATTTGTACACAATCTGTCTGACTGTGGATTGGTGGAGTCCAAACTCTTTAGAGGTGGTTTTGTAGCCTTTTCCAGCCTGATGAGCATCAACAATGCTTTTTCTGAGGTCCTCAGAAATCTCGTTTGTTCGTGCCATGATACACTTCCACAAACATGTGTTGTGAAGATCAGACTTTGATAGATCCCTGTTCTTTAAATAAAACAGGGTGTCCACTCCCACCTGATTGTCATCCCGTTGATTGAAAACACCTGACCCTAATTTCACCTTCAAATTAACTGCTAATCCTAGTGGTTCACATACTTTTGCCACTCACAGATATGTAATATTGGATCATTTTCCTCAGTAAATAAATGACCAAGTATAATATTTTTGTCTCAGTTTTTTAACTGGGTTCTCTTTATCTACTTTTAGGACTTGTGTGAAAATCTGGTGTTGTTTTTGGTCATATTTATGCAGAAATATAGAAAAATCTAAAGGGTTCACAAACTTTCAGGCACCACTGTAGTTACCATTGCTATGGGGTCACGTGATGGTACAAAGCCCCTATTGAACAAGGCGAAAGGTAGGAACATAACTCAATATATACCACTCGATCATAATGCATCACATACTCATTCATACCTAGGGGAAATTTAGAGAAGCTACTGCCCCTACTGGCTTATTATTGAAAAGTGAGAGGAAACCAGAGTACCCATAAAACACCCACGCAGACACTCAGAGAATATGAAACTTCATGCAGAGTTAGGGATTGAGCCATGGACACTGGTGCAGTGAAGTGGCAACTCTGCCATATGAAAATAAAATGTGTATATGTTAAAAACTACAGTATTCATTCATTATAAATCCTTTCCAAATAATAGTTCGTTTTGAATCTACAGAGCAGTATGAAGCCATGGCCTAAAGGTTAGAAAAGCAGTTTTGGGAAGCAAAAGGCTGCTGGTTTGATTCCCTAGACCAACAGGAAAGGCTGAAATGCCCTTGAACAAGGCACCTAACCCTGTAAGTATATCAGGGGCCTGTTGTATGTTGCTCTGGATAAGAGCATCTGCTAAATGCCTGGAATGTAATGAAGCTGGGTTGCCATGGAAGTATGACCAGTCAGAAGGATGAAAAAGTCTTTGTTCTGGGTTTGTTCAAAGAGGGAACATGCTTGTCTATATAAATATATATACAGTATATTTGCTCACGCCCAAACTGACTCCATTGACTATGAATACTGTAGCTGTTTAATAGC
This sequence comes from Neoarius graeffei, assembly GCF_027579695.1. Lineage (NCBI taxonomy): Eukaryota > Metazoa > Chordata > Actinopteri > Siluriformes > Ariidae > Neoarius > Neoarius graeffei. The sequence goes on from NC_083578.1 coordinate 75,564,644, forward strand.
TCTGAAAATGTTGCCCCCCAACACACACAACGCCTCTTTGATAAGGTAGCAAACTGAGTTGACGTCAACAGCAGTGGTTTCCTAAGCGACTCACCAAGCAAACTGCCTTCACAGTTCTTTATGCACACAGAGCAAAATCATCATATTATTAAGGCTTTCAGTTAATTGATTATTTGATAAAATATCTTAATGGTCCACAAGCAACAACAGACCATGTGATTGTGTTATTTTTTCACATAGTTACAGAAACACACTCATCCAATACCAAACATGGCTTTTCCTGATTACTGGATTGGTACTGGATCAGATTTGATATTTCATGATCCAGTCCACTGATGTGCTTTATGCTGTGGACATACAGGACATGATGTGACACAGAAGCTTGCAGAAGACTGACGTGGTTACTAAAAGGATGTCAGCATCAGAGTTGCCCACTGATGCAGTGTTATCTTTCTGTTACACTTTTTCTTTGAACAAAATAAAATAAAGGCATAATATTTTAATACAAGTACTGTAACACACAATGGATGGCCCTTACTTATTTCCTCATCTCATCTCATTATCTCTATCCACTTTATCCTGTTCTACAGGGTCGCAGGCAAGCTGGAGCCTATCCCAGCTGACTACGGGTGAAAGGCGGGGTACACCCTGGACAAGTCGCCAGGTTATCACAGGGCTGACACATAGACAACCATTCACACCTACAGTCAATTTAGAGTCACCAGTTAACCTAACCTGCATGTCTTTGGACTGTGGGGGAAACCGGAGCACCCGGAGGAAACCCACGCGGACAACATGTAAACTCCGCACAGAAAGACCCTCGCCGGCCATGGGGCTCGAACCCGGACCTTCTTGCTGTGAGGCGACAGCGCTAACCACTACACCACCGTGCCGCCCTACTTATTTCCTGATTAGTAGAATATGCTAGCGTCAAAGAGGAAGTTGAGGAGTGTACTCTATGTTTGTCAGAACCTCTGAGTCCTGACAGCTTTTCAAGAGTGCAAAATCACAGCATACAAGTACAACACACTACTGAAAAAGATGTTTCAGAAAGAACGATTTAAAGATAATTTTAGCCATATTTGAACACTCTCATTTATTTTCTACACTGTCCAAATACAAGATAATGTGCATGTATATATTTTATTTTTCAAAACTACAACAATATATACTCACTGGCCACTTTAATAGGAACTTATCCTTGATTCTAAGATCCCTGTTTTTGGCTGGCAGGAGTGGAACCTAATGTGGTCTTCTGCTGTTGCATGCTGAGATGCTTTTCTGCTCAGCACGGTTGTAAAGAGTTGCTATGAGTTACTATATCCTTCCTGGCAGCTCAAACCAATCTGTTTATTTTCCTCTGACCTCTTGTATCAACAAGGCGTTTGTTTCCACCCACAAAACTGTTGCTCACTCAATGTTTTTTGTGTTTTTTGCACCATTCTGTGTAAACTCTAGAGACTGTTGTGTGTGAAAACCCCAGGAGATCAGCAGTTTCTGAAATACTCAAACCTGTCCATCTGGCTCAAACCAACACCTATGCCATAGTGAAAGTCACATTTTGAGATCACAATTTTTCCCATTCTGATGTTGCTGCTGTCAAGGGATTGGCTGATTAGAGAACTGTATAAAACAGCAGGCGTAGGCCTACGGGTGTTCCTAATAAAAAGTGGCCGGTGAGTGTAATTGTACACCCAAAGGCAGTGGCCATAAGGTCTGATAATATAACTTATACTACAGCATTACTGAATTTTGTATTCCGAGTGGTCAAAAGGTATTCATTAATTTTTCAATCACAACCTCTCTGCTCCAGCAGCAAGGTAAATTACAGGTTTATATTAATTACCTCATTCTATTTCTGTAGTAACAGCTATGTAAATCATAGGGACTTGTATGGTATACACACCACATAACCAAGACTAATAATAAGCAGATTAAAAGGCTGTTAAAGCTATACGGCCTTTCGATTTCATAAAATTGGTGAAATTTAGTTCCCTCTGAAATTTGGTCATTGTGATATATGTTTATTTCTGCAATATCCCCCCCCCAAAAAAAAAAAAACCCAGGCCATTCTGTGGTTGGGAAGTTATTTAATTTGAGAGGATTCCCAAGCAAATAATGTGCATGAAATCGCTGGCTTTGCACAGTCAAGCAGACAGAGGAAGTCCGTGTGCGCATGCGCAGGTTTACCTGCTTCTTCTTCTTTTGGGTTTTACAGCAACTGGCATCCACAGTGTTGCATTACTGCCCTCTACAGGTTTACCTTGACCGTGCACTGACAGTTACGTCATTCTGTTGCTAAACAAACAGCTGATCACACCGAAGTGCTCGCTGACCGCCGATATTTATTAGTTTGGTCCTGCATTTCCTTTTTCTTCACAACATAACATATTTTCTTCTTGCTTTCTGTTACTGTAGTCAGTCTTTCACGTTTCATTCATGTCCTCCATTTTTCTCTACTGTTTCTAATTTGTATCCCACGATGCCTTGAGCAAACGGAAAGCCCACCATGTGATGCATGTAGTATCTTGAATTGGGTCATGGTGAAGCAGGAAAAATAGCGGAGAATTTAGGGCCACGTGGTCCTAAATTCATTAATTGTTCTATTTATAAATAAATAAATAAATAAATAAATAATAACATTGGAAGTCTGTGATTCAAATTCAGTAGCTTTTGGTCCACTAAACAAAAATAATTGGGTGTCAGGGAAAATTCTTTCTCTGACCTACACTTGAAAAACCTGAAATGCAGTCTACCTTTAATTAAGAAAGAAAACGTGTTATTTAAACTTTAAGGAAGGAGTCTCCAGAGTCAGCAGTTTCTTTCAATCTTCTGCCCAGAAAAGTCTTCAGGACAGAGGACGTTGCAGTCTGCAGTTTCACGGTAGCATGGAAAACTCAGATTACAAAACTGAGATTACTGTCAGTTACTGAATAAAGTCCTTGCATGAAACAGATGTTCACTTAAAGAATGAAAAGCTAAAAGCTAGTCTTGTTACAGTTAGTGTAAATAATCATTCTAATTTTTTAACTAAACTGTATTATGTTAACATGACCAGATGTCCCGGTTTGACCGGGACAGTCCCGATTTTGAGTTGCGTGTCCCCAGTCCTGACAAAGGTCCGTCGGGATGCTGAAATGTCCCAGTTTACACCAAACACTAACAAACTGTCCCGGTTACAGCGATCATATATAGCCAACGAGATGTCAATAAAGCTTCTAGCAATTCAGCATCAATGTGCGTGTGTACGCAGTCAACCTTACGATGTATCTATTTGTACAGTATTGCAATATAGAGGCCGTGTTATAATGGTTTTTTTCGCTAGCGGCTGTCAACTACTGCGCGACAGTGCTAAACGGATGAGCGCTGGGCGGAGATGTTCACGCACTTCAAGAGTAAGGAGATTCCTTACAGCAATGTCAGCCAGCTTTGCCAGTTTGCCATGTGCCTACCTGGCACCAATGCTCCAGTTGAGCGAATATTTTCACTCATGAGCAACGCCTGGACTGATGAGAGGAATCGCATGACCGTGCCTACTCTCAAAGCCTTGCTCATTACCCGGGCCAATTTCGACAATACTTGCTCGCAGTTTCACAGCAGGCTCTTGGGCAATAAAGCGCTACTGGAGCAAATTCACTCATCATGTAAATATATGCAATAAAATGGCATCTTCTTTAGGGTGGGTTGGTTGGGTGGGTTGTGTTTCTGAAACATTTTTTGTTGTCTTTCATCTGTTTCATCTGTCTTTAATCTGTATCACAGATTGTCTTGACTTGTTTGATGCTGTTGTCAACTCAGGGTTCACGTTTTCAAAATAGTTAATAGCCTACACTGGTTAAGATTAAACAGAGGCATTTTGGGTAAAGGTTCGGAGGTGACAACGATTAGGCTCATGCGCTCGTTCCTGTTACAATGCATAGCCTATTGTTTAAAAAAAAAAGTTCATCGCATAAAATGTTGATGTTAATATGCAAGCAATGCATTTTCTTGGCGTTTTCACAAAGGTGAAATAAATCAGTTGAAATTTAGGCTATTGGCCTATTCCCTGTCATCACATCTGTTGTCTGATTTTCTTACTTTAACTGAATTGTGATAGAAGTACATGTAGATAACAAGAAAATACTTGATTATTCTCTGAAATGTTGATAAAAGTGAGCTTCTACAAAATGATAAAAGCACGTGTCTGAGCCATGGTTTGAGCCGGCGCATGTTTACATCAAAACGCGTGTGCGTGCACGAGTATCACGGTCACGCGCAAAGTGTCCCGGTTTTAGACTCGGGAAATCTGGTCACCCTATATTATGTATAACATGCAAGCTTTAATTATTACTCTTATTATAATCCATTTCCAAATAAGTTGTGATGCTGTGTAACCTGTCAATAAAAACTGAATGGTATGTATGCGTTGCAAATCATGGAAACCCTATATTTCATTGACAATAGTACAAAGACAAAATATCAAATGTTGAAACTGAGAAATGTTATTGTTTTTTGAAAAATATATGCTCATTTTGAATTTAATGCCAGAAACGTATTTCAAAAAAGTTGGGAATGTTTACCACTGTGTTGCACCACCTCTATTTTTAACAACACTCTGTAAGTTTTGGGGAACTGAGAAGAACAATTGCTGTAGATTTGAAAATGAAATGTTATCTCACTAGGTCTTTCTTCACTAATGAGCTTGTGGCTGAATAAACAAATCCCCACAGTCATGCTCCAAAATTGAGTGGAAAGCCTTCCCAGAAGAGTGGAGGTTATTATAACAGCAAAGGGGGATTACATCTGGAATGGGATGTTTAACAAACACGTATAAGTGTGATGGTCGGGTGTCCACAAACATTTGGCCATATAGTGTATAACCCAGATATCATTTAAGATATGAACCAAGCCATTAAAGCAGTCTGAGAAAGGGTGAGGATCATTATTCAGAAAACACAGGTCTTTTTTATATATGTGTTCCTCTAAATCTGTCTACACCCATGGTAAGCAAGGTCCTGTTTTTACATATTCTGTCAGCTATGGTGAAAAGCAATCAGAAGAGCAAGGATAAGTCAGTGTTTACATTATGAAGCTGTTGGTGCATATCCAAGTAAATATCCCTTGTTTTGCCCGTTGGATAGAACAATGGTGTGAAAAGGAAGTCTGGTTACACTGAGGCTTGGCATTAAAAAAGTGACCATTTCAATTGTGTGGGAGCGTTTCTGCTCTTGTTTTGACCATAATCATACATATAGTAGGGTTAGGGAAAACTATTGAACCCAGGCTGAAATCTGTACGACTACTTTCAAATATATTTTTATAAATAAATTCCTGGGGCGGCATGGTGGTGCAGTGGTTAGTACTGTCGCCTCACAGCAAGAAGGTTCTGGGTTCGAGCCCAGCGGCCGACAGGGGCCTTTCTGTGTGGAGTTTGCATGTTCTCTCTGTGTCTGTGTGGGTTTCCCCCACAGTCCAAAGACATGCAGGTTAGGCTAACTGGCGGCTCTAAATTGACCGTAGGTGTGAATGTGAGTGTGAATGGTTGTCTGTGTCTACAGTATGTGTCAGCCCTGTGATGACCTGGCGACTTGTCCAGGGTGTACCCCGCCTTTCACCCGTAGTCAGCTGGGATAGGCTCCAGCTTGCCTGAGACCCTGTAGAAGGATAAAGCGGCTAGAGATAATGAGATGAGATGAAATTCCTGGGGCGGCATGGTGGTGCAGTGGTTAGTACTGTCGCCTCACAGCAAGAAGGTTCTGGGTTCGAGCCCAGCGGCCGACAGGGGCCTTTCTGTGTGGAGTTTGCATGTTCTCTCTGTGTCTGTGTGGGTTTCCCCCACAGTCCAAAGACATGCAGGTTAGGCTAACTGGCGGCTCTAAATTGACCGTAGGTGTGAGTGTGAATGGTTGTTTGTCTCTCTATGTCAGCCCTGTGATGATTTGGCAACTTGTCCAGGGTGTACCCCACCTTTCGCCCATAGTCAGCTGGGATAGGCTCCAGCTTGCCCACGACCCTGCACAGGATAAGTGGTTATGGATGAATGATGGATAAATTCCCAGTGTCACAGTTTGTCCCAAATGCTGAATGGCACAGGGAAATGAAAAGTCAAAGAGTGAGGAGACTGAACAGCACCCTGAGAAGGTTAACACTTCTCATTATATCCAAGAACTATCCCACAATGGAACGTACTCCTCCACATGTTAAAACTACCAAAGAAGTACCTACATTTAAGGATCTGCTGGCCAGCATTAAAATATAAGTGCAACAGCCATGCATGCATGCACAATGGTCTGCACATGTACATCCACTTATGGAGGCGGTTTGTGTGAGAACAACAAGACAGACAAGACAAGACTGAAGTATATTCTTATGTGAAGCCTCATGTGAGGTTAAATCCACTTTTTATGAACTACAGACAGATCACGTGTCTATGTCCTATTGTTCATCATGTTTCTTTGAGCAGTATGGCTGGTATGTTGTCTCACGCTTGTGGGCATGTGAGTGATTCATGGCTGGGGTCTGTCTGTTTGTGTGAAGGCTGGTTAGCAGATCTGCTGTTCTTGGCTTTTTATGGCATGAAGAATCTCCAGATCAGCCTATAAGCCAAAGGGGGATGTGTCAGATCAGATCAGATCAGGGTGTACTTTCCCTCTCCCTCGAACCTTTCCCCTCAGTCACTTTGAACATTTCACTCTGTAAACATGGATGAAGTAATCTTTCATTCAATTGTGGCTGATTTAGGAGCAGAGAGACCACCGACTTTAACTTCAGTGTCCAACATGTGATTCTCCTCTGTGCTCTTGTAAGCACTGGACCCAGGAGGTGAGGAAAACTCACACCAAATAATGAGCCTCAGGCAAGCAATCAAGCAGTGGCCCTTGCACAGACAGTGCCCTGACACAATGAAAATGAGATTTGACACCAGCTGTCATCACATCCAAGCACATAAAGTACTACTTAGTTGTGGAACTGTTGGCTCACTGCTTATGGCTTTGGGCTACTCATCAGAAAGTTGTGAGTTCAGATCCCAGCACTGCCAAGCTGTTTGAGAATTGTACTAGACATTTAAACCACAATTACTCAGCTATGTCATGTCTCAATTATAATTTACTTTGTACAAACAGCACAAACACATAGTCATCCAGCATACAGTCTAGCACAGCGTTTCTCAACCACTGGGCCATGGCCCATTAGTGGGCCACAAAGCGCCATCTCGTGGTCCGTGATTTTTTTTTTCAAGTTGAAGCTAATTTTTAGTAGGGTGCGATTGCTGGGTTGCATCCAACGTCACATCCACCTCATTAGATATGCAAGACATGAAGTGGTGGTCAGCTAAGCTCACTGTTCACAAAGCATTACTATCACTGGGGTGCCTTGCTAGTCATTAAAATGCCCGACGCTTGCTTTGTTTCGGGCTGTTCAAATCAAACAAACCGCGAAACTGATAAAAGTTTGTTCCGGGTTCCTCATGAAGTGTTGAAATAGCAAAGGATTTTACCAGAAGATGATCAGAAAGGTGGCGCTTGAACCTTTCACTGCAATGGAAGGTAGCTGAGTCGAAGAACACTCGAGTTTGCAGTGATCACTTCGTGAAAGGTTTGTAAATTCCTCTGATTTATTTTGTTTGGATTCGCAAATCATTTTTCTCGCCATTTTTCATTATTTTGTGATGTTTTGAAGTTCAGGAGATGCATAAGTCCTGATGTGTTTTTGTTTACTGTTTGATTGTGGTCGCCATATTGTAAACTAACACGTATATAATATGTGTAATACCCAGGTCTTTAAAGGTGTTTCTGTGGATCTTTATGAATGGTTTACCCAGAAGAGAATAGCAGGGAAGATTGAGAATTGAGCAGCTATGGTTTGTTTACACCCAATACTAAAACTTGTAGTGTCCTAGCAACTATCGCAAAGACGCGTACAAAAAGCCCCAAAATTCCTACTTACCCAAGCATAAATGATACAGGATTTATCTTATAGTGTCCTGATCCCCAGATCTTTAACCCAGCCACATATAAAAAGTTGTACTCCTCCATGCTCTTCCAAGTTTCATCTGTTGTCCGTGTAGAACGATGTCTGCAGCACCAGGTAGTTTGAGATGTCGGGGAACTCAGCAGATGGATAATTTTCCAACTCAGGAAAAATCCTTCTTTACTAGCGTGTAAGGATCTATCTCACTTAGTGGTTCCTATACCCACTTCTTTTGAGTGTACTTCTTTGTTTTAATAACTTGCTTGTTTGCTGTACACAAACATGGCAATAAGTTCTTGTGTTAATGGACCAGACTCCACTTTTGGATCATTAATCCCTTTTGACTGAGAATGCCCTGCATGCATGGTTTTATGTTGGCTTCTGGCACATCCATACAGTTTTAAATACAATACCTACAATTAAAAATGGTTTGTTTTTATTGCATTTATTTCATTCCTGGACTGCCATCTGTAAGAGGGAGTGATGTTGCATCCCATTAATACACTTTACAATCGATTATTAGATTCTAATAGAATAGATGAGCCAAAATAATTGGGGATATTTTTTAAGAGTTTCCCAAATATCTAATATCATTAACCAGCATTGGCAGGTTTGAGCAAAGTTTCTGGCCCAGCTACATCTCAAAAACCATATACGACCCAAAATATTCATACACTGAAAAAAACTGACACATTTCTCTTCTTTTTCCTCAGCTTTGCATCGGAAACAAAGTCACCTTGGTGCACATGCATTTGTGATGTATTATCCACTCTATACTCTCACCCCTTTTCCCTCTCCCAAACTTCGTAATACATCTTACAATAGAAATGGTTCTGGCTCCCAAGTACAGAAAAGAGTTTGCTTTTATCATTCGGAGATAGCTAGCCTAATGATGCTACAGCCATCCGTGGCCAGGAGCCCAAGCCCAGGACCTGTGCTTTCAAGGAGAGAGAGGTGGAAATGATGACGTGATTATATTGGACGTGCCAGTGGCCTCAGTAAAAGCAAAGTAACAATTTGCCATCTTTAAGAAAATAGACGCATTTAGATTTTTTTTTTTTATGTGAAGGCCAGGTGCACAACAATCAAGCTGTCTATAAATAAATGGACCTGAGGGAAATTACTCAACAATCATTCCTTAGTTTGAGCTGGCTCATTTGTGTGCAGCAGTAGTGGTGCTGTCATGCAGTGCATAAAGCAAGACTTTCCCTGCCTGTACAGCTGTGATTGGCTTTTCTCTCCCACTGAAGCTGGTGAGTCAGCAAGCTGTGGAGGAGCCGAGCTCCATGTTCACTGCTGTGTGTGTGTGTGTGTGAACGAGTGGACGGCTGCTACACCGTAGGTGGAGGGGGTCATACAGAAGCGTGGCAGGGGGCAGGAAACAGGTGTCAGAAATGACGCAGAGTGCCTCAGACAAAAAAAAAGCACTATCACACATGTTCACACATTGGCACATGCACTCACACTTTGGCATTTGCCTCGTCAAGCTGTCTAGTACTTTCAGGATAATGATAAGGCACAAACACACATTAGGAAAACTCTCTCTCTCTCTCTCTCTCTCTCTCTCTCTCTCTCTCTCATTCATTCTCTATCACCTTTCTGTCTCTGAAGCACACTCATTCATATGCACACGTTCTTGGCATCCTCTGCTGACATTTTTTTTCATAGCATTGTTGACTTATCAGACAGTATTAAATCATCATGAATGGGTCCTCCCTCTCATTTTTTTCTGATGTTTTTGTTTTCGTGTTTACATCCCTCCTTTTTGCACATGCAGCAGTGAACATTTGTCAGTTCTCATATGCGTCACTGAAATCATCATAACGCTTTCAGCATGAAACTATAGAATGATAGAAATATGTAAATACTTTTCAACAAAAGGAAGAAGGATGACTTTATAGACATGCTGCTAAATCCTCTAACTTTATGCATGCACAGAAACCCTTGGTAAGACGTCTCAGTAGGCAGAACAATTTGTTCTCGGTATAGCCACTATCTGGACAAAATACTTCAGAATTAGCATTCAATCTGCAGCTACTAGGATTAAAGCCGGGTGTTTGGTACAGAGAAAGCAAATGCTTCTTCATTGTTATGTGTTCTTTTTTTGTCCATGACATTGCATGGACCATGTGTAACCCGACTGATTGAGCTATTCTTCTATTTCAGCAAGAAAGCATAGAACAAGGTGGACTGGGGGAGGATCAACTGTGTGCGTGTGTGTGTGTGTGTGTGTCAGTGTCAGACAGGAAGATGGGGGTGGTACTGGTACTCAATACTCACATGGTGCAGAGAGAATACCAATCTTTAGCTCTGAAGAATACAAACATGCCCACACACTTACAATCAAAAACACAGGGCTATTAAATGTACTAGTACTACTTTGCTCCATCTGTTTCCTTCTTTGTGTAATGAACTAATGAACACTAATGAATATGGAGCTGTTAAACCCACTTTAATTCTCTCTCTCCCTCACACACACACACACATTCGTTTCCTTTCATAGGGATATAATTGGCTGTGCGCTCCAGATAACGTGAAAACTATCAACAGATTTGTTCTCAAGACCTACAAACCCAACACCTACACACCGACATCACACCATGGATATCCATCCATAACCACTTATCCTGTGCAGGGTCATGGGCAAGCCGGAGTCTATCCCAGCTAATTATGGGCAAGAGGCGGGGTACACCCTGGATAAGTCGCCAGATCATCACAGGGCTGACACATATAGAGACAAACAACCATTCACACTCATGGTCAATTTAGAGCCATCAATTAGCCTAACCTGCATGTCTTTGGACTGTGGGTGAAACCGGAGCATCCGGAGGAAACCCACGCAGACCATGCAAAGTCCACACAGAAAGGCCCCCATCAGCCAATGGGCTTGAACCCAGAACCTTCTTGCTGCAAGGCGACAGTGCTAACTGCTACCACACCATCTCATCTCATCTCATTATCTCTAGCCGCTTTATCCTTCTACAGGGTCGCAGGCAAGCTGGAGCCTATCCCAGCTGACTACGGGCGAAAGGCGGGGTACACCCTGGACAAGTCGCCAAGTCATCACAGGGCTGACACATAGACACAGACAACCATTCACACTCACATTCACACCTACAGTCAATTTAGAGTCACCAGTTAACCTAACCTGCATGTCTTTGGACTGTGGGGGAAACCGGAGCACCTGGAGGAAACCCACGCGGACACGGGGAGAACATGCAAACTCCACACAGAAAGGCCCTCGCCGGCCACGGGGCTCGAACCCGAACCTTCTTGCTGTGAGGCGACAGCGCTAACCACTACACCACCGTGCCGCCCTGCTACCACACCATGGATATAGCTAATGAAATCTAGCACAATACAAACTTTTTTGTAAACTGAAATAAAGCAATATAGTAATGTAAATTAATGCCTATAGTAGAACAAGAAGCAGAGTACTGTGTCAGAAACTAAAACTAAATAAACATCAGGCATTAATACATTTCTGTTACTGAAATGTTGGGTTAAGCAACATTCAGTGTATTTAATATATACTCATTTACATTTACATTTGTGGCACTGGGTTTATCCAGAACCTTTATCCAGAACAACTTACAGGAGTGCTTTGACATCTTTATCAATAAATACATCAAGTGAAGTTTATTTGTATAGCGTGTTTAACAACAGACATTGTTGCAAAGCAGCTTAAACAGAAAATTAAAGACTTTAAACATGAGCTAATTTTATCCCTAATCTAGCCCCAATGAGCACGCCTGTGGCAATGGTGGCAAGGAAAAACTCCCTCAGACGACATGAGGAAGAAACCTCGAGAGGAACCAGACTCAAAAGGGAACCCATCCTCATTTGGGTGATAACAGACAACGTGATTATAAATAACTTGTTTCTATAACAGTGTCCTACGTATATCACAAAGTATAACTGTGAAATCAGGAAATTCATTATAGTTTTAGCATGAAGTCTATTTTGTTGAAGTTATCAACTGTTCATTCATGGAGACTTGAGTACAAAGCTATTCATGACAACTGCAGTCCTAAAGTTATCACGTCAGTTGTATTCCTCAGCCATCGTAGCAAAACTGTAAGTGTCCAGAGCCGTCTTCTAAGTGCAACTTTTGACTATCCATATGGGGCTGTCCTCCACAGGAGCAATGTGATGATACTCCAGCTAGATGTAGGGCATCAGGATGGATCAGGCGGGTCCGAGGAGCAAAAGAGGTCAGCATCACTGGTGTCTCAAGATCAACATGTAACTCAACAGAGAGAGAGAGAGAGAGAGAGAGAGAGAGAGAGAGAGAGAGAGAACACAGGCTGTTAGGTATGCCCAGTGTCACCTAAAGAGTAAGAACAGTATACATTTTGTACTGAGTGCAAGTCTGGCAAGACTAACTATGACAGCATGACTAAAAGGGAGAGCAAGAAGGTAACACAGACGTGAAGGAGCCCTCGGAAGCAGCCAGCCACTCCACCATCAACAAACCAGAGTGAACGTGTGAGATACATCCTCATACTGGTTCACCAGGTCAGTGACTAAGAGTATAGTCAGTCTAAAAATGGTTTAGTGGAGATAGTATAGTAGGAAAAACACACAAGACAGCACAGTGTGCTATTGAATTTAAGTACTCAGTGGCAACTTTATTAGGTGACCCTAATAAAGCACTTACCATATAAGTAGATCTACGATTATTGACTGAAGAATCTCTTACAATGTAATTTGTCATCCCTCCTCCACTACATCCGTCAAAGAAACCACAGAGCAAATACAGCAGAGACAGTGACACAGCAGTGGGATGTTACTATATACTGTCCACCCATGTATTTTTAAACTGCACATGGGCTTCAAATGACTAGAATAGGCACTCAAAGCACACATCAGATATGAAATGATGCCTGGAAATGTAAGAGGACATTGTATGTCCAGATCATTACTCAACTCTGATTCGGAATTTATTTGGATCCACACTATCAGTAAGGCTAATTTTGTTCATGCACTGCTGCTTGGCATCCTTCTAAAGTGTTGTGGAAAAAACACAACCCTTTTTCTATGATATATTTTTAAACATAAGTCCAACAAAGCCCAAAAATTAGCAATCGATTTATGTTCTCTCAGTGTGTGAACATGTTTGTAGCTTGTAATAGTGTTGTAGCACTTGAAACCGATCTGAAAACCACTTTTTGAAGGGCTTGGTCTCGTCTTGGAATTGACTGCATTTTTACTCGGTCTTGTCTCGGTCTCAGACATAGAGGACTCGGGATTTTATTTCAAGACCAGTCAAGACCACAACTGTGGGGATTTCACTAAATTGCCTGTGTATTGTCTGATTGGTTTGTTAACATCGTTACTGTGATTGGATGTAAAATTTCCTGCTTCAAATGTGACCAATAATGTGACTCATTATTAATTTGAAATTTTTCTTCCTGTTAATGGCTGTCACCCCTCCCCCACACTGGTCTGGTACTGGTCTTGTCTCGGTCTCGCCGTGCTTTGGTCGTGGTCTTGACTTGATCTCAACCCTTCAAAGTCTTGGTCTTGTCTGAGTCTGCAAACACTTAGGTCTTGGTCATGACTTGGTCTCAGTTTAGGTGGTCTTGACTATAACACTACCTCGTAAATTAATTACTAATCCTTCTGCAATTACAAGTTGTGATTTAGGAAGGAATTAGCGAGGTAGGTAAGCTGTATCTGGCTGGCTAATATGGTTCTTTTTTTAGATGTGTGCCAAGCCAGATTAACAAAGCTACATGCTTTTGTGGGCTTTACTTAATAACTAGCATATTAATAACTTGCAAATTTAGCCTGACTGTTTAAGACTATTGATCCACTTGGGAGTCAGCTGAATTTCAAATGAAACTGAAAGTAATATAAAAGCCATCATAACACTGGGGTGTACTTCATACTGCTAATGAACTCCTGATGAGAAAATTGTCTCATATGATTGTTGGAAGACATGCACAAGGAAATACCCTTTTATCACTTGTAGATGTTTTGATCACTAGTACTATCCATCCATTATCTGTAGCTGCTTATCCTGTGTAGGGTCACAGGCAAGCTGGAGCCTATCCCAGCTGACTATGGGAGGCGGGGTACACCCTGGACAAGTCGCCAGATCATCACGGGACTGATACATAGAGACAAACACCCATTCACACTCACACTCACACCTACAGTCAATTTAGAGTCTCCAATTAGCCTAATCTGCAAGTCTTTGGACTGCGGCGGAAACCGGAGCACCCGGAGGAAACCCATGCAGACATGGGGAGAACATGCAAACTCCACACAGAAAGGCCCCTGTTGGCCGCTGGGCTCGAACCCAGGACCTTCTTGCTGTGGGGCGACAGTACTAACCACTACACCACTGTGCCGCCATCACTAGTACTATTTGATTGTTAATTTTTTTTTTGTATTCATTGGACTGATTAAAATAGTCTATTAAAGCTTTGTTTCCAAAACTTTTTCCAGGCAGGGCAATGATTTGAGCAACACACTATGCAATATGCTTAAAACTGTTGCTCAGTGATACAAGGCTCTTGTGACATGTTAATACCAGATTCAAAAGCTTATACTACAGCATGCTCACCTTCCATCTGAAGCCTTAAAGGCCAGTTGCTATAAATATAAGATAGATGGAGCTGTGAGGATTGGATTTAGCAGACTTTTTTTCTCAATTTCCTGCAGGCATACAAAGAGCAGTCTGATCGTAATGAAACATGATGTTGCCATCAGCAGCATGCTGGCATCAAAAACCGGGTCCTGTCATTCCTGGTTATTTATTCAGATCTGAATCAAGAATACAAGAAAATAACAGGATAGGACAAGACAGGATTAGCAGAGGTGGACAAAGTACCCAACTTCATTACTTAAGTCAAAGTACAGGTCCCACTGGTCAAATGTTACTCCGATACAAATGAAAGTTGTCCAGTCAATTTTTTACTTAAGTTAAAGTACTGAAGTATTTGCTTTTAAAAATACTTAAATATTAAAAGTGCATTTTCTGTCAATGCATTGATGTATTATTGCCACAACACTTACAAAACCTAATGCCTCTGAAACAACCGACTGGATTTACTGACTAACTTGTTTCTACCTGTAGAATCAACACCTGGTAGAATGTTACAAAATGAAACACAACTGAACTGAAAAAGAGCCATTGTCTTTTTTTAAATTTATTTATTGTAACACTCCTCCCCACCTCCACAAAGCAGCATGGTAGTGTTCTGACCCAGCTCCAGCAGTGTGTGCACACATGCATCTGTAATGTTAATCAGGAAGACAGAATAGCTGTAAATGCAGCTTGCTCAGAAAATAAAAAGTACAATCCAACCTGCTTAAAACCCAGGTCCACACCTCGAGCTTAATAACTGCCCCAAAACAACACTGCTTTAAGCAAGACAAAAAAATAAAGTTTAAGACCATCATCTGACATCAAAGCAAAAAATGCCAACAATTTCTTATGACTGACTAGTACAATACTGTCCATCTCACAGGTCACGCACACGTGTGTGTGTGTGTGTGTGTGTGAGCGCATGCGCAAGTGTATGTATTCATGCACATATGAATCTGCCTGTGCATCATGGTGGTTTAATGTTAAGTCAGTGAAGCTCCACCTGACATACTAGCAAAACCTTTTCAAACTCGAAATCAATTGAGTAGCTAACATTACAAAAAAGAAAGATTTCTACATTTTGTTTATTTGGCAATATTATACTAAAACATTTCTGAAAGCACTTCAGATAAGTTAACGTTATTCATGCCAGCGTAACTCCATTTTTACGTGCTATCTAACAGTGTCCAAGTTAACTAGCTATGTGTTAATGTTAGCTGTGGACAAGGCTACTGCAATTTGGTGGGCAATTCCATAGAAAGTCATTTGACTAACCAGACTGCATCACTATTGAAACATTATCGCTAGTTCTAAAAGCACAGACAACTTCATTGCAAGCTTTCTCTTGGAATAAAACGTTTACATACCTCAATATGCTTCTGCAGGTTGCATGGCGAGTTTTTGTAGGCTGTGATGTGGTTCGTTTTAAGCAAACAAAGTAAACAATTAAAATGAAACGCATCTTTAATCCTTTCAGAAAACTGAAACATGGGTTCCAGGTAAAGCCATGGGTGCGTGCATTCCCCCAAAGTACCGCCTCCTTCCATTCTGCCATCAACTGATCGTGTTAAATAACGCTGCTGAGAAATCATTGAACTTGATTTTATCCAGTCTATGGACGAGACGTGACCTTAGTGATTACTGGTTGTTGTTTTTTCGCAGGTGACACTGAGACAGCCTATCACATTTTAGAAAAGAAAAAACATCTACTTTCAAAGCCACTTCATAGTAACGAGTAACGAGGACCTTGACAGAAATGTAGTGGAGTAAAAAGTACGATATTTGTCTTTCAAATGTAGTGAAGTAGTAAAGTACTAGTATCTGTACTCAAGTAAAGTACAGATACTCAAAAAGTGTACTTAAGTACAGTACTCAAGTAAATGTACTTCATTACTGTCCACTTCTAAGGATTAGAGAAAAGAAACTGGACATGAATGAAGAAGAAAACTATTAGAGAGCAAGAGGACACAGGTGGAATGATTAAGTGGACTACTCCTATAAAAAGGGTGTGTTAAAAAAGCTCTCAGAAGAGTACCTTCCATCAACATGACTCTGAATTTAAACTGATTACATGTTTATTTTCCCAGCACTTTAAAATGAGTTATTTTTGCAACTGCTGGATTTAGTTTGTTACGTCAGGTAGTTGGGTCAACGTGACCCAGATTCTGTTTATAAAAGGCAATCCAGCATGCTGGGCTGGGGATGTGGACCTAAAATATTACAGCCATGTTGCTTCCTGAATTTTCCTCTATGCTTGTCAAGACATTTTATAGATCTATAGACCTTAAAATAAGCAAGAACCTTTGTAAGGTGCATTTTGGCTTATCACCAGTTTTACAGTGGTGCTTGAAAGTTTGTGAACCCTTTAGAATTTTCTATATTTCTGCATAAATATGACCTAAAACATCATCAGCTTGTCACACAAGTCCTAAAAGTAGATAAAGAGAACCCAGTTAAACAAATGAGACAAAAATATTATACTCGGTCATTTATTTATTGAGGAAAATGATCCAATGTTACATATCTGTGAGTGCCAAAAGTATGTGAACCTTTGTTATCAGTATCTGGTGTGACCCCCTTGTGCAGCAATAACTGCAACTAAACGTTTCCAGGAACTGTTGATCAGTCCTGCACACCGGCTTGGAGGAATGTTAGCCCATTCCTCCGTACAGAACAGCTTCAACTCTGGGATATTGGTGGGTTTCCTCACATGAACTGCTCGCTTCAGGTCCTTTCACAACATTTCGATCAGATTAAGGCCAGGACTTTGACTTGGCCATTCCAAAACATTAGCTTTATTCTTCTTTAACCATTCTTTGGTAGAACGACTTGTGTGCTTAGGGTTGTTGTCTTGCTGCATGACCCACCTTCTCTTGAGATTCAGTTCATGGACAGATGTCCTGACATTTTCCTTTAGAATTCAGAATTCATTGTTCCATCAATGATGGCAAGCCTTCCTGGCCCAGATGCAGCAAAACAGGCCCAAACCATGATACTACTGTACCATCATCATGTTTCACACATGGGATAAGGTTCTTATGCTGGAATGCAGTGTTTTCCTTTCTCCAATCATAACGCTTCTCATTTAAACCAAAAAGTTCTATTTTGGTCTCATCCGTCCACAAAACATTTTTCCAATAGCCTTCTGGCTTGTCCACGTGATCTTTAGCAAACTGCAGATGAGCAGCAATGTTCTTTTTGAAGAGCAGTGGCTTTCTCCTTGCAACCCTGCCATGCACACCATTGTTTTTCAGTGTTCTCCTGATGGTGGACTCATGAACATTAACATTAGCCAATGTGAGAGAGGCCTTCAGTTGCTTAGAAGTTGCCCTGGGGTCCTTTGTGACCTTGCCGACTATTACACGCCTTGCTCTTGGAGTGATCTTTGTTGGTCAACCAATCCTGGGGAGGGTAACAATGGTCTTGAATTTCCTCCATTTCTACATAATCTGTCTGACTGTGGATTGGTGGAGTCCAAACTCTTTAGATATGGTTTTGTAACCTTTTCCAGCCTGATGAGCATCAACAATGCTTTGACTGAGGTTCTCAGAAATCTCCTTTGTTCATACCATGATACACTTCCACAAACATGTGCTGTGAAGATCAGACTTTGATAGATCCCTGTTCTTTAAATAAAACAGGGTACCCACTCACACGTGATTGTCATCCCATTGATTGAAAACACCTGACTCTAATTTCACCTTCAAATTAACTGCTAATCCGGCGGCACGGTGGTGTAGTGGTTAGCACTGTCGCCTCACAGCAAGAAGGTCCGGGTTCAAGCCCCATGGCCGATGAGGGCCTTTCTGTGTAGAGTTTGCATGTTCTCTCCGTGTCCACGTGGGTTTCCTCTGGGTACTCCGGTTTCCCCCACATTCCAAAGACATGCAGGTTAGGTTAACTGGTGACTCTAAATTGACCGTAGGTGTGAATGTGAGTGTGAATGGTTGTCTGTGTCTATGTGTCAGCCCTGCGATGACCTGGCAACTTGTCCAGGGTGTACCCCACCTTTCGCCCGTAGTCAGCTGGGATAGGCTCCAGCTTGCCTGCGACCCTGTAGAACAGGATAAAGCAGCTAGAGATAATGAGATGAGATGAGATTAACTGCTAATCCTAGAGGTTCACATACTTTTGCCACTCACAGATATGTAACATTGGATCATTTTCCTCAATAAATAAATGACCAAGTACAATATTTTTGTCTCATTTGTTTAACTGGGTTTTCTTTATCTACTTTTAGGACTTGTGTGAAAATCTGATGATGTTTTAGGTCATTATTAATGCAGAAATATAGAAAATTCTAAAGGGTTCACAAACTTTCAAGCACCACTGTAGACTGCTAACAAAAAGTGTGCTAATTTTACAACTATTTTTTGTATGAATTTTTTAAACATTAGATGAATTCTTACATAATTATGTTTAACAATTATTCACAGAAGGCTCAGTGAATATCGGTGAATAATAATCGAGACAAAATCGAGGTTATTATTCACTGATATTCACTGAGCCTGAGGCGGATCATTGTTTTAGTATAAATTCACAGGTGATTTTTTTTATTGTATTTAAAAAATCATTTATTTCAAACTTCAAAAGTGGCATGCAAATGTAATACCGGAGCAGCGCAGACTTGTGTCACTTATCTATGCCGACTCACATAAAATACTTTGTTTTGAAATAAATAAAAGAAATCACAATTCCACCTTAACTTTGAATAGTTTTAGACCAAAGCATCTTTAGTGCTTTAAGGAACAGCATTTTCTTTCGTAATTTGTAATTCTTCCTCACTTGCAGTGACCAAGCGATTGACCGCCATTTTGCCGAGTTGCTCAAGGTGATTATCTAGAAATAGTCCAAATTTCTCAACCAGTCAGCACGTGTGATTTCCTATAATCACCTGTGTATTTATACTAATTACAGTTAACATGTTTTGGGTTGCTACTTAATATTATTTATGTTACTTCTAGCTAGCTAAAATCATCTCAGATTTTCAATATAGTATTTTCTTGTTGGGTGAAAAATAAAGACAGCAAGCCAGGACAACATCCTAACCTAATGTTGGTGGATTAAAAACAACACTTTCTGAGTTAGGGTGGCACGGTGGTGTAGTGGTTAGCACTGTCGCCTCACCGCAAGAAGATTCTGGGTTCTAGCCCAGTGGCTGACAGGTGCCTTTCTGTGTGGAGTTTGCTTGTTCTCCCCGTGTCTGCGTGGGTTTCCTCCGGGTGCTCTGGTTTCCCCCACAGTCCAAAGACAGGTTAATTGGTGGCTCTAAATTGACCATAGGTGTGAATGTTTGTTTGTCTCTATGTGTCAGCCCTGTGATGACTTGGTGTCTTGTCCAGGGTGTACCCCACCTCTCACCCGTACTCAGTTAGGATAGGCTCCAGCTTGCCCATGACCCTGCACAGGATAAGCAAGCGGTTATGGATAATGGATGGATGGACGGACTTTCTGGGTTGGTCCATACTGGACCCAACTCTATGTTTCCACATTGACCAAAATTGAGTCATATTTTTGCCTAGAGTTTATTTTCTCTTTCCCAAAAGTAATTCTTTCTTGTTATTATCTGTAGCTGTTTTAGGGCAGTGACAACTCAACTGTTAAGGCTCTTGGTTACTGATCAGACGGTTGAGTGTTCAAGCCCCAGCAGTACCAAACTACCACTGTTGGACCCTTGAGCAAAGTCCTTAACCGTCTCTGCTTCAGGGGTGCCATATCATTTCTGACCTCAACTTCCTAACAAGCTGGGATATGTGAAGACAGTAATTTTGCTGTAATGTATATTATGTGACAAATAAAGACTTTTTCTTCTTAATGAAGTGATCCTTTAAGTAAGGTGAATTTGGAAGCTTAATAACATGAAGTAGCATATAGCGCTCCTATCTGAACCAAAGTGAAGTTATCTTACAGTATTACAAACCCTCAGCTGTCACCACACCACTGCACAGAAAGAATGGGTCAGAAGGCTGTTAAGAGGCACTACATGGCCAAAAGTATGTGGACACCTAATCATCACACCCTTTGCCCTCTCCAAACTATTGCCACAAATTTGGAAGCACACAAGTGTCAAGCATGCCACTGGAACTAAGGGTTAAAAACTTGTTCCAGCATGACAAAGCCCCTGAGTACACAGTCCACACCATGAAAGCATAGTTTGCCCCAAATCCCCACAGCCACACTCGAAAATATAGCGTAAAGCCTTCATAGAAATATAGAAGCTGTTATAGGAGCAAACTCTGGAACTGGATATTCAACAAGTACATATTGTGTTGCTTAGGTGTCCACATACTTTTGGCCGTATAGTGTATGAAGTTGGAGGAAGACAGTATCGGATGTCCAGTATCGAGGATGAGGAAATCCTGAGGAATTCTGCCTGCTGACCTTCTTCCTGCTACAGTACATGTTCACTCCTTTTGTTATTGCTGCATAAGCAGTTTTGCAAATGAGATGCCAAGAATCCTGTTTTATACTCTGCATTTTGCAGGATTTCATAACATGATCTTTGATATTTCATCATATAACATTATTAGATGATCATAATAATGATATAATCACATGTATGAGAGGAATTTTTCTGAGCTTGTGAAAAATTTTAATCCAAAAAGCTGGTAAAAAAAAAAGAAATTGGAACCAAAGATATTAATATTAACCTACTCCACATTAAATTTCATGCTTTTTCAAATAAACTGTGAACTGTTCCAAATTTGCAAGCATAACACTGTGTTAATGTTCCTCATAAGATTGCTGACAGTGAAATGGCATGAAAAGTACTCAGAGCATGACTCCTTTGTGCTGTATCCTTTGTTACATAAGATCAATATCTCTTGTGTGTGTGTGTGTGTGTGTGTGTGTGTGTGTGTGTGTGTGTGTGTGTGTTTGTTTATGAGGGTTCAAGAGGGCAAAATAAAGACCTTCACAAGCCTGTCTCATGTCCATGAGGAACCTTTTGAAGTTTTTGAACAGTGCACATTTCAAAGCAGTGTGCTTTCTGCTGAAGTACTGTTTCTGTTTGCTCATAATTACTAGAGATGTGGGTGACACATGATGTTGATAAAGTAAAGGGTTTTCACTGTTACTAATTAGGTCACGGAGACCTTTGAGATGTCTGGGGGACCCAAAGAGCATGATAGCAGTATGTTCTTTTCAATATTTGGTGTCCCACTTACAACCCAGATTCCAAAAAAGTTGGGACAAAGTACAAATTGTAAATAAAAACGGAATGCAATGATGTGGAAGTTTCAAAATTCCATATTTTATTCATAATCGAACATAGACAACATATCAAATGTTTAAACTGAGAAAATGTATCATTTAAAGAGAAAAATTAGGTGATTTTAAATTTCATAACACCAAATCTCAAAAAAGTTGGGACAAGGCCATGTTTACCACTGTGAGACATCCCCTTTTCTCTTTACAACAGTCTGTAAACGTCTGGGGACTGAGGAGACAAGTTGCTCAAGTTTAGGGATAGGAATGTTAACCCATTCTTGTCTAATGTAGGATTCTAGTTGCTCAACTGTCTTAGGTCTTTTTTGTCGTATCTTCCATTTTATGATGTGCCAAATGTTTTCTATGGGTGAAAAATCTGGACTGCAGGCTGGCCAGTTCAGTACCCGGACCCTTCTTCTACGCAGCCATGATGCTGTAATTGATGCAGTATGTGGTTTGACATTGTAATGTTGGAAAATGCAAGGTCTTCCCTGAAAGAGACGTTGTCTGGATGGGAGCATATGTTGCTCTAGAACCTGGATATACCTTTCAGCATTGATGGGGTCTTTCCAGATGTGTAAGCTGCCCATGCCACACGCACTAATGCAACCCCATACCATCAGAGATGCAGGCTTCTGAACTGAGCACTGATAACAACTTGGGTTGTCCTTCTCCTCTTTAGTCCGAATGACACGGCGTCCCTGATTTCCATAAAGAACTTCAAATTTTGATTCGTCTGACCACAGAACAGTTTTCCACTTTGCCACAGTCCATTTTAAATGAGCCTTGGCCCAGAGAAGACGTCTGCGCTTCTGGATCATGTTTAGATACGGCTTCTTCTTTGAACTATAGAGTTTTAGCTGGCAACAGCGGATGGCACGGTGAATTGTGTTCACAGATAATGTTCTCTGGAAATATTCCTGAGCCCATTTTGTGATTTCCAATACAGAAGCATGCCTGTATGTGATGCAGTGCCGTCTAAGGGCCCGAAGATCACGGGCACCCGGTATGGTTTTCCGGCCTTGACCCTTACGCACAGAGATTCTTCCAGAGTCTCTGAATCTTTTGATGATATTATGCACTGTAGATGATGATACGTTCAAACTCTTTGCAATTTTACACTGTCGAACTCCTTTCTGATATTGCTCCACTATTTGTCGGCGCAGAATTAGGGGGATTGGTGATCCTCTTCCCATCTTTACTTCTGAGAGCCGCTGCCACTCCAAGATGCTCTTTTTATACCCAGTCATGTTAATGACCTATTGCCAATTGACCTAATGAATTGCAGTTTGGTCCTCCAGCTGTTCCTTTTTTGTACCTTTAACTTTTCCAGCCTCTTATTGCCCCTGTCCCAACTTTTTTTTGCCTCCGCCACCGTAAGGTGCAGGAGGCATTATGTTTTCGGGTTGTCCGTCTGTCCGTGTGTCCGTCCGTGCGTCCATGCGTCCGTCCCGAAACCTTGTGAATGCGATATCTCAAAGGCTAATGAAAGGAATTTCTCCAAACTTTCACCATTTGTGCACTTTGGGACAACCATGAACTGATTAGATTTTCAGATCAAAAGGTCTAAGGTCAACGTCACTGTGAGGTCAAATGTCTGTCTGAAAACCTTGTGAGCACAATATCTCCAAGGCAAATCAAAGGAATTTCACCAAACTTTCACCCTTTGTGCATTTGGGGACAAAGATAAACTGATTAGATTTTCAGATCAAAAGGTCTAAGGTCAAGGTCACTGTGAGGTCAAATGTCTGACCGAAAACCTTGTGAACACAATATCTCCAAGGCTAATACAAGTAATTTCACCAGGTCAAGATTACTGTGAGGTCAAATGTCCATCCCCAAATCACAACTTAATAAGGTGTGTAGTCTACCGGGCGGAGGCATCCCCATCGATGCCGTTGGTGTCGAGTTCTATCTAGTTTGAGATGTGTTGCTGTCATGAAATTTCAAATGAACCAATATTTGGCATGAAATTTCAAAATGTCTCACTTTCGACATTTGATATGTTGTCTATGTTCTATTGTGAATACAATATCAGTTTTTGAGATTTGTAAATTATTGCATTCCATTTTTATTTACAATTTGTACTTTGTCCCAACTTTTTTGGAATCGGGGTTGTACAAATTCATCAAAACTTTGATGAAAATCTGTTGGCTACATATGTAACCATGGTTCTACAACTAAACGGAGGACTGCAAGGGTTAGGGTTGTATTGTTCCACGACTTAGTTAGTTAAAAGTTAAAGTCCTTCCCATGCCTTACAGTACCTGGTATTCCTAGGCAGTCTCCCACTCAAGTACTAACTAGGCCCAACCTGTATGGTGGCGCATCGGGCGGCACCGATCTCCGTTTCCATAGCCCTCGGCCTCTCGCCTATTACATAGCTAGGGTTACAGTGGGGGGCTAGTCCTCTGGTAACCACGAGAGTTTAACTCCCCATGCACATCTGTATTGCAGCGTGCCTTGCCAGATGGTAGTGGGTACCATTTTTATGATGGTCTTTGGTATGACCCGACCGTGAATAGAACTCACGATCTCCCGATCGAGAGGCGGACACGCTACCACTAGGCCACTAGTTGGTCATTGTTCCACGACTACATCACGTTATCCTCTGGCCATTCTCAACAACATGAGTAAATGGCAGAGGTGGGTAGAGTAGCCAAAAATTGTACTCAAGTAAGAGTATTGTTACTTTAGAATAATATTACTCAAGTAAAAGTAAAAAGTAGTCATCCAATTAATTACTTGAGTAAGAGTAAAAAGTACTAAGTGAAAAAACTACTCAAGTACTGAGTAACTGCTGAGTAACTTTTGTTTATTGATCAGGATGTCATAACAGGCAGAGATTTCATATATATTTCACACAAACTGTGTGTGTGTAGTTCTGTGTATTAACAATAACAACAAGAAGCTCAAGGCAGTCTGCACATAAACCATAACACTGTGTGTGTGCGCGTGCACGTTCACTCCGTGAAGTGACTGTTCAGCTTTAACAGCAGCTGAACATCACACGTAATATCTCCTCGTATGAAAATGACTGGAAATAATCCTGTAAGATGCGATCAACGATGTTAATCCTTTCATCTCCCAAAAAGTTGTTTACTGGCTCCATCTCGCAGAGGAGTTAGCAAGTGGAAGTAACGAGCAAAAAGGTTGCTAACTAGCTGCCAGTGCCCAGCTTGGCTGGGTGGTGGTGGGGATTGCTAGCAAGCGGTCAAGCTAATGCCCTTCCTTTTGTGAACAAGCACTTGTAGACAAATAATAAAACAAATTTCACAGAAAAAAAACCACCTAAAGTCTTCACAATCCCTCTAATCCACAACAAATACAGTAGCTTGAAAAATGGAGATTTCACAAACGATATGCTATGCATTTTGTTATTTAGTAAGTTTTCACCAGTCTTCCATTCCCAGTTTTTGACCAGAGCCGTGTACAACTGTAATGCTATTGAGGAGCTGACATTAGGTGAGTAACCTTATTTTCATGAGCAATTTTTGGTTTCACATCAATAAAAAGTGATTGTTAGGAAGATTTTTTGTAGTTTTATTTCTTGGTTCTCTGGTGTGTGTGTGTGTGTGTGTGTGTGTGTCATCTTGCCATCTGAGGCCGCAGTGCGTCAATACATTTCCACAAAACAATGTATTTTACAGTTATTTATGATGTTACAACAGGGCTAACGTCTGCCTACGAACACAGCCAAAAGCACATGGCCTACTTACCGCAATGTGTTTCCTCAAATTCGACGTTGAGTTTTTATAAGCTGAAACATCCACTGGTTTGGGGAGACACATGTGACACCGCATAACATAACTATTATTTTTTGTTGTTTGGAG
The DNA here is from genome assembly GCF_027579695.1 of Neoarius graeffei. Lineage (NCBI taxonomy): Eukaryota > Metazoa > Chordata > Actinopteri > Siluriformes > Ariidae > Neoarius > Neoarius graeffei. The sequence continues at coordinate 75,590,234 of NC_083578.1, forward strand.
AGTGATGGTTTGTATGTGTGGCCAGGGGTGTGCCTCTTCGGCTTGATGAGAGAGTTGTGCTATTGTTCTACTCCTTTATGTTTTGGACCACATCAGGGTGGTTTCCATTTAGCGGAGAAAGCATATCAAAATTTGGCCACCTGTTATTTCAAACTCACCAGCCAATGAAATGGAAACGGAAATGAATTAATATTAGTTGCTTAAATATTGGTCAGCACAATGGTGCAGTGGTGAGCACTGCTGCCTTGCAGCAAGAAGGTTCTGAATTCAAATCTGGTGACCAACTGGTGCCTTTCTGTGTTCTCCCCATGCCTGTGTGGGTTTCCTCCAGGTGCTCCAGTTTCAAGATATGTGTATTAGGTGAACTGGTGGGTGTTCAGGGTGATTACTCCTCATTGCTCTGGTCACCTAACTCCTGGATAACTACCTTCTTGTGGTGCACTTGTTTTTACTAAAAGTTATCTCAGGGACCGGGTAAGGGATGGTATATTCCTTCTGAGAAGGGAAACTCTTATTTCAAAACCTCCGCTGCCTTGCAGCGATACCCATTCATGGGAAAGGCTTTGGGAGTCAACCCTGAGGAAAAGTCAGGAGGTGGAGTCCTGAAGGCAGTTCAACGATGGTTACAACCTCATTCTGGCAACTCCTGCAACAACACCACTGCCAAGTGTACCGGCTTTAGCCCTTCCCTTAGACTACATCAGTGGAGTGTAGAGGGAGGGACCTGCTGCATGGGCAACAGCTCGTCTTCCATATTATCCCTGCCCAGGCTTGCTTGCTTGGCTACTCTAAGCTGCCCATAGGTGTGAATGTAAATAGCTTCCCCCACGACCCAAACAGATAAGCAGTATAGATCATGTATGTATGGACTTTTAGTGCAAGATCACATTGGAAACTGTATTGAATAGCCATGTTTTCTCTCCTATATTTTTTCCTCTGCTTTGACATCTTACTTTAACTTCCATGTACATACCATCATCTGTAAAATCTACTGGGTGTTTCATTGAAAATATTACCTGATTGTTTTTTAATTGAGCTCTGAACTTGTCCATATCCATATAATTGCATGGTGCTTTATACAGTTACTGCAATTACAGAAATCCAGATCTAGATCCTGAAGACAGTGGCAAGGAAAAATTTGAGGAAGAAAACCTTGAGAAGAACTCAAAAGGGAACCCATCCCCACTCTAGGTGACACTGAGTAGTGAGATTATAAATCACTAGCAGGTTACCTGGCATTGCCCAGGTTTTGCAAAATTCTGGGTTGCCCCCAGACTTCCATGTCAAATTTGGTGAAGATCCATCGAGAAATGGTGATGTTAACCCAAGAAACTGTGGGTGGTAAAAGAGAGCAACTGGACTTGCTTGAAGATTCTTGAAGACGTTTCACCTCTCATCCGAAAGGCTTCTTCAGTTCTGTCATAACGGACAAGTAGGATAACAGGAACAAACGCAAGAACATTGTCATTCCCTACATTCCTGGTCTATCTGAGAAACAGGAGGATCTTCTACAAACACAACGTTCCGGTACATTTCAGACCCAGTAACACCCTGAAGCAGAAACTGGTCCACCCTAAGGACAGAATAGCCAGACACAAACAGGACAACGTGGTGTATGCAATTCAGTGCAGTGAGGAATGCACAGACTCGTATATTGGGGAAACGAAACAACTGCTTCACAGGCGTATGGCTCAACACAGGAGAGTCAGTTCCTCAGGCCAGGACTCTGCTGTCTACCTTCATCTTAACAACAAAAGACACTCATTTCAGGATTGCAACGCACGCATTTTAGCCAGAGAGGATCGTTGGTATGAGCGATGAGTTAAAGAAGCCATTTTTGTCAACCTGGAACGGCCATCACTGAACAGAGTTGGGGGTCTAAGGCTACATCCACACGACAACGGCAACGAGATGTTATTAAAAAAAATATCGCGTCCACATGGGCAACGGATCAGTAAAATATCAGGTACATATGGCAACGCAACGCTTGCTGAAAATGATGTAATACACATGCCACACCTCTAGGTGCGCTGTAAGACGGTCCCATCGGAGACACCACAACAATAGAAGAAGTAAGGACGCATGCGCATAAACTATTATGTGCGAGACTTCATATTAGCCACAAAGTCAGGAAAATCTGTTTGTAAAGTTACGTTATAATGACCAAATACAATGAAAAGTATTTTTCCAGTCTCACCTGTGAAAGGTAATCCCATGTGATCTCGTTTGGACGGTAAACCTGTTGGTACAGTTAAACGCAGCACATGAATGAGGCATCTTTATTCTCCGCTTTGCCCCATCCAATATGGCGGTGAGGATGACGTATGATTCTACGCGGAAGGCGGCATCTTTAATGGTCCGGAATAAATTGAATGCTACACGTTGATGGATTAATTTGTTCTTCTATGCCCTTTTTGAGGAATGTATTGTAGGACTTAAACCAACATCTGAAGAGGTGAGATCGCTCCTTTTTTTCCCTATTTTTGCTGGCAGGATTGACTCTGCCCTAAGGGCAGAGCCTCTCACTCTCTCTCTCTCTCTCTCTCTCTCTCTCTCTCTCTCTCTCTTTGCACCATTACACAATAAATATTCACAGTGAAAATATTTTGTAAGCGTGTTTCATGAACCAAGTTATAGGATTTGTTGACAACTCGCATCGAGTTCATTACACTTCTACCCGGCGTGAAGCACATGTGGTTGTGACGTCATCGTAAACAAATCCGTTCTACTCATCCAGACGACTTTGCAATGGCGCCGTTGCCAGATCTTTCCACTCTGGAACCCGTTCTCAAAAGATTTAGTTTTGGGGTACCCAAAACGCCGGTGCCGTGTGGACACCAGGCCGAAACGATAAACAATTTTATCAGATTCACCTGAATCCGTTGCCGTGTGGACAGGGCCTATCATTTATCAGCCACCTACAATGCAGTCCTTGGCACACTTCCCAGACAACTGAATGCACACCAAAACCCAGCTGTTTTCAGTGACTCACAAGAGGACAGAGAGAATCAGCATTCCATTGCTCACCTTAACGGGCAATCCATTGATCACCCTAATGACTCTCGAGGCCATTCACATCCAGCCCCCAGTGACCCACACCAACAGGATGACTCAACGACACCTTAGATGAGCTTTTCATCCATGAGAGGATAAATACCTGATACTCCCTACTAGTCAGACAGAACTGAAGAAGCCTTTTAGATGAGAGGTGAAACGTCTTCAAGAATCTTCAAGCAAGTCCAGTTGCTCTCTTTTACCACCCACAGTTACTATGACCTGGATGACTGAAGCCCTGTCCACACGGCAACGGATTCAGGTGAATTCGATAAAATTGTTTATCATTTCGGCCTGGCATCCACACGGCACCGGCATTTTGGGTGCCCCAAAATGAAATCTTTTGAGAACGGGTTCCAGAGTGGAAAGATCTGGCAACGGCGCCGTTGCGAAGTCGTCTGGATGAGTAGAACGGATTTGTTTACGATGACGTCACAACCACATGTGCTTCACGCCGGGCAAAGTGAGAGAGAGAGAGAGAGAGAGAGAGAATTAGGGCAGAGTCAATCCCACCAGCAAAAATAGGGAAAAAAAAGGAGCGATCTCACCTCTTCAGATGTTGGTTTAAGTCCTACAATACATTCCTCAAAAAGGGCGTAGAAGAACAAATTAATCCATCAACGTGTAGCATTCAATTTATTCCGGACCATTAAAGACGCCACCTTCCGCGTAGAATCATACGTCATCCTCACCGCCATATTGGATGGGTCAAAGCGGAGAATAAAGATGCCTCATTCATGTGCTGCGTTTAACTGTACCAACAGGTTTACCGTCCAAACGAGATCACATGGGATTACCTTTCACAGGTGAGACTGGAAAAATACTTTTCATTGTATTTGGTCATTATAATGTAATTTTACGAACAGATTTTCCTGACTTTGTGGCTAATATGAAGTCTCGCGCATAATAGTTTATGCGCATGCGTCCTTACTTCTTCTATTGTTCTGGTGTCTCCGAAGGGACCGTCTTACAGCGTCCCTAGAGGTGTGGCATGTGTATTGCATCGTTTTCAGCAAGCGTTGCGTTGCCATATGTACCTGATATTTTACTGATCCGTTGCCCATGTGGACGCGATATTTTTTTTAATAACATCTCGTTGCCATTGTCGTGTGGATGTAGCCTAAGAATCTTCACAGACATGTTAACCCAAGACAAACAAAAATCCAAACATCCACCACCCAGTGGCCCACCGGGGACCCCCTAGGGCCCAAATATGGAATTTCTGAGTTTTGCCAAATTGTGGCTATCTCCTGTATCTACGTGCCAAGTTTGGTGAAGATCTGTCAAGAGTTTGTGTTGATAAATATAACGTGAAAGGCATTGAGGGAGGGGCTGGGTGGTTGTTGTGCCCCCCAGGGACCTCCCTGGGGCACGTACATGAATTTTGTTTATATCTGCAAAATTCCGGGTCATCCCTAGACCTACTTGCCAAATTTGGTGAAAATCCGTTGAGAAATGGTGATGTTAGCTCAAGGCAAACAAAAAAACTTTGCCACTTATTATATAGATTATACTCTCCCGAGTTTACTACTATGTACACAGATGGCAATATTGTTAGGTCTCTAAGCCATTTTCAGTTTTATTCCCTCTGACCGCCATCCCATCTACTGTATTCCTGCCATATGTCCAGTGTTTCCAGGATAGGTGGAGATCTACATGACGGCTTACCGGGTTTTTAAAGATGAATAAATTACTAAAAATATGAGCATACAGCACACATAAAAATGCACTAAACATAGTCCAGTGTAGTCTGGCTTCATTATTTTCTTTATTTGGCACACTGGGAGCAATGCCGTGGGTAAGGGTATTTCAGTGGCACAGTGAAAGTAGAATGTAGAAAGTCCCTAATGGACATGTTCTTCATTTTGAGGATTACAGCTCAGTATGGCTAGAGGCAGAGTTGCCAAGTAAATTGTAAGTACAAAACTCACAAACTAATTATGTCTGAGATGAGTCACACGGCAGCCTTCTGTATTTCTAATAATGGGTGAGATGGACTGTGAAAACAGTCATTGTGCAAATAGCACTTCCAGAGCATGTCTACATTTAGACCATGTTTAAATAGCATAAAATTGCTCCTATCTTTAAAAGAGTAACAGCTCTCATTTTGCATAAAATCTGGTCATGATGAACGACAAACAACGAACAAGAACATGTTTTGAGCTCAGAGTGTAATGGTGTTATTTGTTTATCATTTGCTTTGATATTTCACTATAACATGACTGATGACCCTGCTGTTGTTGTTTTTCCTTCAGTAAAGGCCTCTGACCCTGATCATGAGAAAGTCAACTGAGACAAAGGGAGTTCCCAGCTCTGGATCCTGTTTTTCCTTTTCCCCTTGATTGTTTTGGGAAGCAGCTGGTCATGCCATATTGACTGAGCAGGGTTGCCAGGTCTGTAGATATGCACTCCTTTTGTCTTTGACGATGATGATGATGATGATGATTATTATTATTATTATTATTACTACTATTATTATTACATTAGATTCATTAATAAATGTTTGGTAAACTGAAGGATTTCAATATTAACAGTAAATGCACAGCTTAATACATATGTATGTGGACTGTGGTTAAAATTAAAATGTAGTGAATTAACATCCCTTATGAAAAAAACCACACTCATTTCACAGGTGAGCGTAGATTTTTCCACATATTATTATACACTACCCAGTCAAAAAAAAAAAGTTGCACACTCGAACATTTAATAGGACAGGCTTGTTTTCTTACACAGACTTGGCAACCTTACCTGACCTTCACAATTATTCATTGCCAGCATAGAAATAGACTTCTTCTTCTTCTTCTTTCGGCTGCTCCCGTTAGGGGTCACCACAGTGGATCTGTTCCGCATATTTGATTTGGCATAGGTTTTACACCGGATGCCCTTTCTGATGCAACCCTCCCCGATCTATCTGGGCTTGGGACTGGCACTAAGTATACACTGGCTTGTGCAACCCCAGTGGCTGGGTATTTTACCTAATCTGCTTGTCTTTGAACTGTGGGGGAAACCGGAGCACCTGGAGGAAACCCACACAGACATGGGGAGAACATGCAAACTTCACACAGAAAGGCCCCTGTCGGCCATGAGATTCGAACCCAGAACCTTCTGGCTTTGAGGTGACAGTGCCAACCACTGCTTGCCTGTGCTGTGTATAGAAATTTTGGCATTTCAGCTTTGTAAATATACAGCATATACAGTATGTGTTTGTTGGGGGAAGGGGGGGCTGTTATATTTTGGTAAGGACCAAATGTCCTCTCAAGGATAGGATTATCTGATAGTTTTGACCTTAGCTGGACATTTGGCTGGTTCACACAAGGAAAAGTACTTTTTTTTTAAACAAAAACTGCAGCTTTGGTTTAAAAACTCATCTCATCTCATCTCATTATCTCTAGCCGCTTTATCCTTCTACAGGGTCGCAGGCAAGCTGGAGCCTATCCCAGCTGACTATGGGCGAAAGGCGGGGTACACCCTGGACAAGTCGCCAGGTCATCACAGGGCTGATACATAGACACAGACAACCATTCACACTCACATTCACACCTACGGTCAATTTAGAGTCACCAGTTAACCTAACCTGCATGTCTTTGAACTGTGGGGGAAACCGGAGCACCTGGAGGAAACCCACGCGGACACGGGGAGAACATGCAAACTCCGCACAGAAAGGCCCTCGCCGGCCACGGGCCTCGAACCCGGACCTTCTTGCTGTGAGGCGACAGTGCTAACCACTATACCACCGTGCCGCCCTGGTTTAAAAACTAAAAGAGTCAAAATGACTAAGGTTAGGATTTGATTTAGATTTAGGCCTAGCATTAATTAGCTGTACTGCGAGTTGGCCCAGTGGTTAGCGTGTCTGCCTCTCGAGCGGGAGATTGCGAGTTCTACTCATGGTCGGGTCATACCAAAGACCATCATAAAAATGGTACCTACTGCCGTCTGGCAAGGCACGCTGCAATACAGATGTGAGTGGGGAGTCAAACTCTCGTGGTTACCAGAGGACTAGCCCCCCACTGTAACCCTAGCTATGTAATAGGCGAGAGGCCGAGGACTATGGAGTTCGGTGCCGCCCTATGCGCCACATGGCGTGGAAAGGGGCTTTGATGAATTAGCTGCATTAATAAGTATATCAATAGAAAGCCCTCACAGGAATAGTAAGACAAACATGCGTCTTAAATAGCATTTATTTTGTAAACCTATATTTACAGTGTACACATTTGGGAGAAATGCAATCCTACCTATTAACAAAATTTTAAAATGTGTCTGGAAATTTTTTGAATATCAGTCAGCCACACATGAAGCCTCTGACATGATGCTTCAGTCACGTGTATTATTTTTGCCTGTGTGACAATTTGCACAGAATGAAGAAGAAGAACTTTATTCATCACACACTTGTGAAACTCTTCTCTGCATTTAACCCATCTGAAGCAGTGAACACACACATGCACACACACATGAGCAATGAGCACACACACATACCCAGAGCAATGGGCAGCCATGCTAACAGCGCCCTGGCAGCAGTTGGGAGTTAGGTGCCTCGCTCAAGGGCACCTCAGCACAAGGCTGTCGATATTAACATATGCATCTGTGTCTAACATTTCTAATGCATTCTGTGATAGAAATATTGGATGTTGGACTGATATGTCAAAATATGACATGCTGCATGCTCTCAAGGATATGAATGCAGCATAAAACTGCATAAGCTTACGCATATGTCTTTTGCATGCCATTGTCTGGAATATATAATCACCAGTATTTCAGTGGTGAACGTTCTTTTAACTGCAAATATCTGTAAGCTGAAATCTGTTTCATCTGCATGCCACTTGAATTGCAACAGTAAACAGAAATGCTGCACAGCCACAAACGTTTGACATTTCCCTTGCTTGCATTCTCGTATATTTTTGTCTTTCAAACCTCTGATTCATCTAAATAGAGTGATTTCCTTTTACTTTACCTTAAAACAGATGGATGTTGTTGATGATGATAAAGCAACCTAAGTTCAACTTCTCTTCATTTGCCAGGTAAGAAAACTTGCACGTACAGATGACATCGGCTTTTTACTGGCTTCCCCATTTGCGTTCACAGTGACTAAACAGTGTCATAGCACATTTTCATTTTCAGTCACAGTCAGTCCGTAACATGTTAAGACATTCCCACGAGCATGAGTATGCCTCACATACACAGATGGCTGATATTTCGACATCCTTGTTAATGATTTCTCCAAATACTGTGGATGAGGTCTGAGTTTGAAACAAAGTTTTACCTGAATGAATAATCAAATCAATCATCTTTGGAGTTCTACTGCTACAATATGAGAGATGAAAACATGACATTTTTTAAATCTCTTTAATGCCTCTCCTTCTTTGCAGAGAGCATGGACAATTTTGCTTTCTTGACTCCAGTCCACATATGGCTCCATATATATCATCAGGGTTTGAACTCACAATCTTTGGACAATCAGGCGTGCACTGTTCTGTTGTGCTACTGAAAAGCCTAGTCATGTTTTTTTTTTTTTATTTTGTTGATGCACTATATTTTATTAATGTGGAAATTATGTAACTTCAGCTCATTGCTTCTTACATTATGCAATACATATACAGTACTCTGCTGCATAACTGCTACACGACTCAATATACGTATATTGTCCTGTGTATTTCTCATTCTGCACTCGTCTCACACTGTTGTGTATTTGCACTATGTAGTCTTGTGTACTGTTATGTGTTGCACCATGATCCTGGAGAAACAACATTTCGTTCCAGTGCATCCATCCATCCATCCATCCATCCATTATCTGTAGCCGCTTATCCTGTTCTACAGGGTCACAGGCAAGCTGGAGCCTATCCCAGCTGACTATGGGTGAGAGGTGGGGTACACCCTGGACAAGTCACCAGGTCATCGCAGGGCTGACACATAGAGGCAAACAACCATTCACACTCACATTCATACCTACGGTCAATTTAGAACCACCAATTAGCCTAACCTGCATGTCTTTGGACTGTGGGGGAAACCGGAGCACCCGGAGGAAACCCATGCAAACACGGGGAGAACATGCAAACTCCACACAGAAAGGCCCTCGCCGGCCACTGGGCTCAAACCCAAAACCTTCTTGCTGTGAGGTGACAGTGCTAACCACTACACCACCGTGCCGCCCATTCCAGTGCATATAAGTTATTTAATGTATTTGTGACATAGCTCACGTAGTGACAGGGGAATAGAAAGGCCCCCATTGTCCATGGGGTTCAACCCCGGAACCTTCTTGCTGTGAGGCTAACCACTACACCACTGTACCGCTATATAGAGGAATGACAATAAAAACCTACTTGACTTGACTTGACTTGACATGATAACTAGACCTGGGGAGGCATGGTGTTGCAGTGAGTAGTGCTCCAGGGTCACTGGTTTAATGCTGAGCTTTTGTATGTTCTCCCTGTGTCTGTGTGGGTGTCTTCTGGAATCTCCAGTTTCCTCCCACATCTCAAAAACATGGTGGATTGGTAGATTTGTAGGTGGTTTGGCAATGCATGTATATCCAGTCCAGGCTGTATCCCCACCTCATGTTCCTGGAATAGGCTTCAGCTTCACTGTGACTCTACTGAAGATGATGATTAGTAGATCTCAAATATATTTGTATAATATGTCCATCGCAGTGAGTGTACTCTGTCTTTTAAGCCTTTTTTTTTCTTTTAACACTGTAACAACAATACCAGAATGCAGATGTATCTCTCAGGCTAGGCATCACTAGGGAACTCCATCATCATTGCAGGGGTTTTCACTCACCCACATGCTCTGAACACTGACTCACACTCAGAGGAATAACCCCGGCCTGCCATCTATGGTATGCTTCCTCTTCATCCTTTTCTTTCTCACTTTTTTAGAATATATTTTTCAGTTAGCCACTGAGTCAGTCTTTTACTGCATTAATGACGCATTGGAAGCGTGCTGGCCTCTGTGCTTAACCTGCCGTGACTGCATAATAATATTCCTGTCAGCATAATCAACACACCACTTACATTACATAAACTGGAAAGCAATAGTTAATAAATTTTTGTCCACACTCCACTGGACCTAAAGGTCAAATCCAACTAATTATAACTGAATTACAGCACAGGGAATATTTACATGAGTTTGATTCTTCATCCTACCATACTGTATATTTTGTTAATGAGGAACTCGAGGGCTTAAGTGTTTAACAGAGAACTCACTGGCATTTCGAAATGGGCTAGGAGCATCGAGAGAGGATGTAGGAGGCCTCCCTCCTCAGAGAGGCAGGAAGCAGAGGCATGATAAAAGGATGTTGTGTTAAGTAAAAATAAAATACAACCTTTTCTGGTGTGTATTGTGGGACGCGCTGGTTTTCATGGATACAAACCCACATATTTTTAGCTCAGAATAGTTCTGAATGTGTGAACTTGCATCCTTGGTTGAAAAGGATATTCAACAGCGTTCGTGGAACTAGCTTGACCCATGGAAGATGTTTTATTTATTGACTGTAATTGTGTTGCAGAGAATATTGGAAGTTCTCTCCAGATTAAATAATAAGGGCAATTCTTCAGCAGAGAGGCCAAAATTATGAAATTATTAAGACTGATTTAACTTGTCAAGCTCAGTGATATTGCTAAAGCATGGAATCCAAGGCAAAATGTGCTGAAAACCATATTTAAAAATCATCAGCCCAATTATAGCAATGTCGCTTCAGAGAAATCGTAGTTTGAATTTTAAGAAATGAAAGTTCTTTTTTTTTCCTGACTTAATTCTGTTCCTGACTTTTCTTTCCTCATAAAAGATTTTGCATTCAGAGTTAAACATAGCCAATTCTTCTATGCTTTTTTGCATCAAAAGATACCCCATACAGTATGACATTTTTATTTAATACCATTATCTTGAGTACTGCAACTAAAAATGTTACCACATGTTGCTGTGAATGTAATTCCATTGTCGAACTACCCATAAATATTTTTAGCCTGTTGTGTTCATAACTACTAGATCATTTATAGTATTATATTATTCACAATGGTTCATCATTTTCCAGTTAAATTTTGAATGGCTATAGACATTACATTGCATTATTTAAGGGTTGTTTTCATGAAATATCTTTATTGAAGTAGGTATTCAAAAATGAATTGTTGGTTGTCATCCTGGAAGTCTTCTAACAGCAAGTCACTGTAAGCAATTCACTGCCTAGTTAAATACGTCAAGAGCTGTCAGGTTCATCATAGAGCTGTCATACATCATGAAGCCTTTTTTTTTTTTTAAACAAACCTTTTGGCCTATATTTAAGAATATACTGCAATATAAACTCACTGAACACTTTATTAGGAACACCTGTACAACCTACGACTTATCCAGGGTGTACCCCGCCTCTCGCCCATAGTCAGCTGGGATAGGCTCCAGCTTGCTTGCGACCCTGTAGGACAGGATAAGCAGCTACAGATAATGGATGGATGGATGGATGGATGGATGGATGTACAACCTACATGTTCACACAATGATCTAATCAGCCAATCATATGTGGAATGCATAAAATCATGCAGATACGAGTCAGCAGCTTCGGGTAATGTTCACATCAACCATCAGAATGGGTGAAGATTGCGATCTCAGTGATTTTGACCGTGGCATGATCGTTGGTGCCAGATGAGCTGGTTTGAGTATTTCTATAACTGCTGTCAATAGTTCTCTAGAGTTTACTCCAAATGGTGCAATAAAAAAAAAACATCCAGTGAGTAGTTGTTTTGCAGACGGAAACGCCTTGTTGATGAGAGACGTCTTCAGGGAATGGTCAAACTGGTTTGAGTTGACAGAAAGGCAGGCTACAGTAACTCAGATATCCATTCTGTATAATTATGGTGAACAGAAAAGCACCACAGAATGCACAACATATTGAACCTTGAGGCGGATGGGCTACAACAGCAGAAGATCACGCTAGGTTCCACTTCTGTCAGCCAAGAACTGAACAGTTGAAGACTGGAAAAACATAGCCTGGCCTGATGAATCTCGATTTCTGCTGAGGCACACAGATGGTAGGGTCAGAATTTGTTGCCAACAGCATGAATCCATGGACCAAGTTGCTTTGTGTCAACTGTCCAGGCTTGTGGAGGTGGTGTGATCATGTGAGGAACGTTCTCTTAGCATGCTTTGGGCCCATCAATACCAATCAATCATCGCTTGAATGCCACGTCCTATTTGAGTATTATTGATGACTATGTGCATCCCTTCATGGTCACAATTTGCTTATTTTCTAATGGCTGCTTCCAGCATGATAATGCACCATGTCCCAAAGCAAATTCATCTCAAACTGATTTCTTGAACTTGACAATGAGTTCAGTGTTCTTCAGTGGCCTTCCCAGTCACAAGATCTGAATCCAATAGGACACCTTTGGGAGGTGGTAGAATGGGAGCTTTGCAGCATGAAGGTGCATCTGAAAAATCTGCAGGAACTGTATGATGCAAATCATGTCAACATGGACCAGAATCTCAAATTAATGTTTTCTACATCTTGTGGGATCCATGACATGAAGAATTGAGGCTGTTTTGAGAGCAAAGGGAGGCTGTACCTGGTATTCGTATATTGTTCCTAATAAGGTGTTTGATTTGTGTAAATAATGAACTTGGTAATAGATAGATAGACAGATAGATAACTTCATTCATCCCTGAGAAGAATTCACTATTTTTTTATTTAATATTTTTAGATAACAAATATTACATTATGTTCATAAATATATTGCTGTGGATTTCATATGTATTAATATACTGTATGTATTTAAGAAACATATACACAATCATGGGTGGCATGGTGGCACGGAGTTGCCAACTCACAGCTCCAGAGTCCCTGGTTCATTCCCGAGGGGTTTCCTCAGGGTTTTCCAGTTTCCTCCCACTGCAGGTCGGTGGATTTGCTACTTATTGGCAATTGCCCCTAGGTGTGAGTGTGTGAATGTGCACGCACATGGTGCCCTGTGGTGAAGTGGCATTCATTTGGAGAAATGTGTCTCTGCCTTGCGCCTAGTGTTCCCAGGAAAGGCTCTGGATCCACCTCAACCCTGACCACGATGGGGCTGTTACTGAAGATAATACAAATGAATGAATGTATTTACGATCATAACCAAATACATTATTATACTGCAGTATATTCATACACATAGTATGTGTTTTTATGTGGGCTGCTTTCAAATATTTGCTGACCACAGTGTAATGTGTGTGTGTGTGTATATATATATATATATATATATATATATATATATATATATATATATATATATATACAGTCAAGCTGGAAAGTCTGCACACCCCTTTCACCTCCTCCACGTTTTATTACGTTACAGACTTATTCTACAATAGATTGAGTTTATTTTTTGCCTCAAACATCTACACATAATCACCAGTAACTACAAAGTGAAAGCAGGTTTTTAGAAAATATGCAATTTTATTTTGCTGACAAAAATAGGTTATTTAGGGGTTACATATCTGTAAACACCCTTAGCGTAATACTTGGTTGATGCACCCTTGGCAGCAATTACAGCTTCAAGGCATGTTGGGAAAGAAGCTATGAGCTTGGCACACTTGTTTCTGGACATTTTTACCCATTCCTCTTGGCATATTCTTGCAAGCTCCGTCAGGTTGGATGGGGACCATCGGTACACAGCCATTTTCAGCTCCTTCCGCAGATGTTCAATTGTCCAATTTCATCCAGACATAATACTTGGTAATCAGGCCAAAAAGCTCAATTTTGGTTTCATCAGACCAGAGAATCTTGTTTCTCATGGTTTGAGAGTCCTCTAGGTGCACCTTTTGGGAAAGTAAAAGTGGGCTGTCATGTGCCTTTTACCTAGGAGTGGCTTCCGTCTGGCCACTCGACCATAAAGGCCTGATTTGTGGAGTGCTGCCTGGATGGTTGATCTTCTGAAAGGTTCTCCCATCTCCACAAGGATACACTGGAGCTCTGTCAGAGTGACCCTCAGGTTCCTGCTCACCTCCCTGGCCAAGGCCCATCTTTTCCGATCGATAAGTTTGGCTGGGCAGCCAGGTCTAGGAAGATTCTTGGTGGTTCCAAACTTCTTCCATTTATGAATGATAGTGGTCACTGTGCTCTTTGGGACCTGTAAAGCTGCAGCAATTTTTCTGTACCCTTCTCCAGATCTATGCCTTGACACAATCCTGTTTCTGAGGTCTACAGATAATTCCTTTGACCCCATGGCTTGGAGTTTGCTCTGACATGCACTGTCAACTGTGGGACCTTATATAGGCAGGTGTTGGCAATGCCCAATCATGTCCAATGAATTGAATTTACCACAGGTGGACTCCAATTAAGTTGTAGAAACATCTCAAGTTGTATCAGTGGAAACAAAATGCACCTCAGCTCACTTTTGGGTGTTATATCAAAGGGTGTGTACACTTGTGTACATATGATATTTTACATTTTGATTTTTAATAAATTAGCACAAATGTCGAAAAACCTGCTTTCACTTTGTCATTAAGGGCTATTTTGTGTAGAATTTTGTGACAAAAAATGAACTCAATCTATTGTAGAATAAGCCTGTAACGTAAAAAAAACGTGGAGAAGGTGGGGTTTGCAGACTTTCCGGCTTTTATATATATATATATAGAGAGAGAGAGAGAGAGAGAGAGCGCGCGAGCAGCATGGTGGTGTAGTGATTAGCGCTGTCGCCTCACAGCAAGAAGGTCCAGGTTCGAGCCCCGTGGCCGGCGAGGGCCTTTCTGTGTGGAGTTTGCATGTTCTCCCCGTGTCCGCGTGGGTTTCCTCCGGTTTCCCCCACAGTCCAAAGACATGCAGGTTAGGTTAACTGGTGACTCTAAATTGATCGTAGGTGTGAATGTGAGAGTGAATGGTTGTCTGTGTCTATGTGTCAGTCATGATTATGCTGTATTATTCTACTTGATAAAACGTATTGCAGCGAGATTATGCATGCAATAGAACTAGAATAGTTGCATCCGTGAGACTGTTATTCATGCGCAAATACGCATCCATGTCAAAGATTAGGGCCTCGCATTTCAAGTTCGCACAGGGCCTCGCACCCCCCCTGCGACGGCCCTGGTGTCAGCCCTGTGATGACCTGGCGACTTGTCCAGGGTGTACCCCGCCTTTCGCCCGTAGTCAGCTGGGATAGGCTCCAGCTTGCCTGCGACCCTGTAGAACAGGATAAAGCGGCTACAGATAATGAGATGAGATGAGACAAATGTGTATATATATATATATATATATATATACACACATATGCATGCACACACACATTTGTATATGGGTTGTTATGATTTTATTTTCAGTAATATTACACTATTTGGACCTGAAAATGGATCTAGTTTGGAATTATATTTTCACTCACAGCAATAACCGCTATTTTTGGAGTCATGCTTGTTTTGAGACATAGTTAGGAGCAAAAATTTTATGATTTCGGCATTATTCAAATCATCACTGTCTGTTGGGAGAGGTTTGGGGTAAATACAAAACAAGGAAGTGGTCAGGAAGCCAGTGATATGTTGTTTGTTTTGTATCTATTTTAAGCAGCTATGCCTGATTACAGTATATTGCCTGCTCTGGTCAACATAATACCATACTGTCGTACACTGCACACCGACTTCACACACACATAACACGAGCAGTGGCCTTTGCTTGTTATATTGTTATAAAAGAGATTAAATCGCTGCTGTATCCTTTCTGTCAATGTATGCAATGAATAAGAATAGTGTTTTAAAATTTAATAAAATGTGACAATGACTGTGTAGTATACATACAGTATTATGTGATTGTTGGGTGTGCTATCATACTTAAAGAAAATATGCTTTAATAATCTGCAAAGTTAATGCATAAAAATAATGTGTATAGAATGATCTATTGTCTTTACATATTTTTTAAAAAATATAGTCTACAGTGGTGCTTGAAAGTTTGTGAACCCTTTAGAATTTTCTATATTTCTGCATAAATATGACCTAAAACATCATCGGATTTTCACACAAGGCCTAAAAGTAGATAAAGAGAACCCAGTTAAACAAATGAGACAAAAATATTATACTTGGTCATTTATTTATTGAGGAAAATGATCCAATATTACAAATTGGTGAGTGGCAAAAGTATGTGAACCTTTGCTTTCAGTATCTGGTGTGACCCCCTTGTGCAGCAATAACTGCAACTAAACGTTTCCGGTAACTGTTGATCAGTCCTGCACACCGGCTTGGAGGAATTTTAGCCCATTCCTCCGTACAGAACAGCTTCAACTCTGGGATGTTGGTGGGTTTCTTCACATGAACTGCTCGCTTCAGGTCCTTCCACAACATTTCGATTGGATTAAGGTCAGGACTTTGACTTGGCCATTCCAAAACATTAACTTTATTCTTCTTTAACCTTTCTTTGGTAGAACGACTTGTGTGCTTAGGGTCATTGTCTTGCTGCATGACCCACCTTCTCTTGAGATTCAGTTCATGGACAGATGTCCTGACATTTTCCTTTAGAAATCGCTGGTTTAATTCAGAATTCATTGTTCCATCAATGATGGCAAGCCATCCTGGCCCAGATGCAGCAAAACAGGCCCAAACCATGATACTACCACCACCATGTTTCATAGATGGGATAAGGTTCTTATGCTGGAATGCAGTGTTTTCCTTTCTCCGAGCATAACGCTTCTCATTTAAACCAAAAAAGTTCTATTTTGGTCTCATCCGTCCACAAAACATTTTTCCAATAGCCTTCTGGCTTGTCCACGTGATCTTTAGCAAACTGCAGACGAGCAGCAATGTTCTTTTTGGAGAGCAGTGGCTTTCTCCTTGCAACCCTGCCATGCAGTGTTCTCCTGATGGTGGACTCATGAACATTAACACTAGCCAATGTGAGAGAGGCCTTCAGTTGCTTAGAAGTTACCCCGGGATCCTTTGTGACCTCGTCGACTATTACACGCCTTGCTCTTGGAGTGATCTTTGTTGGTCAACCACTCCTGGTGAGGGTAACTCACTCACTCATTCACTCCAATCCTTGTCGCTGGCGACAATAGGGAACTCTGTCACGGCGCTTCTGGCGGCGCTGGGCGGCACAGGTTGTCAGTTAGGCCTCTGAGGTGGTCTTGCCCGTCTTAGGTTGTGACGCCACTTGTCTCGGTCTGCGGTCTCCTGGAACCAGGATGAGGGGTTGATGCCATAACACTTGATGTCATCTTTGGCACAGTCTTTCCATCTTTTTAGGGGTCTGCCGCGGTTTCGGGAGCCTTCATAACAATAGCAACTCCTTCCATTTTTGGCTGTTCATAAATACGACCAGAGTGGTAAAATGAGTAGTTGCCATCGGTAAACTCTCCTTTTCCTGGGATGCGGCACTCACTCAAGCAGGCAATGTCGATGTTTAGTTGCTCTAGCTCAGTTGCAACAAGAGCTGATTTTCGTTCTGGGGCCTGACAACGTGATGTAGAAGCGTCTGATAGTGTGCGCACATTCCAAGATGCAAGTTTGACCTGAGATATGATGTTACATGCACATCTGGGTGTGTCAGAGACAGGGATTCCAAGTGGATTTGCCCGAGGCTCATCATAAATGCCAGATGGCTGCCCAAGCATGCAATGTGGAGGTCGTTGTCGTTGTATTTGTGTAGAGTTTGTAGCGGGTTTCAGGTTTCATGAGCCGAGGTTGCTGGCCTTTGCTCACAAGCAAGCAGGCTGCCCACTTCCGTGCTTGCGTCCTTCATGAGTGTTGTTGCAGAGTGGAACTACGAGAGCCGCATATCACTGTGACATATACTTGTGAAGCGGTCAAAGAAAGAGTCAGCGGGCTGACACCTGGCGGTACTGACCCAAGCATGCCAGCCGACTAGAGTTAGCATGTAGCTCTGTTGCGCCCTCAAAGGTGGTATGCTCAGCACACTCTCCATAGCTGACCGTTGGTTCCTGTTGATGATGTTACTTGTTGCGCGCCGATGGAACTCATCCGCTCAGGTGCTGTAACACCTGGAGGGTATGGAGGGTAACAATGGTCTTGAATTTCCTCCAGTTGTACACAATCTGTTTGACTGTGGATTGGTGGAGTCCAAACTCTTTCAAGATGGTTTTGTAACCTTTTCCAGCCTGATGAGCATCAACAGCGCTTTTTCTGAGGTCCTCAGAAATCTCCTTTGTTCGTGCCATGATACACTTCCACAAACATGTGTTGTGAAGATCAGACTTTGATAGATCCCTGTTCTTTAAATAAAACAGGGTGCCCACTCACACCTGATTGTCATCCCATTGATTGAAAACACCTGACTCTAATTTCACCTTCAAATTACAGTAACTGCTAATCCTAGAGCAGGGGTCACCAAACTTTTTTCTCTGGGGGCCACATTGTCGTTCCTGACTGTGATGGGGGGCCGGGGTCGGGTCAGCTATATAACAGAATTGTATGACCCAGACAAATATGACCATCAGCAGGCCTCATTGTGTAGTAGAGATTACTAGCCTGGCACAGCCATCCCCACTACTATATCCACACTACTATATCCACACTACTATATCAACACTTGATTCCTGGCACATATTTGTTTATCTTTACTAGTGGTTTGCAAAAGTAGTAATCGATTCTTCACACTGTTTTAATTTGAAATACCACAGATATTCCATTTATTTATTTTCTAATAAAAATAACATCAAAGCTGCCAAGGTAAGAAACATGTGCCTAGTTGAGGTGATTGACACTGGCAAAGGTGAGTGGAAAATTATAAATTGTAGGTAGGCCTTTTGATATTAATAATATTAATAATAATTGTGTGCAGCACTTAATAAAGGTCAAATAAATAGGCCTATAAAATAAATACATTTTAAAAAACAGTGAAATTATAATAATATGAGCAATAGATCAACTAGCCAGCTCTTATGCCTATCCATTTGAGCATGTTCAGTAAACCTTTTTTAGGTCAAGGTGAAAATGAAATGAGCAGTAGGCCATTTACAGGTCAAAACTAAAGCATAATACAGAATAATGGGAATCAAAATCAGTAGTATATGTAGGTGAGCTAGATTTGTACTTGTTGATTTGTACTTCTTGTCGGGACACACCTCCTCGGCCACAGCAAGCATGCATACTTTAACAAAGTCCCCATCAGTAAACGGCTTTCCATGGGTAGCTAGTAGGTGAGCTACCTTATAGCTAGCTCGGACAGCAGCCTGGTTGATCTGGGTTTGGCGAAGGAATACATTCTGTTGTGCAGCCAGTCTGCATTTCATCCTCCGAATCCTGTCTTCTCTTGTTTGCCCTCGCAAACTAGCATACTCTTTGTGGCGGGTTTCGTAGTGACGACGCAGATTGTATTCTTTGAAAACCGACACACTTTCTTTACATACAAGACAAACTGCACGGTCCTTACACTGAACGAAAAAATAATCGGTGGTCCACTGTTCTTTAAAAACTCTGCACTCTCTGTCAGCTTTTCGCTTACCGCTAGTCATTTTGCTGTCCTGAACACTGACAGTTCTCTGCGCGTGCGCTGCCTGTCACAGCTTGATTGCGAGCATATGACAAAAATTCGGAAAATATGAATAGTTCATTTTATAACTAAATATCAATTTTAATTGATAAAATCAACAAAATACAAGATGCAGACATGTTATTATTTGCCAAAAAGCAATTTTAAAAAATAGGCCATGACCACTTTTGGGGATTGCCTCATAGGGCCGGTTCACGTGGTGGGGGGCAGAGGGGCTGGGGGGCCGGTCAAAGGGAGGTGGCGGGCCGTAGTCGGCCCGCAGGCCGTAGTTTGATGACCCCTGTCCTAGAGGTTCACTTATTGGATCATTTTCCTCAGTAAATAAATGACCAAGTATAATATTTTTGTCTCATTTGTTTCTACCAGGTTCTCTTTATCTACTTTTAGGACTTGTGTGAAAATCTGATGATGTTTTACAGGTAGGTCATATTTATGCAGAAATGTAGAAAATTCTAAAGGGTTCACAAACTTTCAAGCACCCCTGTATAAGTAGTGTACTTGGCCGATAAAGCACGGTTCTGATTACTGATGGGAATTTCGACTTTTTTCAGGGAGTCAGATCATTTGGCTCAGAGCCGACTCTTTTGATTCATCAATGACACTGAAATTGGACCATTTGCGATATTTTGATCAATTCATCAGTGATATTTGGTTCACACTTGCCTACAGAATGCATATACTGTTTAATGAAATCGCACTCTAATTTCTTTTCAGCAAAATGGTATTATTTAGCATTTTTAAACAGCAAAATGAATCGTGTGATGCTATTTTTTTCCCCTCCAGCTGCTTGAAAGTTTAGTGCAGATGTTGAGCAAAATAAATATAAATAGACTCTCAGATGGGAGTCGACTCTCGGCATTCACTCAAAAGAGTTGATTTGTTCATAAACGACACACTATAGTTCCCTTTCTCCTTGTAACCCTGCCATGCACACCATTGTTGTTCAGTGTTCTCCTGATGGTGGACTCATGAACATTAACATTAGCCAATGTGAGAGAGGCCTTCAGTTGCTTAGAAGTTACCCTGGGGTCCTTTGTGACCTGCCGACTATTACACACCTTGCTCTTAGAGTGATCTTTGTTGGTCGACCACTCCTGGGGAGGGTAACAATGGTCTTGAATTTCCTCCATTTGTACACAATCTGTCTGACTGTGGATTGGTGGAGTCCAAACTCTTTAGAGATGGTTTTGTAACCTTTTCCAGCCTGATGAGCATCAACAACGCTTTTTCTGAGGTCCTCAGCATTCTCCTTTGTTTGTCCCATGATACACTTCCACAAACGTGTGTTGTGAAGATCAGACTTTGATAGATCCCTGTTCTTTAAATAAAACAGGGTGCCCACTCACACCTGATTGTCATCCCATTGACTGAAAACACCTGACTCTAATTTCACCTTCAAATTAACTGCTAATCCGAGAGGTTCACATACTTTTGCCACTCACATATATGTAATATTGGATCATTTTCCTCAATAAATAAATGACCAAGTATAATATTTTTGTCTCATTTGTTTAACTGGGTTCTCTTTATCTACTTTTGGGACTTGTGTGAAAATCTGATGATGCTTTTGGTCATATTTATGCAGAAATATAGAAAATTCTAAAGGGTTCACAAACTTTCAAGCATCACTGTAACTGAAATAAATTGAAGCACAAATATTTCTTGTATTGATATACATTTTCAACAGGTTACATTTCACTCTGATATAAGGGGGGGGGGGGGGGGGGGGGGAGCTATTAGCACGTGATACCCAAAGGACATTTTCAGTGAGAAATTTGCACCACCATGTTCGTTCAGTTCTCTTAAAATGTTAAGTTAGGGAGAAATAGTTTACCCCAGTGACTGCGTTGTGTCAGAAGGAAAACTGAACTGTGAATTGAGAAGGTTAGCATTAACATTTTATGAAATGACAGAATTTTATGACGGGCAGCACGGTGGTGTAGTGGTTAGCGCTGTCACCTCACAGCAAGAAGGTCCGGGTTCGAGCCCCGTGGCCGGCGAGGGCCTTTCTGTGTGGAGTTTGCATGTTCTCCCTGTGTCCGCGTGGGTTTCCTCCGGGTGCTCCGGTTTCCCCCACAGTCCAAAGACATGCAGGTTAGGCTAATTGGTGACTCTAAATTGACCGTGAGTGTGAATGGTTGTCTGTGTCTATGTGTCAGCCCTGTGATGACCTGGCGACTTGTCCAGGGTGTACCCCGCCTTTCGCCCGTAGTCAGCTGGGATAGGCTCCAGCTTGCCTGTGACCCTGTAGAACAGGATAAAGCAGCTAGAGATGATGAGATGAGATGAGAATTTTATGACCTATTTTATGTCTTTGTCTTACATCTGTTTGCATTTGACAAATAAAAATCAGCTTCATTTACCTCCAGCGTCACACTTTCATCCAGAGAACTCATGAAAGCCTAAGGTTCTTATAAGTTTGAGTAACTGAATCTGCTCATCATCATTATTATCATCATCATCATCATGATGCAACTTTTTTTAAAAGATCTGCATCTTTTGTTTAAATGAATAACAAATGATAATTGTATTCCCATTTCTTGCTTGCTGTTCATTGAAACCTCAAAGCCTGGTTAAGGAGAACAGTGTGATGCTTATCTATAACTGGCAACATGCTAATGGCTGCTTGACTCTCCCACAGAAAATTATCAAACTCTGGGAGAGGCATCCTGAGGCAGCTAAGGCCTCTTTCACACACTATACTAGGACTTCCTGGTCTAAGTGGAGAACAGTATGGGAGAGGATTACGCACTGAACACAATGATGTGAAACACAGGTAGGGCATGAGGGTCAAGCACATCCGAATCTGGAACAAAGCTCTTATGGTAAAAAAAAAAAAGTAACAAGCTGAGCTCCATGACTACATCATCAGTGGAAATCATGTGAGTCACTTCCCATTGAATTGAGACATTTAAAGAGCCTTAACATATCTACACAAAAGGCTCATAAGTATATGTACATGTATTTCTGCTTTTACTGAGTGAGCAAAGGTTATTTAGTTCGAATCCCAGTTTCTGAATTGTGGAGAAACATTTCGGAGCTACGAGAATGGCTAACAATGGATGAATATGGTCTATATTTGGTCAGGACTGAGAGGACTGTTTTTTAAGCTTTTTTAAAAAAAGCCTCACAAATGCGAGAACTCAGCAGGTGGGTTTGCCATTTTCTGTTATTTATTTATTTTATTTTTGACAAAGGAAACTGCATTGTCTGCACCATTGAAAACTACACCACCGAAAAATGGTGATTTTTTCCTTCCACTTCTTCCTTCTAGGTATAGTGTGTGTCTGTGTGTGTGTGTGTGAGTGTGTGTGTGTTTTGCTAGCCTACAACTTTCAACCACTCATATGTATAAGGGAAAGCAGGGAGACTTGGGACGGGGAAGACTTGGGACCATTTGTTTCATCTCATCTCATTATCTGTAGCCGCTTTATCCTGTTCTACAGGGTCGCAGGCAAGCTGGAGCCTATCCCAGCTGACTACGGGCGAAAGGCAGGGTACACCCTGGACAAGTCGCCAGGTCATCACAGGGATGACACATAGACACAGACAACCATTCACACTCACATTCACACCTACAGTCAATTTAGAGTCACCAGTTAACCTAACCTGCATGTCTTTGGACTGTGGGGGAAACCGGAGCACCCGGAGGAAACCCACGCGGACACAGGGAGAACATGCAGACTCCACACAGAAAGGCCCTCGCCGGCCACGGGGCTCGAACCCGGACCTTCTTGCTGTGAGGCGACAGCAATAACCACTACACCACCGTGCCGCCCCGGGACCATTTGTATTCCCATAAATTAATTTCAACCAATCAGGTTTTTTTGTGGGGAAAAAAATTAAGAATTTTTTTCAAAATTTCCAGATGGGGAGAGTTGGGACAGTTCATCTTATAGGTTTTTTCTTGTGGTTTACATATATTATATTGTCTAAAATGTTTGTTTAAAATGTGGGCGTGTCCCTCATGAGGATTAAGCACACTTCATTCTTTCTTGAGAATGAACTGTTTTGTCTTGTCAGGTTTTGGGTAAACTGACATTTTTCTATCACTGTACAAGCATTGTGTGTTCATACAGTTCATATGTTACAAGTTTTGATAATAAATAAAAATTGAACATGTCAGCCCATGTCCCATGTCTCCCCACAATGTCTCAAGTCTCCCAACATAGTGTCCCATGTCTCCCTCAATGTCTCATGTCTCCCTGCAAAAAATAATGACAGAAAAAGTGAAGCCTGAAGGCCAGTATATGTGACAAGCTGAGAAACTAATGTTGTGGTCAGAGGGTATAGTAAATACTCTCGAATGCAATATGAATGTGACGCTACCGGCAAAGAATTTCACACAATCTACAGAAGCTGAAAACTTGTCCCAAGTCTCCCCACTGTCCCCTATAGAAATTATTAATTATGGATATAAATACTTTGATAAATGCTTTTATCCAAACTATGCATAACATACATATTGATGTTTTGTTTCCACGTAGAAACACTGGCATTTTTATATTTCTCACTGTAACATGAACAATGTTATGTCGTTAGTGTATAGCCAGTACTGTAAGTGTAAACTAAGGATAACTGTTTCGTGGTTCTTCTGATTACTGAAATGTTTATTGTCGATTTTCTCAAAATATCCTGTTTTGCATGTGGCAAGTCCTTTTTCTCAGCCTTCAGAGAAGCTACATACACATCATTTGACACAGTTTCATGGGTCTTAAAGCCAGACTTTGGCGTCATTGTTTTTTCTTAATTTACTGAGTAGTTTTGATTTTAAGTGAAACTTTTACATGCAAAATTGCTAAATTTGTACATGCCATATATATGAACACGAATAGTTCTTTTTCATTCAGTTATCTTCAGTCTCTCTTTATCCTGGTCAAGGTTGTAATAAATCTACAGCCTATCCCAGAAACACTGGGTGTGAAGCAGAAATACATCCTGGATTGGATACCAGCACATCATGCATGTACACGAAATGTAAATAGTGATTTAAAAAAAAAACATATATATAGAGGGTATTACAGAGTTGCACGAAGGTATGAAGTTTATCTTCGAGTGGTGAATGTATATATCATGAGTGAGCAAAACCAACAAATGAAATATTGTCAACACGAGAAGGTAAATGTTATATCCATCCATCCATCCATCCATTATCTGTAGCCACTTATCCTGTTCTACAGGGTCGCAGGCAAGCTGGAGCCTATCCCAGCTGACTATGGGCGAGAGGCGGGGTACACCCTGGACAAGTCGCCAGGTCATCGCAGGGCTGACACAAAGACAAACAACCATTCACATTCACACCTACGGTCAATTTAGAGTCACCAGTTAACCTAACCTGCATGTCTTTGGACTGTGGGGGAAACCGGAGCACCCGGAGGAAACCCACGCGGACACGGGGAGAACATGCAAACTCCACACAGCCCTCACCAGCTGCTGGGCTCGAACCCAGGACCTTCTTGCTGTGAGGCGACAATGCTAACCACTATACCACTGTGCCACCCCTTCATATCTTCGTGTGTTAACCAAATCAAAAGAATTAATCAAGTTTAATTAAAATAATTTTAATTTTGAACTGGCTCGCCATTTTGACAACGCGTGTCAAGTCAGCTAGAAAACACGAGGAGTGACTTCATCAGAGTGAAATATCAGGAAATATGTCACTCAGATCTGCGATGGATTTCATATGAAAAATATGAGTTTTTCAACATGGGAAGATAAACTTCATATCTTAACACCAACATGGGATTTTCTTTTTATCATTTAAACACATTCACAAATAAAAATTTATCAAAACAATTCATCAATTTCCTCATGAGTGACATATTGAGAAATATATCATGGTTGTGGTTCTCGGTGTCGCAGATGTAGTTCGTATAAAAAAATATGAGTAGTGTATTTCCCAGTAAAACACTTGTATACAGTACTATGGAAAAGTCTCAAGCTCCCTATTTTTTTTCATACAAACTTTGTTATAGATTTCTATCTTAGTACATTATCGAGTTAGTACAAAAAAAAAATTAGAGTTCCAAATGTTTGTTTTCCGGCACAAAATTAAATGTTTCAGAATTTCATCTCATCTCATTATCTCTAGCTGCTTTATCCTGTTTCGCAGGCAAGCTGGAGCCTATCCCAGCTGACTACGGGCGAAAGGCGGGGTACACCCTGGACAAGTCGCCAGGTCATCACAGGGCTGACACATAGACACAGACAACCATTCACACTCACATTCACACCTACGGTCAATTTAGAGTCACCAGTTAACCTAACCTGCATGTCTTTGGACTGTGGGGGAAACCAGAGCACCCGGAGGAAACCCACGCAGACAACATGCAAACTCCGCACAGAAAGGCCCTCGCCGGCCACGGGGCTCGAACCCGGACCTTCTTGCTGTGAGGCGACAGCGCTAACCACTACACCACCGTGCCGCCTGTTTCAGAATTTATTTTTTTATTTATTTAGTGTATCTGAGCAGTATATTACATAAGAGAGCACTTTTCAGATTAAAAAAGAAAACATAATGAAGGCTGCTGGGTTTTGATGCAAAATGAAGACATGAGTGTGACAGTCAAAGTGTCCAGAAGAACCGTGGCTGGTTCTGTAAGATGCTCAGTAAAACCTACAGCTCATTTCCGCATAAAACTGCACTCATTGTACCAGAGACTACTGTTTTTCATTTATTTATTTTAAACCAAAGGGTCATCTCACACCAACTATTCCTTAGGTATTTGACCAGTGGCCTGTACCTAAGGTCTTTAATAGCAAAACTACTACCATTGGGAAAGCAGGAGATATGACATTTTAACCAAAAGTTGGCAAGGATTGTCTTCCTGTTGGAATGAAAAATCTTTCAGTTTGAAGTGATTGGTTTTTGATCCATTGTGATATGTTTTACTGCCACCATGTGGATAAATGTAAAACAAACTCCTGTTCACAAGTCTGGATCATCTTTGGGAATGCTTTACCACTCTTTTGGTAAAGCCTTTCTTGAGATAGTGAGGGAAAAAAAGAAGTTTTTTTAATATATATAAAACAGCGGGCGGCACGGTGGTGTAGTAGTTAGCGCTGTCGCCTCACAGCAAGAAGGTCCAGGTTCGAGCCCCGTGGCCGGCGAGGGCCTTTCTGTGTGGAGTTTGCATGTTCTCCCCGTGTCCGCGTGGGTTTCCTCCGGGTGCTCCGGTTTCCCCCACAGTCCAAAGACATGCAGGTTAGGTTAACTGGTGACTCTAAATTGAGCGTAGGTGTGAATGTGAGTGTGAATGGTTGTCTGTGTCTATGTGTCAGCCCTGTGATGACCTGGTGACTTGTCCAGGGTGTACCCCGCCTTTTGCCCATAGTCAGCTGGGATAGGCTCCAGCTTGCCTGCGACCCTGTAGAACAGGATAAAGCGGCTAGAGATAATGAGATGAGATATAATGCTGCGTTCATGTGCTATGGGAATTATGGTAAATACCAAATGCCGACATGGAAAGCACACATGAACGCCCCCTCTTGTGGTATTTTCCACTGGGCAACTCGTAGAAAATTTTGATACACGAGTTGCCGAGATGAGATGAACTTTAACCTTTTCAACATGGCGGCGAGCGGTACAAGACACTTGAATGCTAAGCATTGTACGCTACTAAAGTTTTTTTTACTAGTACTAGTGGGTAGTTTTTGGTGTCTATGCAATGTTGCGTCATTAACAAGTGTAATATAATACGTTAGAAATCCGTTTCCTTTAAAAAGTGTTGTTATGGTTTGTTTTTACCTATCCAGAGCAGATGCTATTGCTAACGATAGCTAACTAACTATTGCTAACTTGAATCTGGTCCACCATCTTTAATTTGTCAACAACAACAAAAGCATGTGAACACAACACACTGGTAAATACCACTTCCCAACTGGAAAATATCATCTTCCCATAGCACATGAATGCAGCATAAAACAGCATAATTTTGTCTTTACGACTGATCCTCTCATTTTTATAACACGAGTACTTAGGTGAGGTGTAAAGTGTATGAATAAATGGAAAAACAGGTGTGTAAAATGCATCTTAGTCTGGAAGCCTGTCAGTTTCCTGAAGCCTTTCATTCAGTTGGGTTATATCACTACAAGTCATAAGCTACAGGAAACTGACAGGCTTCCAGACTGGGACTGATGCATTGAAAATTTCTAATTTAACCTGTTAACGTAAAAATTCCAGTGCATTGCTCCAGGATCTCTTGAAAACCAGTCATGAAGACCACTCCCAGTGCCCTCGCAGTTTCAGGGTTGCCCTGCTCTCAGCACCTAACCTAACAAGATCAGGTTGGAGAGGTACGTAGGAAGCATTGAAAGAGCATTGGTACCAGAATTGAGAAACTTTGACAGTATTCCTTTACAAATTATGGAGTAACAAGGCCCATGCAGCAGCAGCTTGTCCACTCATGCAGCTTGTACAATGAAAAAAAACCTGATTTTGTGCAAATGCACCATCATGCTACTGGTGGTGCCAAGCCTTACGATGCACCATCTTTTTGCCTTAAGGAACGGTAATTCAGAACAGCAGCAAACATGAATAAAACCATTTAAGACCTGTCCTCACACATCTGTCCCCAAGATGTAAGTGCCCCTATAGTTCTCATCAAACATCTGGATCCTTGCTGAAGTAAATTTCTGACACAAATAGCCCAGTGTTTTCCAGATGCCTTTAAAAAGAATATTTTCTTCCTTCATTATCAATGTCTATGGTTTCATGTATGTTATTTTTAACTTGTCCTAAAGGACCACATCTCTCTGATTGTAATTTAAGGCTATTTTTGATTGGGGCTGTATTCATTCATTAACACATCATTAGCACCTGGTCTATCTTAGCCAGGGTCATGGTGGATCTGGATCACATTCAAACCAGGGTCAATTTAGCATGTATTGCCTTTCTACCAGTAGGTGGCAAAAAGATGGTCTTGAACAGAGCTTGGCCTGTGTTTTGGAAGCTGATACCTGGTCAGATCAAGTTGGATTTTCCAGCAGGGCTATCAGACAGTCTTAGAAATCATAGACCCATACAGTCGTTACTGTTCTGCATGTTCCTGTTACATTTTCTATGTAAAATAGAGGATTTGAAAAAGAAGCCAGTGGAACCCTTAACCATTTAAAGGACCACCAACATCAGCAATCTCAGAGGAGGGCAACCTCAGACTAGCACAACCAACATCAAACAGCAAATGGACTCACAGATCATTTACCTATCTGGTGACTCGTATGTGGAATAATCTCTCAACAGAACTGAGACATCTTGATTCTTTAATGAAGTTTAAAAGCACCATAAAGAAAACGAATCATACGAGTGGCACATTGTGCAAATGTAATATTTGTGATCAATAGAGTTAAACTGCATTTAGTTATATTCTCGATTTAATGACATTTTAATTGTCTCATCTCATCTCATTATCTCTAGCCGCTTTATCCTGTTCTACAGGGTCGCAGGCAAGCTGGAGCCTATCCCAGCTGACTACGGGCGAAAGGCGGGGTACACCCTGGACAAGTCGCCAGGTCATCACAGGGCTGACACATAGACACAGACAACCATTCACACTCACATTCACACCTACGGTCAATTTAGAGTCACCAGTTAACCTAACCTGCATGTCTTTGGACTGTGGGGGAAACCGGAGCACCCGGAGGAAACCCACGCGGACACGGGGAGAACATGCAAACTCCGCACAGAAAGGCCCTAGCCGGCCATGGGGCTCGAACCCGGACCTTCTTGCTGTGAGGCGACAGCACTAACCACTACACCACCGTGCCGCCATTTTAATTGTTTTATTTTTAATTTTAATATTATGTCTTATATAAGACCTTCTTGATATAATGATATGTATTTGATATTCACCTATTATAGTAGTTTATGGTTTTTTTATATATATTTTTAATTTAGATCTTTTGTTAGTATGAATGTATTTGTTACGACTCTTTGACTCATTGTACATATCAAAGATAAATAAAGCTATGATTGATTGATTGATTGATTGATTGATTGATTGATTGATTGATTGATTGATTTTATCCTGAGCTCAGTGTGTGGAGTTTTTCATGGTCTCCATGTGTTCATGTAGGCTTCCTCAGGGGCTCTGTGGTTTCCTTTCAATGCAATATCCAAAATCATGCTGGTAGGTGGATTGGCTACTCTAAATTACCCCTATGAATTTTTTTTTTTTGTGTGTGTGTGTGTGTGGTGCCCACACATGGACTGGCATCCTTTCTAGGGTGAATTCTCCCATCTTGCACCCAGTATTCCTGGGACAAGTTCTGGACCCTCCTCGACCACAAAAAAAAAAGGCAATTGCTGAAGATAAACAAGTGACAGTACATTATATTAATGGCATGTAGCAGAGGACATACAACATACCCTCGGTACAACAAATAGAAAGTGTTTTAAATGATCTATTTCTAGAAAATAAAAACTCCTCCGTTGAAATTGTCAAACAGACGAATTTTGAATCTGACACTTCTTTTCAGCTTTCCCTCTTACCTCTGCCATATTGGTAGCATTAGCCTCATAGGCCAGCTCGCACCCAGTACCCAGATGGACTCGGGTAACCAATGGGAAGCCCAGACTGAGGTCCGGCTCTGTATAACTCACGCAAACACTGACCATCACTGACTTTTAAATCTTCTTCTTCTTCCTCTCCTTTTGGCTGCTCCCAATTAGGGATCTTTCGTCTCCATTGCTTCCTGTCTTCTGCATCTTTCTCTACCACACCTGCCACTTTCATGTCCTCTCTCATCACATCCATGTATCTCCTCTTTGGCCTTCCTCGTTTTCGTTTGCCTGGCAGCTCCATCCTCAACATTCTCCTTCCCACATGCTCTGCATCTCTTCTCAGGATGTGCCCATACCATCTCAGTCTCATCTCTCTTAGCTTAAAGAGAGAGCTAACTGACTTTTAAACGTTTAAATGTTTAAATGACTTTTAGCTCACTGACTTTTAAATGTTCTTCTTATAATATATAACTATTACTTTTTTTTTTTTTTTTTTAGCTTAAGCAGAAACATGATTATTTGATATATCGTTTGGAAACTGCTGAAATGATGCAATACTTTTCAACTTTGTTGAAAATGCAAACAATTTTCTGTCCTCCAGTAGCTATGTACAGCAGGCCATCTGTTGTAACTCATTTATATTTTTGCACATGGACAATCCTCTGATATACTGATACCATTCATAAGCAGCTACAGATAATGGATGGATGGATGGATGGACAATCCTCTGATATACTGATACAGTGCTGCTACCATTTATTTTGCATGGTATGGTGACACTACTACTGGGAAGCCATATCTTAATGGTTAGAGAAGCAGCTTTGGGACCACAGGGTCGCTGGTTCAGTTCCCTGAACGAGCAGGAATGGCTGAAGTATCCATAAGCAAGGCACCTAACCCTGAACTGCTCCCCAGGCTGAAAGACACTTCACTATAAAAGAAAAAAAAATAAAGCACAACTTTATTCATCACACATTTGTGAAATTTCCTCTCTGCATTTAACCCATCTGAAGCAGTGAACACACACATGAGCAATCACACACATACCCAGAGCAGTGGGCAGCCATGCTAACAGCACCCAGGACTCAGGTGCCTCGCTCAAAGGCACCTCAGCCCAAAGCCATCCCGTATTAACCCAACCTGCATGTCTTTGGACTGTGGGGGAAACCAGAGCGCCTGGAGGAAACCCACACGGACACGAGGAGAACATGCAAACTCAGCACAGAAAGGCCCTCACCGGCCGCTTGGCTCGAACCCAGAACCTTCTTGCTGTGAGGCGACCGTGCTAACCACTACACCACCAATATACTATCTCATCTCATCTCATTATCTCTAGCCGCTTTATCCTGTTCTACAGGGTCGCAGGCAAGCTGGAGCCTATCCCAGCTGACTACGGGCGAAAGGCAGGGTACACCCTGGACAAGTCGCCAGGTCATCACAGGGCTGACACATAGACACAGACAACCATTCACACTCAGATTCACACCTACGGTCAATTTAGAGTCACCAGTTAACCTAACCTGCATGTCTTTGTATTGTCGGGAAAACCGGAGCACCCGGAGGAAACCCACATGGACACGAGGAGAACATACAAACTCCACACAGAAAGGCCCTCACCGGCCGCTGGGCTCGAACCCAGAACCTTCTTGCTGTGAGGCGACCGTGCTAACCACTACAGCACCAATATACTATCTCATCTCATTATCTCTAGCCGCTTTATCCTGTTCTACAGGGTCGTAGGCAAGCTGGAGCCTATCCCAGCTGACTACAGGTGAAAGGCGGGGTACACCCTGGACAAGTCGCCAGGTCATCACAGGGCTGACACATAGACACAGACAACCATTCACACTCACATTCACACCTACGCTCAATTTAGAGTCACCAGTTAACCTAACCTGCATGTCTTTGGATTGTCGGGGAAACCGGAGCGCCTGGAGGAAACCCACGCGGACACGAGGAGAACAGCACAGAAAGGCCCTCACCGGCCACTGGGCTTGAACTCAGAACCTGCTGTGAGGCGACAGCGCTAACCACTACACCACCAATATACACTACCGTTCAAAAGTTTGGGGTCACCCAGACAATTTTGTGTTTTCCATGAAAAGTCACACTTTTATTTACCACCATAAGTTGTAAAATGAATAGAAAATATAGTCAAGACATTTTTCTGGCCATTTTGAGCATTTAATCGACCCCACAAATGTGATGCTCCAGAAACTCAATCTGCTCAAAGGAAGGTCAGTTTTATAGCTTCTCTAAAGAGCTCAACTGTTTTCAGCTGTGCTAACATGATTGTACAAGGGTTTTCTAATCATCCATTAGCCTTCTGAGGCAATGAGCAAACACATTGTACCATTAGAACACTGGAGTGAGAGTTGCTGGAAATGGGCCTCTATACACCTATGGAGATATTGCACCAAAAACCAGACATTTGCAGCTAGAATAGTCATTTACCACATTAGCAATGTATTTCTGATTAGTTTAAAGTGATCTTCATTGAAAAGAACAGTGCTTTTCTTTCAAAAATAAGGACATTTCAAAGTGACCTGTATATCACAGGATTGTCCATGTGCAAAAATATAAATGAGTGACAACAGACGGCCTGCTGTATGGACAAAGTTGAAAAGTATTGCATTATTTCCAAACAGTATATCAAATAATCATGTTTCTGCTTAAGCTGAAATTAAAAAAAAAAAAGAGTAATAGTTGTATATTTTAATAAGAAAATATAGTCAAGACATTTTTCTGGCCATCGACCCCACAAATGTGATGCTCCAGAAACTCAATCTGCTCAAAGGAAGGTCAGTTTTATAGCTTCTCTAAAGAGCTCAACTGTTTTCAGCTGTGCTAACATGATTGTACAAGGGTTTTCTAATCATCCATTAGCCTTCTGAGGCAATGAGCAAACACATTGTACCATTAGAACACTGGAGTGAGAGTTGCTGGAAATGGGCCTCTATACACCTATGGAGATATTGCACCAAAAACCAGACATTTGCAGCTAGAATAGTCATTTACCACATTAGCAATGTATTTCTGATTAGTTTAAAGTGATCTTCATTGAAAAGAACAGTGCTTTTCTTTCAAAAATAAGGACATTTCAAAGTGACCTGTATATCACAGGATTGTCCATGTGCAAAAATATAAATGAGTGACAACAGACGGCCTGCTGTATGGACAAAGTTGAAAAGTATTGCATTATTTCCAAACAGTATATCAAATAATCATGTTTCTGCTTAAGCTGAAATTAAAAAAAAAAAAGAGTAATAGTTGTATATTTTAATAAGAAAATATAGTCAAGACATTTTTCTGGCCATCGACCCCACAAATGTGATGCTCCAGAAACTCAATCTGCTCAAAGGAAGGTCAGTTTTATAGCTTCTCTAAAGAGCTCAACTGTTTTCAGCTGTGCTAACATGATTGTACAAGGGTTTTCTAATCATCCATTAGCCTTCTGAGGCAATGAGCAAACACATTGTACCATTAGAACACTGGAGTGAGAGTTGCTGGAAATGGGCCTCTATACACCTATGGAGATATTGCACCAAAAACCACACATTTGCAGCTAGAATAGTCATTTACCACATTAGCACACGGGCGCAGATAGAGGGGGGGACTCGTCCCACCCAGATTTAAATTCACCTCGTTCGGTCCCCCCCACTTATAGGGAGGAAAAAACGTCTATGCTGTCTTTCTTTGCATAAGGCAAACCTCACGGAAAAATCAAAAGACTAATTACCATTCGGTTTATTGAGGTGCACAGCAGTACATTTTTTTTGATTGATTGATTTCGCAATAGAAACATATACATAACATGTGAACATATAATATAAATATAAATATTGCGGAGGATAACACAAAAAGTAAAAATACTTATTTCCATTGTGGTCCTCGAAATACATACATAGTTGCAACTGCGCAGACTGCACAGGTTGCGAGCTCGTGCTTGGTTGCTATGGTTACCGACAACAAGTTTGACAGGTATATCGGGGACAGCGCCTCCTAGTTCAGGACCCCAACACGGCATGATGAAGGGTGCCAAAAGGCAGAAAACGATTGCATCGTTTTTTCAAAAAACAACGACTGTAAGTAAACTGTGCCTTACTTTATCATATCACCTTGCAATTTTTTGATAGTCTGTTCAAAGTAATGTCGTAGTGAAAGTAAAATCGTACGGAGTAGAGATGCCTTTCTGGTAGCCTCCTTCTTTCGGTGGTAGCCTGTAGATACAGTGCTCAGAAGGCAGTTTTAATGTTTAATCTGGCGTTCCCTGCCATAATTTCAGCGAGCATATTGTTTCATAAGGAAACTTTGCGAAGAGTTGTTGACTGACTGCCGCTCATGCAACACACAGGCATAGTTAGAAAGTCAGGATGCACTGGTTACACTTTACACACACACACACGTAGCCCAGCCTCTCGCTATGTTTAACAGTTGGAATTTAGCGGTTTTAAAACTAGTTTTGCAGTTTCTGTGCGTGATGATAATGTGTAAACTTTGGATTTCCATAGGCTATGTTAAAATGTTATCATTGTCCTGGCCTGCAGGTAGTTCCTGGTGATGGCAGTGAGGGAGGTGAAATAACATGTATACACACTACCGTTCAAAAGTTTGGGGTCACCCAGACAATTTTGTGTTTTCCATGAAAAGTCACACTTTTATTGACCACCATGAGTTGTAAAATGAATAGAAAATATAGTCAAGACATTTGTCTGGCCATTTTGAGCATTTAATCGACCCCACAAATGTGATGCTCCAGAAACTCAATCTGCTCAAAGGAAGGTCAGTTTTATAGCTTCTCTAAAGAGCTCAACTGTTTTCAGCTGTGCTAACATGATTGTACAAGGGTTTTCTAATCATCCATTAGCCTTCTGAGGCAATGAGCAAACACATTGTACCATTAGAACACTGGAGTGAGAGTTGCTGGAAATGGGCCTCTATACACCTATGGAGATATTGCACCAAAAACCAGACATTTGTAGCTAGAATAGTCATTTACCACATTAGCAATGTATAGAGTGGATTTCTGATTAGTTTAAAGTGATCTTCATTGAAAAGAACAGTGCTTTTCTTTCAAAAATAAGGACATTTCAAAGTGACCCCAAACTTTTGAACGGTAGTGCACACACACACACACACACACACACATATATATACACAAAATGGAATCATTTGCTGACAGCTCAGTCCCCCCCAGTTCAAAAACCCTATCTGCGCCCCTGCATTAGCAATGTATTTCTGATTAGTTTAAAGTGATCATTGAAAAGAACAGTGCTTTTCTTTCAAAAATAAGGAAATTTCAAAGTGACCTGTATATCACAGGATTGTCCATGTGCAAAAATATAAATGAGTGACAACAGATGGCCTGCTGTATGGACAAAGTTGAAAAGTATTGCATTATTTCCAAACAGTATATCAAATAATCATGTTTCTGCTTAAGCTGAGATTAAAAAAAAAAGAAGAGTAATAGTTGTATATTTTAATAAGAAGATTTAAAAGTCAGTGATGGTCAGTGCGCGTGAGCTCTACAGAGCCGGACCTCAGTCCGGGCTTCCTATTGGCTCCCTGAGTCCATCCGGGTACCGGGCGCGAGCTGGCCTATGAGGCTAACGCTACCAACATGGCGGAGGTAAGAGGGAAAGCTGGGAAGAAGTGTCAGATTCAAAATTGGTCTGTTTGACGGAGCGGCTTTTATTTTCTAGGAATAGATAATTTAAAGCACTTTCGGTTTGTTGTACCGAGTTGTTTTTTTCCTTCCAGGTTTTTACAGCGGACCATAGTTTCCTGAGGGATGTAAGAGGGCTCAGAGGCCTTTCTGCTAGCGCGTCCCGTTAGCTCAGGCTAGCTGTCCGCTCAGAGCCGCCGACCACACTGCGCTCTCTCATTACGTTTATTTTGTTTAAATATTCGCGGGGGAAAAAAAACGTGAATTTAATTAGTTTAACGTAATGAAATGCGTGTAAAGGAACTGTTAGTTTGCTGTGTAATATGTCGGAGTTGTGAAACACAGCTATATTTCGTGTAGTAAAGGTTTGTTTATGTTTTTCTCCGCAGCTCCGTTAGCAAAAAACAAGCCAAAATGCTAATACTAATGAATCCTGATGGACGTTTTTATAATGCTAAACGCGAGTTTTTGTGCAGATGTTTGTTTATTTATTTATTCATTGTTTTCTAAGCATTAAATGAAACATTTCTTGAACTCTAAGTCAGTGATGCTGCTCAGCTCAGCTCATATTCAGGCCTCTGGACGAGTGTAAACACGGCCAGTTAGACCATTTAACTTTTACCAAGACTGCGTTCAAATATCATTTCCTCCCCAGTTTGTTAGGATTTATATTGAATTACTGTCCTGTTAACACATCTATTTGTGTCTTCTCAGGCTTCCCTCGGGAGTTCAAGCCCTGGTATGTACTAATACGAAATATTTCCGCCTGCATTTATTTTCATCTCATCTCATTATCTCTAGCCGCTTTATCCTGTTCTACAGGGTCGCAGGCAAGCTGGAGCCTATCCCAGCTGACTACAGGCGAAAGGCGGGGTACACCCTGGACAAGTCGCCAGGTCATCACAGGGCTGACACATAGACACAGACAACCATTCACACTCGCATTCACACCTACGCTCAATTTAGAGTCACCAGTTAACCTAACCTGCATGTCTTTGGACTGTGGGGGAAACCGGAGCACCCGGAGGAAACCCACGCGGACAACATGCAAACTCCGCACAGAAAGGCCCTCGCCGGCCCCGGGGCTCGAACCCAGGACCTTCTTGCTGTGAGGCGACAGCGCTAACCACTACACCACCGTGCCGCCCCGCATTTATTTTTATGTTGAAAATTGCACTATGAGTGTGTGATTAATTCTCCATGTCCCCAGTTGGCTCTCTGTCCTCGGAGGATCATGACTTTGACCCAACAGCAGAGATGCTGGTTCATGAGTATGATGATGAGCGGACTTTAGAAGAGGAAGAGGCGCAGGAAGGAGACAGGAATTTCAGCGCTGAACTGGCGGATCTGGAAAAGGTGAGCTTTTACACATCGGTGTTGTTTTCGTTAACGCACCTTTTTTTCATGACTAAAACGAGACAGTGACGAGCTAAACATAACTCTTTGATCACGAAAATATGACGAGACGTATCTGTTGTTTTTGTTGACGAGACGAAAATGTTAGTGGGTTGGCTATAGGACTGTCAAAATGCATGGCATTTCCTCCAACGGCGCGTGCAACCTGTCTGCCAAATGCTGAAAATATCAGCAATGCACCTGCATCCTGTCCTTGTTTGGCCACGCCCACCAGGCACAGTGCGCACAGTTCATGGACCATGGCGGCTGCAACGCCAGCACAAGGGCTTGGTGGGCGGAAAAGACGCGATGATTTATGGACATACTTTACACATAATCCAGCAGAAATAAAACGGAATGCCTTGTAGTGGGAGACAGAGGTACACGCTGTGGCTATAAACTACGTGGCAAGAATACGACCAACCTCGAGTCATCTAAAGGATCACCATGCTGCTATTTCTGCGACGGTAAGTTAACGTTACAAGAAGTCCTGTTAACAGATCATGTATACGTTTGCTAGCTTTGGTTAAGGTCACTCAACAATCAGGCTGTGATGAATTTCCTATGAAGTTTTCCAAAACACCGTGACCTGGCGAAAATGAATGGGACCGCTAGCTTCATGCTAAAGTTGGCTTGGTTAAGCTAACTTGAATTCAATTAACATGTCATGAGTAAAACTTGTCTTGCAGGGATTATTGGTGGGACAGCAACTGAATGCTTTGTCATATTGACCCATATTTGAGTTACTGTGAAACATACGGGGGGAAATGTAGCTTTTCAGACCTGTTGCTGTGCCTTAATATATTGCGACATGTTAAACGGAGGCAGAAACACGAGTCTGTGAACAATGGAGCATGCGCACTAGCAGACATCCCAGCCTGCAGAAACTCATTTCAGGGAGGTGTCGTGATGCATGACTTTTTTCCCATCAGCGAGGGGGGGTGTCACGACACCTCCCTGAAATGAGTTTGGATGTCTGTAAACCAATCAGGATGCTCTTTGTCTAGCATGCGCTACATGAACAGGCACACACGCAGTCTCTCTCTCACTCTCCCTCGCGCACTCCGTCATATGCGCGATGCAGACATTAATGTTTCGCGTGCACGCTCTTGCTCTAGATTCCGGGAGATATTATCCAATTTGCGGGCATCAGGGAGCCACTATCAATATGCGGGAGACTCCCGGAACTTCTGGGAGACTTGATGTCTGCACTAGACAGTGTTTGAAGTGCGCATGCTCTCTACATAATCAATCTTTTATTTCAATTACATATAATAGACTACACAAGTCTGCAAATAGTGCACTACTAATCAAGGCAGACTCATGTTTACAAAGAAAAAATTTTTTATATGAATTAATATACTTAAATATGTATGAAAAAGATAATAAAACATACTTGACAAATTAACAACTATTTGGTAACAAAGAAAAACAGGAGACAATACTTGTTATTCGATATAAAGGTACAGTAATATATCATTCAATAACATTGACAAAAAAAATGAGGTATACTTGTCATACTGATAATAATTCATGCATGGTATTAAATAATATTTAAAGTTAAAACTTTTTTATATATATAATATATTTTATATATATATATATATATATATATATATATATATATATATATATATATATATATATATATAAAAAATATGTTATGTAGAAAGAAAGTTTGGAGATGTCAACATATCCATATCTACTTAAATCAGAAAAAAGGTGATGTCTGACTTTTTTTTCTTGAATGACAATTTAGAAGAAGATCTTATAGAAGTTGGAATCTGGTTCCATACCCTAACACCAACATGGGAAAATGAGTTCTTTTGTAGATTTGTACGAGAATACTGAGTATATAAGTTCTTGGAGTAAGATGACCTAGTGTTATAAGAATGGATACTAGAAATAAAAGAAAATTTACAAATGTTTGAGGGTGCACTTTAACAACGTCATACATTAATTTAGAAATACATTCATAGAAAAGATTTACTGGTAAAATATTGGTTTTGGAAAACAATGGAAGGGCACTTTCTCCATTATCAACAAAATGGATTAATCTTAAAGCTCGTTTTTGTAGGATTAATACTTTGAGTTTTACAAGCCTGTCCCCAAGAACTTAGACCATAATGTTAAATAAGGTTGAATCAGAGAGCGATATAATGTCATAAGGGTATGTAGTGGAATAAAATGTCTAAGCTTGGCCAAAAGGCCGACAACCTTGCTTATTTTGTTGCAAATAAAATCAATATGAGGCTTCCAAGAAAGATTGTCATTGATTATTAAACCCAAATATTTGACATACTTTTTACGTTCAAGTGAAACAAGTTTGTTTTGAGACACTGTTTTGAGTATGTTATGCACAACCTGTCTACCTTGATTACAATTTCCTATCTCTGTATTGGCCTAATTTAATGTTTTAAAGTAATTATTTTTTCGACTAAAATGAATGACTGACTAAAACTGGACTAAAACCCTTTTAGTTTTCGTCGACTAAAACTAGACCAAAACTATCAAGGATGGAATTGACTAAAATGTGACTCAAACTAATAAGCATTTCGTCCAAAAGACTAAAACTAAATCAAAAATGGCTGCCAAAAACAACACTGTTGCACATTATATACTGTTATAACGTACCTACTTATTGGAGATTGGAGATGTACCCTTAACGAAGAGACAGGAGGCAAAGTTGGAGGTTGAGAATGTTAAGGTTTGCGATGGGAGGTTGGACAGGATAAGGAACGAGCACATCAGAAGGACAGCACTTGTAGAGAGCTTGGGAATTAAGCTAAGAGAGATGAGACTGAGATGGTATGGGCACATCCTGAGAAGAGATGCAGAGCATGTTGGAAGGAGAATGTTGAGGATGGAGCTGCCAGGCAAACGAAAACAAGGAAGGCCAAAGAGGAGATACATGGATGTGGTGAGGTAGAGAAGGATGCAGAAGACAGGGAGCAATGGAGACGAAAAATCCGTTGTGGCAACCCCTAATCGGGAGCAGCCAGATGATGATGATGATGATGTACCTACTCATCTCATTCTCATTATCTCTAGCCGCTTTATCCTGTTCTACAGGGTCGCAGGCAAGCTGGAGCCTATCCCAGCTGACTACGGGCGAAAGGCGGGGTACACCCTGGACAAGCCGCCAGGTCATCACAGGGCTGACACATAGAAACAAACAACCATTCACACTCACATTCACACCTACGGTCAATTTAGAGTCACCAGTTAACCTAACCTGCATGCCTTTGGACTGTGGGGGAAACCGGAGCACCCGGAGGAAACCCACGCGGACACGGGGAGAACATGCAAACTCCGCACAGAAAGGCCCTCGCCGGCCACGGGGCTCGAACCCGGACCTTCTTGCTGTGAGGTACCTACTTACTTATATACTATTACATACACTATATGTAATGATCTATATTGTAACTATCCCTATCATGTAATATACTATGCTTTTTATCTACCTTATAATACATAGGGCCAAATTACTCAATTCTGATTGGTCAATCAAGGAGGGCTTTTTTCCTTAAAGTGCATATCACGGGTAAATTCAGGAGCAAGATCAATGTAATTCTCCTATTTTATATTAAACTTTGGTCAAATATCTGTCACATTCTGCATTCTCTGCAATTTTTTTACCTGAAATCAAGCTATTTGAGGTGAATTGGTCTGCCTCTGAAAGAACTTGCCATTTGAATTTCCCAGCAAACATTGATTTTCATGACGTCATCTGTGGGACGCCTCCCTCTGAATCCTACGTCAGCGCTGGTTTGTTTATGAGAAAAGGACCTGGTGGTTTTCTGCAAATTTCTTCAACATTATCGCGTAATTATTAAAATGGTTAACAGATGTATCATAGGAGGGTGCAGCAACACCAATCTTGATGGGATTAGTACTCATCGTTTTCCAAAAGACCGGACAATGAGAGAGAAATGGGAGCGCTTGGTCTACACAGGCTGTGCACCGAAACCATGCAAAGCTTGCGCAGCCTGCTGGCGCTTCCGCAGGTGACGTCACGAATCTGGCTCCAGACTCCCTTGGGATTTTTCCAGACGTGTTTTATTTTTATTTTTTCTGCTGAAGATAGATGGCCTTGTGCAAAATTACCCTTCTGGATGAGTGTGTAAAGGGACATATTTTCATATTAAAAAACCCCACAAAATTGGTCCAGAATATTCCCTTTAACACGGGGCCGTATTTCTGAAATGCTATTGGCTAGTTCATTGCTTGGTTACGGTTAAAAACTTAGCCATTTTGTTGACAAAATTTGCTGACTCTGTTGATTCAGCAATGCTGCGTTTCGCTATATTTGACGAAGAAATGGTAAACCAATTGAAAGCTGCAAGTGAAAATGAAAATATCAAAAAAAGTATGAATTTTTGGCTTTACGTGTTTAAGAAATGGGCCGCAGAAAGACAAATAAACGACTCTCTAGTGGCATATGAATGCTGAGAGTTAGACAAGGTGCTATCGCAGTTTTATGCAGAAGTGAGGAAAGAAAATGGGGGAAAACTACGAACCAGACTCCCTTCAAGTAATGCAGGCAGCATTGGATCGGCATCTGAGACGAGAAATATCCGGGATCAATCCTGAAAGATGTTACTTTTCAAGAATCACGAAAAGTCCTCGAGGGGAAAAATGAGAGATTTGCGAAAACAAGGAATGCTTTAGAAACTGATTCAAACGTACAAGATAATCAGGTCGCAAGACTGGTTCAGAAAACGTGAGTGACAAATGTTGTGAACTTGAATAGCTTCTGAAGTATGAATTTGGCCCTATATGTTATAAATAAGTCATCGTATGGTTCCTCGTAAAATTAAGGATCAATTTCACTTGTGATTTCAAAGTTTTGAAATTGCCCTCCTCGCTTTGCGACTCGGACAATTTTCAAAACTTCAAAATCACTCATGAAATTAATCCTTAATTTTACTCGGCCCCATACGATTACCTATACATATACCACTAAACACACTGCACTTGTATGTAACTGTCCACAAAGTATTTGCACTGCTCATTACACGCTTATTTGCACTGTGACTGGTTACTGCTAACTGCACTACCTAACTACCTCCCACACTGAGAGCTGTATATTTTATTACTTGCTCTTATTGGTAATGTTTTTTGTATTTTAGTTTTTTATACGTATAATGCTATTTAATTTTTGTATTGATCTTGTGCAATGCGGAAATGTTACTGGATACCTTGAATTTCCCTCTGGGATTAATAAAGTATCTAAGTAAGTAGTGTGCAAAAGTCCTATGCAAAGAAATACGGTAGCGGAAAGATGCCTTCAAAAAGTAAGGAAGGTATCTGCATTAATAAAAAGTACTATAAAGTGCAGTTTTATAAGGGA
The DNA here is from genome assembly GCF_027579695.1 of Neoarius graeffei. Classification (NCBI taxonomy): domain Eukaryota; kingdom Metazoa; phylum Chordata; class Actinopteri; order Siluriformes; family Ariidae; genus Neoarius; species Neoarius graeffei. Next base: position 75,632,646 of record NC_083578.1, read on the forward strand.
ACGAGTGGTAAGTTTTTATTTATTTATTTATTTATTTATTTTAACTGAGCAGCTTATAAAACCAGCCACAGTTCTTCTGGACACATTGACTGTCACACTTGCTTCTTAATTTTGCACCAAAACCCAGTTTCATTCTGCTTTTTGTCTGAAAAGTGTATCTTGCATAATTTGTTGCTTTCGTTACTGATGCAAACGTTTTGTAGCACTTTGATTTCATGCTGAAAAACTAATATTTGGGAAATCTAAAATGATTTTGTACTGACTTGATAACGTAGAAGTCATAAAAACGTATAACAGTTTTATATATAGAACAGATAGCAAGAGATGTGGGTTTAAAAAAAAAAAAAGTTGCCTAAGGTTTTTGCACAGTACTGTATATTCTGTCCACTTTAAATATTAGGTGCCTTCTCTCTAATTTGACACCATGCATTTTATTCTTAGCAGTTAAATTGAGATTTCAAAGGTGGAAAACTGGCACTTTTTTTATCCCCTACTGGCCAAAAGGACCGAAGCGGGATTATGTCCGTCCGACCGTCTGTCGAAGGGTATTGACCTGAAATCAACTCCTGTCTCAATTTTTGGAGGAATTTCACGAAACTTGACAGGATTCTTTGTTATATGTCGGTAATACACATATTGCAGTTTCGTTCAGTTCAGTCGCATTGTACCAGAGTTATGGCAAAGTTGCCAGCGGGGGATATTGTGCTCTCTGAGCACTCTTGTTTAATGGATGCCAACAGTGCAGTTTATCATTTATACCACAGTTCTTGATTCTGTTTAGTCAGATGCTGTTGATTTTAATTTTCTATAATAGCAGTTCTGACCGGGCAGCACGGTGGTGTAGTGGTTAGCGCTGTCGCCTCATAGCAAGAAGGTCCGGGTTCGAGCCCCGTGGCTGGCGAGGGCCTTTCTGTGTGGAGTTTGCATGTTCTCCCCGTGTCCGCGTGGGTTTCCTCCGGGTGCTCCGGTTTCCCCCACAGTCCAAAGACATGCAGGTTAGGTTAACTGGTGACTCTAAATTGACCGTAGGTGTGAATGTGAGTGTGAATGGTTGTCTGTGTCTATGTGTCAGCCCTGTGATGACCCGGCGACTTGTCCAGGGTGTACCCCGCCTTTCGCCCGTAGTCAGCTGGGATAGGCTCCAGCTTGCCTGCGACCCTGTAGAAGGATAAAGCGGCTAGAGATAATGAGATGAGATGAGCAGTTCTGACCATATTTCTGGCTGTAATTCAGATCAGTGTTATATGCTTATTTGTTGTTATAATTTCCTGTAGTACCAAGTCATTCTTTGCGAGTTGATGTTACAATGGATGCGCTACATAGTCTAAGCCCTAGGTTTTCAAAGTGGGGGCCGTGGCCCCCTGGGGGGCCGCCAGGGAGCGCTAGGGGGGCCTCAGAAGGTTGGAGGGACGATGATAAAAAAAAATTGCGAAAAAAATATATTTTTAAAATTATTATTAAATATATTGATTTTTTTTAAAAATCATTATTATAAAATATAATTATTAATAATAATACATCATATCCAAACATTGTTTGCCATGCTCATCTCTCCGATTGCCTGTGACGTTGCGGTTTGCACCATTTATCAAGCTGCTTTGCTCCTCAAGCTAGCGTATTGCTAGCGCAAAATGGACAGGTTTTTGAAGAAGAGACCGAAGGAACAAACCAACAGCCCTGCTGTGGAGGACACTGCTGCGAAAAAAAACTAAGAAGTCCTGGCCAACTAAAATCCGAAAATATGAGGCAGCATACATTAAGTATGGCTTTACAGCCATACAGACGCATTTCAGGCCATGATTGCCCGAAATGTGTCCTCTGTCTGGATACCCTGTCAAACGAGTGCTTAAAACCTTTGAAACTACAGCGTCACTTGGTACAAAAACATCCGACAGATGCTGAAAAAACAGTAGATTTCTTCAGACGCAAAGAAGAGCATTTGGTCAGGCAATCTGCTGCATTCACCCAGCAAGCTACTGTCCCCGAGCGGGCCCTGAAGGCATCATTTTTAGCCTCATACCACATTGCTCGTGCTAAAAAACCTCACTCAATTGGAGAAGATTTGATTTTACCAGCCACCAAAGATATTGTCCGAGAATTGCTTGGTGAGGATGCTGCCAAAAAAAACCCGATGCTGTCCCACTCTCTGATAACACCGTGAGCCGACAGATTGGTGACATGGCTCAAGACGTATCTGCTCAGCTGTTGGAGCAGGTGAGAGCCAGCGAATACTTCACACTTCAGCTGCATGAGAGCACAGATTTATCCAATGAGGCCCAACTGCTTGTGTACATCAGGTTTATTTCACAGGAAAGATTTGTGGAGGAAATACTATTTTGTAAAGCACTTGAAAGAAGAACTACTGGGAAAGACATTTTTTCAAGTTTTGGACGATTACATCGAGTCTAATGGATTGGACTGGACCCGTTGTGTGGGGGGGGTGTTCGGACGGAGCCGCGGCAATGACCGGGAAGATCAGTGGAGTGACCACTCTCATTAAGCAGAAGGCCCCTCATGTAGTGGCCCCACACTGCATGCTCCATCGCGAGGCACTGGTCGCAAAAAGGATGGATAACGAGTTGAATCGGGTACTACAGGAGGTTATACAAGTAGTGAATTTTATTAAAGCCCGTCCCATGAAACACAGACTGTTTACCCTGCTTTGTAATGAGATGGGCGCTCGTTTTGAGGGGCTGCTGCTTCACTCGAACGTGTGCTGGCTGTCACGGGGCGCAGTTTTGAACAGTGTCTATGAGCTGCGGAGGGAGGTTGCAGAGTTCCTCTCATCTGAAAAGCATCAGCTGGCAGATCGGTTCACCGATGCAACCTGGATCTGCAAACTTGCATACATGTCAGACATTTTCCAGCATCTAAATGTACTGAATCAAAGCATGCAAGGATGTGACATGTACATACTCCAGGTGCAAGACAGTGTGTGCTTTTTCCAAAAAGATCATGCTGTGGTCAAACAAGCTCCAGGAGGGAGTTACTTCACCAGGAGCTGCTGTCATGTGGTGATTTGGGCTCCGTCTCTCCATTGATCCAGTCCCACCTGGAGCACCTCCAAGGATATTTCAAAGACTATTTCCCTGACCTCGAAAACACACATTTAAACTGGGTTAGGAACCCCTTTGCCCCCAGTGTCGGTTCTAGTCTGGACTTAAAGTCACAGGAGGAGCTGATTGAGATGACAAACTCAGGGGATTTAAAAATGGACTTTGAGGCTCTTCCTCTGTCTAACTACTGGCTACGTGTAAGAAAGGACTATCCCAGCTTGGCTGACAGGGCATTGAAATGCCTTCTCCCTTTTGCAACAACCTACTTGTGTGAGTCTGGCTTTTCAACTTTAAAGGTACTCAAAACCAAACATAGAGCACGTCTACATGTGGACAATGACATGCGTATGGCACTGACGGAGATTAAGCCCAGGGTTGACAAACTCTGGCTACGTTTACATTACGTCGAATCAGCGGATCATCAGATTAACGTTCTTAAAACGATTCGCGTTTACACTAAAACCGTTAGCCGTGCACACAGCAACACCAATACACAGATATGCTCGGCTCCGCAGGCATCCTGCGCTCCAAATCACTCCGCCCTGAACAGCGAGTGCCCTCTGGAGGGTGCGCACTCCGGCCCTGCGCAGCTCACACAGCGCGCGAGTGAAGTGCACAAGCTGTGATTCGGGACTGAGCCGCTGTGTGTGTGATCCCAGCGCATATCACTTACTACTTGCAAGTGGAAGGATGGCAAGCCTAAAGACAATCATAACTACACAATGGGCAGTATTTGCATCAGTATTTGCAGTATTTTCATACTTTTATACTCTTTAATGAAAGGTGATACAAGGCGGAAGTCCGCGCCGTTTTTCAGCAGTTGCGTCACATGACCAACGCCAGCGAATCAGGAAGGTGGATGTCACAGTGACGTTGTCCAATGACGACGCCAGCTAGAGCTCAGCACAGCGTATTCGCGTATTCTCAATGTTTACACAGCACCGGACCAGACACAATCTGGATTGAATACGTGGACGCTGGCGGATTCCCGTTTCCCGGCTTTTCCAGGTGGTTTAATGTAAACGGACAGTGCATCCGCGAAGAAAACGAGACAGATACGGTCTAATGTAAACGTAGCCTATGTAGGAGTCACCAAGCCCGTCACTCCCAGACACACACACACACACACACACACACACACACACAATTGAGAGTGGTTTGATTTCTTTTGTGCTGTTCTTATCAACAGTTTGTTGCTTTGAATAAAAGTAAGAGAAAACATTCTAAGGCCATGTACACACGTAGCCGGGTATTTTTAAAACCGAACATTTTCCCCCCTCCGTTTATAAAAATGTTTTATCCACACCACCTCGTCTTCGAAAAAAATCCCTTCCACACATAACCGAACATCTGCGTTTTCAATCACATTCATAAGCATTCCAAACCTGTAGATGGCATTATTTCCCCAAATCCTACCCCCTAATCACATCAGAATAGCCCTCTGTTGGCGTCACTTCCGCCTAAACATAAAACATGGCGCCAAGCTCGTTCATCTGGACAGACTCGGAGACAGAATTGCTTCTAAACACAATTTTGGAGTATAAACTTCAAAAGACGCAAGAAAACGTTGATTGGGAATCTTGTCAGTAGTCGGGCTTCTAAAATTAAACATGTAAATAGCACCTGCACAATAATTAACGCTTTCAAGGCACTACTCCAATCCATTACTCTTTGTCCATGCTTAATCTGGCTTCTGCAGTAAACAAAGGTCGCACGTTTGACATCAGGGCAGATTTGTTGTCATTTTTTTGGCGCAGATTGTGACGTTCTAAAACACAAAACTCCGGTTATCTCTGTCTACACGAAAAGGCATACACGGAGTTTTCAAAAATCTTCACTTTGCCCGGAGTTTTTTTAAATATTCGTTTTTGATGTGTTTTCATGTGGATGACAGGCTAAAACGTAGAAAAATATCTTCGATTTAGCAGATACCCGGCTACGTGTGGACGGGGTCTAAAAGTTGATGTTTCTTTACATATTTTGTAGCATTGTCTGTGGGTTTGCAAAGGGGGTCCCTGGCCAGAAGCTAATGCTGTTTGGGGGGCCTTGGCATGGAAAAGTTTGGGAACCCCTGATCTAAGCCTAATAATAAAGAAATTAAAGTGTTTATCATTTAACGAAGAAAATGGCTAATAATTGGTACGGTTGAGTTTTCTGCACTGAGATATATTACTGAACATTTATGGAAGTTTTCTTTCACTGGAAAGTCTTCCAGATAGTGGACTTTGGCTTTCAGATTTCTCAGTAACGTGGTGTTAATTGTCTTAAAAAGGAGAGGTTCATGAGGGAATGGCTGTTTATAGCTGCTATGACATCAGTGATAACAGGAGCTAACTTGTTATGCAGACATTCTATGACATTTAATGAGAACTGTAGATGTTTAAAAAGCTCAGTGTGCTTTTAATTAAAAAAAAATGTAATCATTGACAAACTGCTGTGGTGTAAAAGGGATCAAATTTGAGAATTTCACATTATTGGAAAATAATCGACACACTGCACGGTCATGTTTTATTCCTTATGTAAATGTAATTTTGGGTAGTTTTCAAGATTTGTTTCTGTGCCAAGTGAATAAATTTGTCACATTTCATTAAAGGACATGGGACATGAAACATAAATGCATGCTATATCAGTTTCTTTCCATTAAAAATATGAAATAATTGCATCAACAAATACAAAATTATCTATTAAATTCAGCAAAATCGTTATATTCGTGGTGATTATATGGCATTTTTGCTCGAGCTCCGATATGCATATTTTACAACCGGAAGAGCCGCTGTCACGTGATCATGTGTCACAAAAACTTTCGGGCACAGCACAAGCGGGTAGATGAATATGGAGAAGTGTGAATTGTGATGACGGATGCGACAAAATAGTTTTTGTGTCTTGGATGACAAGAAAATTGTTTCGTTTTTAGAGTGTTTAACGTACATTGAACATCATGGTGTATTGCGACCTCCCAGTCAGTCAGACGCGCTGTTACTCCTGTTAGCAATGTAGGTAGGCTCAGTATGGCCAATGGTATTTTTTGGGGCTGTAGTTAGATGCGACCAAACTCTTCCACGTTTTTCCTGTTTACATAGGTTTATATGACCAGTGACATGAAACAAAGTTCAGTTACACAAATTGAAACGTGGCGATTTTCTATGCTATGGAAAGTCCGCACTATAATGACAGGCGTACTAACACCTTCTGCGCGCTTCGACAGCGCATTGATACCTTCACTCGGAGTTGTACCATAATTTTTTAGACAGGGCGGACGGACCAGGGCATTCGCCCGCCTGGCCGTGCCCGATGAGGAGCGCTCTCGGCCGGCTTGGGAGGCAGACGGCAGCCCCTCCTGGAAGTGTGGTTTTACCATGGGCCTCATGCGGTAAGGATTAGTATTATAATTTTGGGTGTATCAATTATTGATTATCATAATTCTGACTCGTTTCGCCATTTTGAATGTTTTCATCTCGGACTCTGGAAGCATTGTATCTCAATCTCGAAAAATATCAGCAAAAAAAAACTAGCTTGCAACGGACTTTAGCTAGATCTATGATGAACTTTCAATGTATGATACAAAAATAATACTTCTTTCAACAGATCATTAGCCTTTGAGCAGAATTGTTTTTAACTTACCAGGAAGTGTTATCGAGCCGACCGCTTTCAGTTTCATGGGGACTGAATGAACTCTCACTCTCAGAATCATCTGACCCGTCAGAGTAAAGACAAGATCCATGTTCATGTGAATTTCCAGCTATCGGTTCGAATTGATAGGGTCTAACTTCACATCTCTGTGAAACATCGGGAATATCACTGTCGATGGTGTCCATTTCGGTAACCTGTTTACATTAGATACCCAAGTGCTGGCTCCTTGGAAAGTTTTTGTGATGTCACGGGTCACGTGACCACCTAGCTAATTAACGAATCATTGTTTTACGCTGATGTATAAAAAAGTTGAATAATGTGATGATTTTCACATTTTTGACGCCCTGCAGTGATTTAGATGGCATTTCTTATGTCCTTTATACATAATTATACCCAGAAAAAAATCCATGTCCCATGTCCTTTAAAATCTATCCACATGAAATCATGAACATTTAATTATTATAACATTAAAGCAGGAACAAATGCCGCCAGTAATTGAGACTAATTAAGGTTGAGGTGGCATCATCTATCTAATGTATCTGAAATGCTAAAAAAGGCAGGAGTGATTAAAACTGTTGAGTTGAATAATTTAATGATTCATCACGAGTTAAGTAGTAGCCCTGTGATGACCTGGCGACTTGTCCAGGGTGTAACCTGGCTTTCGCCCGTAGTCAGCTGGGATAGGCTCCAGCTTGCCTGTGACCTTGTAGAACAGGATAAAGCAGCTAGAGATAATGAGATGAGAGTTAAGTAGTATCCATGAAGGCTGTATTAGAAACAATTTACATTGCCATTAAATTATACTACCAGAGCTGGCCTCCCATGTAAACCAAAGATGGCTGGGTGCTGCTGTCTTGCACTTCTACTCCGTGTAACTCGTGTGTACTGTTAAGGCGAATAAAGGCAGCGTAATTGTTAAAAACATCTTAAATAAGCCATGCCTGATGTGCTTTAATTCTAGGAAGGGAATATGCCTCTGGAAGAGCTGTTGGCCATCTATCGTTATGAGCCATCAGTCAGCACGACTGCAGGGTCGAGCATGGACAGCTCCTCTGGTGAACTGGCTGATGACCTTCCGGACATGACCCTGGATAAGGTAACCTGCGTGGTGTGATAGCAGTGTTGCCAGATTCTGTGATTTTTCCACATAATGTGGTTAGATCATTGAGAGAGAATTTAATTAAGTTGGTGGGGGGAAAAAAGAAAGATGATGTTCTGGACATGTCTTTAGGAAGAGATAGCCAAAGATCTGCTGTCAGGAGACTACGAGGAAGAGACGCAGTCTTCGGCTGATGATCTGACCCCTTCTGTTACCTCCCATGAAGCCACTGATTTCTTCCCAAGAACACTCCGATGTGAGTCAACAGAAATATTTTTTGGGTCGGGGTGATGGCAGTCTGTACTAGTGTTGGAGAATTTATCTTTCTGAACAAGTGTTACTCCAAAACTGTCATTCATTCACCGTAAAATGTTGTAAAAATATTTTAACATATAGTGGAATATTATTTATGTAGACCTACATACAGTATAGTAGTAATTAATGAAATTGATCAAACAATAAAATTAACTTTTTTTTTTAATTTAATACACTCACAAATAATTTAATGAAAGCCTAAAATCACAGATGAGGAGGGTTTATTTATTTATTTTTAATTCGTTTTAATTCGTTTATAGTAAAAAAAATGGATCAGAACCAGACTGGAAATGATTCAGTCACTTGAATGTGATTGAGTCTGTCATCTTATGTTGGTGATTTAATCCTTTCATTATGTGCTGTGTGTCTCTGTTCTTGGGAGCTCTTAATATGATTACTTGCGGTGATTAATTGTTCACCTGGTTTGAGTTGAATCTTTTCATTGTTTTTATTATCATGCGAGTAATCCATTCCTGATGTGCTTTGTGTCTGATCTCAGCCAACGCTACTTATGACGGTGATAAGGAGTCTGAAGGAGAGGAGGATGGCCTTAGTCCAGAGGATGCAAGGAAGGTTAGTGTCACATGCCGAAACAATAAGCTGGAATAATTTAAGTGGCTAATTCCCCAGTCACGTGTTCTTTTACAGCATCTCAAGACGTGTGTATATAAAACCCTGATTGTTGTGTTGATGTTAAAATCGAAATGAAGCTGATTTTCTTCCCTTGCAGGAAATAATGGTTGGATCGCAGTACCAAGCAGAGGTTCCTGTGGGCCTGAGCTTCTACTCTGATGACAAGGGTGAGTGACTTGGTTGAGTTGTCAAAAATTTTAATTTTAACTGGAGAAGAGGGACTGTTGAAATTAAAGGCGAACTGAAGGAATTTTTTATTATCAAAATGCTATTTCTCTCATTTTATTAAATATTGGAACGAAATTCTGAAAGCTATTTTATCACTGCTATAGCAAGTTATGAGTGCTTGAAATATGCTATGTGATATATCAGTCCATATATCAAAGCAATGGCTGTAAACGAGACATCGTAAGATGGAAGTAAAACGTACAGCGGAAATCAAAGTGACCGACATCTGCCAACATTGTCAAAAGACGTGCGTGCCCTCTTTCAAATGCTGAAGCCGGAAGTTTTGTTTGTTTTGATAGCGATCAGGAAAGTTTGAAAAAAGTAGGCAGTAATCGTCATTTAAACTCGTTTTTGTGCAATATTTCGTTTGGGAAAACAGTTTTCAAAATGGCGGCACTGACACCTGGCTGACACTTCACGTTTCGAAGTCTCGTGAAGATCGCGCGGATAAGCGGCGCCTGCCGTGGACCAAACAAACTAAATTCAACACGGCTAAAAACCGAATAGGCTGATAATTATAATATTTAATTGCAATTAGTTGTCAATACGAGTCACGATATAAGGTTACTAAAACCGAAAACATAATTGAATAACACGTTAATTAAGAAATGAAGTAAGTTTAAAAATGACTTCAGTTCCCCTTTAATCAGGTAAATTATTTCTTGTCATGAGGAACAGCATGATGTTCGAAAATACAGTTTAAAATCAGTTGCCAAAGAGAACAAATTAGTAACGTGGATGCCCAGAACAAACGTATTTCATGTCATGGCTGTTGTATTTCTTTTTATTATTCATATTGGACAAATAACAGAAAAAAACTACTCCTTGTTGACTTGTAAAACAACAGGTTTCATTTGATCTGTGTTTAAACTGAACACACTTCATGGTGGTGCAGTTCACCTTAATTCTGTAACCAGCCCACGCTACTTGTTTCAAATCTCATTCCCTGTTGCACTACATACATCAGCAGATCTGATAAACTAGTCAGATTAATTTGCATGCACAGATGGCAATCTTTTGAGAATTTTGTCCAAAATGATCATTTGAAGAAAGAATGGGGAAAATTCCAGTGCAAAGCTGTTTGCACACGGTCACTTCATATGAAGAGAAAGTAAAGACGTGAGCTAGACTAATCTCGTAGGCTAAATGTTGGCCGGTGACGTGAGTACTTTTTCACTATGTGTTAACTTTGTTGCCTGATTTAATTAGGTTTCCAGGCAACCAAACCACCGGACTGAGCAGCACGCTTGAGCTTTTCATTTATATCAGGGGTTTTCAAAGTGTGGGAGAGTCAGACCCCCCTCAGAGAGCAAATAAACAACAGCCCCCCCCCCTACAATTTTTGTTGTTGTTATACTTAATGTTCCATTCGTATTTAAAAAAATGGTTGTTGTACACATTTTTTTTTCTTTTACACATTTTAAACATCTGTGCTTTTTGAAAACATCTTTTTTACACATTTAAAACATCTGTGCTTTTTTAAAACTTTTTTTTACACATTTAAAACATCTGTGCTTTTTTAAAAACATCGTTTTACACATTTTAAACATCTGTGCTTTTTTTAAAAAAACATCGTTTTACACATTTTAAACATCTACTTTTTGAAAACGACATCTTTTGTACACGTTTTAAACATCTGTGCTTTTTAAACATCTTGTTTTACACATTTTAAACATCTGTGCTTTTTGAAAACATCTTGTTTACACATTTAAAACATCTGTGCTTTTTTAAAACATCTTTTTTACACATTTTAAACATCTGTGCTTTTTTAAAACCTCTTTTGTACACGTTTTAAACATCTGTGCTTTTTTAAAAAAACATCTTGTTTTACACATTTTAAACATCTGCTTTTTTAAAACCTCTTTTTTACACATTTTAAACATCTGTGCTTTTTTAAAACCTCTTTTGTACACATTTTAAACATCTGCTTTTTTAAAAAACATCTTGTTTTACACATTTTAAACATCTGTGCTTTTTTAAAAAACATCGTTTTACACATTTTAAACATCTGTGCTTTTTTAAAAAACATCTTGTTTTACACATTTTAAACATCTGTGCTTTTTTAAAACCTTGTACACATTTTAAACATCTGTGCTTTTTTTAAAAAAACATCTTGTTTTACACATTTTAAACATCTGTGCTTTTTAAAACTTTTTTTTTTTTACACATTTTAAACATCTGTGCTTTTTTTAAAAAAAACCTTGTTTTACACATTTTAAACATCTCATAGCATCATTAGCTAGCACCTCTTGGCAGACAACACACTGTGTCAGTGGAACATCTTCAGATCCAGTCCATGAAAATCCAAACTTTAAATAATCGTGGTCATACTTCCTTCTTTTTTTGCTTGGCCCAGACTCTGTCTCCTCACTCACTGTAGCTTTAGGTACTAAAAATCGATCCTTTGTCTCTGGCAAAGGCTAGCTGAAGTTCGCTAAATGTCCGCAATAGTAACTTATTCTGGTTTATGTTTCCTCACGTTGCTGATTTATAGTTTGTCAACCCCTTTGATGTTTAAATATGGTGGTATTATTTGTCGTGTGTGTGTTTTGCAGTATTTGAAGAGGAGGACCAGTTGCTCTGGTGTCCTGACGTGTTGTCGGAGAAGAAGGTGGAGGACTACCTCAGAAAGGCGCTGTCTCACGCTGCAGATGTTAGCACAGAGCACTCTACATGTGGAGGACACGTACGAGACAATGAACAGGTTTATAACTGCACAGAGCACAATTTATCGAGTGACTTTATTCAAGCGTTATTTATCGTTCCATCTCAAGCGAGTCTCATATCATTGGACATATATTTCCTGACTGACCCAACATCTGTCTCTTTTTAGGCTTTATATGAGCTTGTGAAATGTAACTACAATACGACCGAAGCCCTAATGCGATACTGCAGTAATCCTAAATCCTCAAAAGGCAAGTTTCCTCACATTACACAAAAATGTTGTGTCCAAATCGTTTGCAAACACGAAGGTCGTCCATCACTTTTTCTGTGTTATGTAGAAGAGTCGTCGCCATGGTCTGAAGAAGAGTGTAGAAATTTTGAGCATGCGCTACAGATTTATGAAAAGAACTTCCATCTAATTCAGAAAAACAAGGTTGGTACAAAGTTTTAAAACTGATGCTCATTCTGTAAGGTTTTGCTAGTTTTGGGAAAATTCATGGAAAAAAAAAAAAACCAGTACTTTTCTGTAACTAATTCCCCTTTACACTTATCATTTTTAGGTCCCAACGAAGACCGTGGCAGAGTGTGTAGCCTTTTACTATATGTGGAAAAAGTCAGAACGTTTTGACTATTTTGTTCAGCAGAACCGATTTGGGAAAAAGAAATATAGCATTTACCCTGGTGTGACGTAAGTAAATCATATTGTTGAGAGTAAATTATTATTGAATATTATAGGAAAAAGTCCTTGTGAACATTTAACAAAAATATTACAGCAAATTCTAAAAAGTGAAAGATGGCTAATGGTCATGACTTCAAGCTTTTTGATTTGGAATAAATGTTCATTTAAAAAAAAATGCCAGTATTTAATTATAGGACTATTAAACTTTAACAGGGCAGCACGGTGGTGTAGTGGTTAGCGCTGTCGCCTCACAGCAAGAAGGTCCGGGTTCGAGCCCCGTGGTTGGCGAGGGCCTTTCTGTGCGGAGTTTGCATGTTCTCCCCGTGTCCGCGTGGGTTTCCTCCGGGTGCTCCGGTTTCCCCCACAGTCCAAAGACATGCAGGTTAGGTTAACTGGTGACTCTAAATTGACCGTAGGTGTGAATGTGAGTGTGAATGGTTGTCTGTGTCTATGTGTCAGCCCTGTGATGACCTGGCGACTTGTCCAGGGTGTACCCCGCCTTTCGCCCGTAGTCAGCTGGGATAGGCTCCAGCTTGCCTGCGACCCTGTAGAACAGGATAAAGCGGCTAGAGATGATGAGATGAGATGAATACATCATATCCAGGCGGCACGGTGGTGTAGTGGTTAGCGCTGTCGCCTCACAGCAAGAAGGTCCGGGTTCGAGCCCCGTGGCCGTCGAGGGCCTTTCTGTGCGGAGCTTGCATGTTCTCCTCGTGTCCGCGTGGGTTTCCTCCGGGTGCTCCGGTTTCCCCCACAGTCCAAAGACATGCAGGTTAGGTTAACTGGAGTTGACCGTAGGTGTGAATGTGAGTGTGAATGGTTGTCTGCGTCTATTGCCGCTTTTCCACTACCAACGCGGCTGAGTTGGGCTGAGCCGTGCGGTGCTGAGTTGGGCTGAGTCGAGCTGAGCGGGGCTGTTGGAGTTGCATTTCGACTATAACCGCGCTGAACTGTGCTGGCTGGAAGTGGGTGGACACATTGGGTGGAGTTAGCGAAAGTGGGTGGACGGCACGTAATATCGTTAGGCGGCGCAAACAGTGACATCAGTGACCTTTTAAGCGGTAGTCTGACGACCCGGATAGTAAACAATAAACATGGAGGACATGGAGTCGTTAGTGTTGCTGGTCTTGGTGCTGTGGCTTGTTGTCACCGACAACGCCAACAGATACTGGCAAGAGCATATAGATGAGGCGAGGCACATAAGGCTTCAGAAATTCTCGTAATTCGTAATTCTTCTTCCGTGTTTACGGTGTTTACAGATCCCAGCGTGCTCGCAGGGTGTGTGTGGGCATGTGAGGACACTCCTCCTCACCAATCAGTGCACAGGGGAGTGTCTGCTCACGCCCCTAGCTCCACTCGGCTCGGTTTGGCTCGCTTCAGCCCCACTCCAAAACCGTGCGAGTTTTGGGTGCTAAGCAGGGCTGAAGCGAGCTGAGTCGTGCTGTTCTGAGGTAGTCGAAACGCGAGCCGTGTCGGGCTGAAGCGAGCTGAAAAAGGGTCGTGGAAAAGAGCCAAAAGTGTCAGCCCTGTGATGACCTGGCGACTTGTCCAGGGTGTACCCCGCCTTTCGCCCGTAGTCAGCTGGGATAGGCTCCAGCTTGCCTGCGACCCTGTAGAACAGGATAAAGCGGCTAGAGATAATGAGATGAGAATCTAAATTTAAAGCTGTGTGTGTTAGGAACATTTCTGTAGACAGTCGGGGCTTCCTGTTGCTCTGTGGTCACCGGCCATGGTACTAGCAAAAAGTGACAAAACGATCTGGAAAAGCAGATGTTTTCATGACACCTACATTAGCAGGAGGGGACAAAAAAAAAAAGTAGTGGGACATACAGTCATCCATAGCAGCAACAAATAAACAGCTCATGATGTAGAGAGAGAATTTTTTTTTAAAATAATAATCCTCTACACAGTAGTCAGTCATGTTTTCCTCCTCAGAGACCTGATGGACCGGTTAGTGGACGAGGCAGAAGGTCTGGCAGTGGACAGCTCTTCATCAGTGTGCTCCGGTGGAGCTGGAGGAAGAATGGAGGTGTCTGCGGAACAGCAGCTCGGCCTCCTCAACACAATCACCGCCAGTGACCTCACAGGTGAGTGAGGAAAGCATGAGCAAGGTTTTGGAGGAGTTTATCTGTGCAGCTTATGATCTAGTGTTTAGAAGGTGAATTTTGGACAGTAGGCATCAGATTTAAGATCTTTTAACTAAATTTGGCTTTATGCATTTACAGGCATAAATCCAAATATCACTTGTCCTCTTTTAACTATTGGCCCACTATTAAATTATTCTGTGAAAATCATAATTTCTTGTACTGATTAAAGGTAGCATGCAAAATCTGCTTCAAGTTACGTGAACTCTTGCAATGCGAAACAGCAACGGTGAGATTTCAGATGCATTGGGGTGCTCCTTCATAGAACATCAGATTCAAAATGGAGGAAGCTCATCGTAGCAGAGGTTCCACAACATTTTGAGAAACTAAATGCTTCTTTTAAAAGAAAAAATAAATTCTTTGGCACTTTTATGACTAGTTTGTCGAAAAAAAAAAAATCTCTCCTGATCTAAGGATCAATCTATAGAACCGGTCTCCAATTTCTCTTTGAATGTACCCATAGTTAAAAGCCCTAGAATAAAGATCAACTAAAACTGCACTGGACAAAAAAAATCTGCTGATGATCCACTCATCACTCTCAGCATCGAGTTTCCAGTGGTGCTACAAACGCGTTCCTCCCGCCGCAAAGCTGCATGAGGCCAATCTTTACACAAGACATAATCCCAGTCGATCTTTAGATTTTTTTTTTTAAAAACATTTTTACTTTCCACTCTGTCATCTGTTTGTATCTTGTGAGCACCAAAATCAGTAATTGTTTTCTGAATTCTGTGGATATGATCAAACGTACGTGATGTAGAAACTCTGCGTTGTCAGTCAACCTGCTACGACACTTTTCTACCACTAGGGGCTTTTGTATACACCTGGCCAGGAGTGTGTGGAAATATACACACAGCTTCATAAACCCCATTCAGAGCATAGAAATGTGTGTACACAGGGGCGCCTGCAGGGTTGAACTGTAAGGTACGCACTAGCGGTGTAATCCACCCCCCCCCCAAAAAAAAAAAAACGCTTGCGTGCTGCAGTTTCTATGAAGAGTCGATCTATAGGCTTATACACAAAACAACGATAGAACTTTAACTTGAAATTGAACAATAGCCTTCCATGAACACAGGCTGATATTTGAACAATGTATGTGAACTACACACGACAATAAACAAACTCTTTATAGCCTCAATTAGAATCTAGTGAACTTGCTCAGCACTACCGCACGCACGAGTACACACAGACCTACACCACAAGCGCAGTCCTGTCCCCAGGCCACCAAGCGCTAGGTAAAGGCGCACCCAATCACCGAGCAAAATTGTGCCTATTTAAAGTTAATTCGTCTTCTACCTGTAGCGTCGAACTGCCTCGGTGATAGCGGGCTGACTCGTGGCTCATTAGTAAAGCTATCTGATGGCTCATTTGTCAGCAAGGTGGAGCAACCATCTACTTCTGATCGTAAGGGACATGGGGAGATTTAGATGTTCTTATATGAAATTCACTGGATGTATGGCTAGTTTCAAACTCAGAGGTAGATGAAGGCAATTCCCTCAAAGGAACTGAGCTAGCATCCAGCTGCAGCGTACTGCTGCTAGGTTGCGGAGGAGTGGAAGCTGCCGGTGCCGTGTTACTAGCTGATACTGGAGAGGACTGGCAAGCAGATGACACCCCTGGATCACTGCTTTTGGACTTTTTCGTAAAAGTCTGAAACAAGCTCGTTTGTTTCAGGGTTCGTTTACTCATTTTTGACTCGCTTCTCAATAAATTCTCGCACAAGCTCTGACTACTGACGATTGTCTGTCTCTGTTTCTCAAAACTGGAGAGAATCTCAGTGGTGCAAGAAAAGTATATCTGCATTGACCAATGAGCTTTCTTGGTCACGCACACCCCGCCCACTCCTGAAGCACACAAATGCGCCGGCACACACACACGTGTCTCTCTCTCTCTCTCTCTCTCTCTCTCTCTTTCTCAAATTATGTTGCATTGCCAAAGCATTCAGGTAACAATTATAATTTAAAAAAAAAATCTCTCTCTCCCCAAGGTACGCCTAGTGCGTACGGCCGTACGCCTGGCGGCGCCACTGTGTGTACACATGGATTATGTACAGAACTGTGTGTACGCACAGTTCATAGTTGGTCTGTGTTCAGTTGGTGGTCGTGTGAAAATGACTGCACGGTGCTAATCTGATGTTGAAAGACGATTAGGATGGACACGGACATTGCTGTGTAAGGAATATAAAAGCATGCCTGCTCGTATTAAAGGAAAATCATCAGTAGGGTGGTGTCTTATGGCCCAGTGTGAGAACTGTATGTTCCACTGTCTTTTATTCCTCTTATACCTCAGCAATTTGCAAATATAAGCAAGTGTTGCCAGGCAAAACAAACCTCGCCCGGTAGCACTTATGATGAATATGAAGGAAGATATCACGAAAAAAAACAGGTACCCTATGGGTACATGTGACTACTGCTTATAAATAAAGTAGTTTTCTGATACCATGTCCATACAGTGAATATAGCATATACTCTGTGAAGCAGTAACCACAAAAATGAAGCATAACCCAAAAATGAACAATTTTTAAAAATCACAGAAGTAAAATATACCAAGTGTCTGTACTTTTATATTATTCGACTCTTACCTCTCTGTTTTCAAAACGGAGACCTCTGAACCGAGGTGGACATACACCATACGCTGTCACCATGACCGAAACTCTTATTTCCCGGAAATGGCCCGGCGCTAGAGCTCAGTGGAACGCACTTTCCCTCTGTAATAAGCATAAACATGTCTGAAAGCGATTTCTTTAGTCTAGTCCATTTATTTCGAATAGTGAACCTAATTGTATACACTCACCGGCCATTTTAATTGCAACACGTGTATGCGCATGCACAGTGTGTGATTGTTACACTCTTACAACATGATGACATAGTGGCTAGCGCCTCTATATGAGGCAGTAGACACAAAAAAAAAACAACTTTGACCTTTTTGGTGTCCTTGACCAGATGACCCTCGAAATGTTGGAGGTTTTATTTGAGACCAATGCACATCTATCCTGAAAGTTTCACGAAGATTGATCCAGCCGTTTTCCCGTAATATCTTTAACAACAAAAAAAAAACAAAGAAACCCGACCGAAAAGAATACCTCGCCCCCTGGTGGGCTCCTCGCCTGGCTAACGCGACTTCAAAGCTCTCCGAGCTATTGGTCTGGCCAAGATATTAAGCCCAACCGTTTCCCAGAGCCCGTGGTTGACCCGCCTCCCTGAAATGCCTCAGTTTGCTACTGGTCGAAGCCAGAAAAGGCTGTGACGAAGCTTAAACCAATCACATCACTCTTTCCTCTGACGTATGCGATGCGACGGGGCTAACTGGTAGATTAAACTCTTACCGAAGCCGGTCGGGAGCAAGGCGAAAACGTCCTTCCTTTCAATAAATACCTCCAGGGCTGCTCTTTGCTCCGTTTTCAATGAGAACTTCCCGTTGAATGCTTTCAATACAGCATCTATGCGTAATAGATGCGGAAGCGTGAATGAAGCGCTTCCGGCATAGATTCTGTAAACAATCTATGGCTTCCGGTCGCAGTTCTACTACGTCACTGCCTTGAACACGCCTCTACCCAGGGCCGTTGGAGATGCTCAAAGTTGATTGGTTCCCGATTTTTCGGGAGCTTGGAAGAGCTGTAGATAGCTTGCCTGGCCAGACTAAGCTTGCAACAGGCCCTCGTGTTGCGTCACACTTAGGATGGGCGGGCCCAGGCTAGTGGGCTCCGTCCTGGAGGTAAGAAGTGTGTGTGTGTGTGTGTACAAATTAAATATTTTATTTATTTTCCATTAAGTCCTCATTTTTTCACTTGTGTTTAAAGGGCACCTGACAGCAAAATTATGTTCTAAAATAGGTTTCTGTAATAAAACTACAAACACCACTGATGACTTTCATGATAGAACTAACCACCAACAGAACGAAACTCTTTGTGCGCAGTTGCGTCAGTCTGGCCAAAGCACCAAGTCGCTGTCAGTGGCCGCCATATTTGCCGTGACGTCACATGCAGAACGACTGCTCGGCCTTCAAGGCAGCTATGGCCGACGAAACAGAGCGATTTTCTGACCAGTCTTCAGAAACCGAGGCCCTTTTTGAGGTTGACACTGGACATGTCGGATTACATGAAGACGAAGCAGTGGGTGGCATTTTGCCTTATCGTTCTGAGCCGTATCTGGACGATTTGCCTGCAGAAGGCGAGATTTCCGACTCGGACACAGAATACATGTGAATAATACCTCAGACTTCATTCAATCTGTAATTTGTGACAATATAACAGGATTACTACATATAATAAATATTTTGGAGTATCTTTCATTATATTTCCGTGACCAAAGGCTCTGTATACAGTTCAGTAAAGTTGGAAAGATATTGGCAGATTCGAACTTCCAGGATCAATAACTCTGTTAAGTGAAACATTGTTAAAACACGCATATTTTCAACCGTAGTAAGAGAGACAACGAGCTACAACCTATTACTTTCATCAAAACGAGCCATCCTCAGAGCCACACCAACATTATTAGTGTTTATGTGCAGCCGGCTGTGAGAGCAGCGCGCAGGGACCGTCTACAACGTGCAACACCGAAAAGAGACGTTACAAAAAAAAATTCAATAACTTCACTATGATACAGTGTAGTGTCACCAAACTCACTACACACTTCATTGATCTCCTACAGATTACACTACAACACTTGGTTTGAAAGAGAGGCATTTTTCATAATTTCTGGGAATTTTTAATAGGAATATTAATCAATAACTTCACTATGATACAAGTGTTGTAGTGTAATCTGTTGATGAAAGTTTTTGATGAAAGTTAGGTTGTAGCTCGTTGTCTGTCTTACTACGGTTGAAAATATGCGTGTTTTGTGTTTTAACAACGTTTCACTTAGTTATTGATCCCAGAAGTTCGAATCTGCCAATATCTTTCCAACTTTACTGAACTCTGTATTAGGGCTGGGCGATATGGCTGAAATCTGTATCACGATATAAGTGTTTCATATTGGTCGATATCGATAATTATTGAAACATTTTATGACCTATTTAAAATAAGGACCAGGAGGGAACAATACTAAATTCAAACATTTATTTTAAACTTAAACTTCCTCTGACAGCCAATAAGCAAGGAATGTCAACACGCATGTTCAATGTTACGATCACAACAAAAACTGAGCAATTATCAATAATAACGTGCTTAAAAAACTCAAGTGTTATAAAAACATGAGCAAAGTGTTAAATGTAAACATAGCAAAACCTGCTATGTGAGAAGGACTGTCATATTTTTAATTTTTTACTGCAAGTTTAGTGCAAAAAAAAAGTTCACCCTCTGGTGAATAACATTTAAAAACTAGTGCTGTCAAGCAATTAAAATATTTAATCGCGATTAATGTCGCGACTGTCATAGTTAACTCGCGATTAATCGCAATTTAATCGCACATTTTTGTCACATGAAAAATCATTGTAATTCTCTTATCAGCATAAAAAAGTGAATGGGCTTGCTCACCGTTCGAACTACGGGGGTACTCGGGGGATCCGAGATCCCCTGAAACAGACATGAGATCCCTTGAAAACATGATTTGGGAAATGTTGGGGGGTCTCTAAAATATTGGCAAAATGATGTTTATTGACATAGCAATCGTGTGTAACGGGAAGCATTTGCATATCTGAAGTGAGCGCGCGATGGAGATCCGCGCTCTGAGACAAGCGCAAGCACACACACACACACACACACCCACCCACACACACACACCCAAGGGAAAATAAGGAACCCCCCGAAAATATCGGCATAATTCGAACACTGGTTGTACCAAGGTTTTTTTTTTTTGTTTGGTTTTTTTTTTTTTTTATTGCAGAGCATAACACGTCTTGTCACAGCCACTGCAAAGTGGGGCTGGAGCCGCCGATGGGAAAACGAAACCTAAGCCGAGCACCGTGGCTCTTCGGGGGAGGGCAGAGGACTCTGGCTGTGCGGGGCGTGGCATCATGTCACAGAGCGTTAATCTCGCAATAAAAAAAATTATCGCCGTTAAAATTGAGTCAAGTTAACGCGTTAATAACGCGACATTTTTGACAGCACTATTAAAAACACAAAAATATGCAGTGCTTTATAAACATAAAAGAAATTGAGTGAAACTGAGGTAGACTTAGACTATTCTTAAACTATTCAAGTATATTTTCATTGAAGGTTTAATAAAATAAAAAGTGTTTTGTAAACATAGAAGAAATTAAAGTAAAACTGAGGTAGAGTTAAGACTTTACATCTGTAACATCTGACCTTACTGACTTTATCCACAATTTCCTCGCTCGTTCCGGCACTCATCTTTCTTTTCTTGGCCACGCTGTTTCTGGAAAAAAAATAATAAACACGACCACAAGACAACGAGATGGCGCAACCAAACACGATACTGTTACATGATTGGCTATCAGCGTGTCACTCCCTATGTGTTGCTAGGCACCAGAGGACGAGTGCCTTTGCTCATGCAACCAAGCTTGCTTCGCAACAACAGTTGATTGAAAGCGGACCTAAACCAGAGAGGGCTCTGGCTAACGCTTGTTTCTTGAAAAAAAAAAAAAACATTCTATCGAAACGTTCTATCGAACGCATTTTCTATTGATATCAAGTATGTGTCTATCGCGATACGTATCGTTATCATTTTATCGCCCAGCCCTACTCTGTATACTATAATATTATGTATATGTGAATAAAACCTCAGACTTCATTCAATCTGTAATTTGTGATGAAATAACAGGATTACTGCATATAATAATTTGGGAGTATCCTTCATTAAATTTTCGTGACCAAAGGCTCTGTATACTACATGTAAATAAAACCTCATATTTCATTCAATCTGGTCATGTTCATTAGGGCTGTAACGATACACCCAACTCACGATTCGATTTGTATCGCGATTTTTGACCCACGATTTGATACGCCCACGATTTTTTTTTTTTTTAATGTTTTTTTAAAGTAGTAAATTTGACTTATTAACATTTACTTACTTACATTAACTATTTAATAACAAATAATTCAGACCACTGCAGAGAATGAGTAATATGTATGCAAAAATGAGCAAATGTATATCCAAAGATTGTTTTATTTCTCAAAATAATACTGTTGAGCCGGAAGCTTTGATTTTTCGGTTCTGAAAAAGTCATTTTTCCAAATTGTGTAAATCCGTTAAGATTTTTTTTGGGGGGGTGGCTCTCTCACTGTCTCACTCTCATAGGGCCAATGATTTTCTGTGATCGCGGAAAACATGGAAATTACGGAATTTTTATGGTGAAACATTGCTCGCGTGTCAAAATGTAACTGCCGCAGAAGGCTTCCGCCCAAGCAGACATGCCTTCAGTGTTGCCAGATATTGCTAACGTTTTCCACCCCAAAATATGTTCAAAACCAGCCAAAAAGCACCTGAACCTGCCCAATCTGGCAACACTGCATGCCTTTCCGGTCAAGTGATTGTGATTGGCTTGTGGCACACGTAGCCAGCCAATGAGCTGCTTGTTTACAGATTCGCTCCCCGCGTCGCAACCAGAATGGCGACCGCTTAAAAGAAATGAATGCTCTGCCAGTGGCGAGTGTGGACGTTGCGTGACTCACAGAAGATTGTCGCAGGTCGGCGAAAAAACGACTTACTAATAGATATAAAAAAATAAAAGTAATTTAAGTAAGTTTAAAATGTAATTTAAATAAAAAGTAAAGTATTCATAAATTGAAGTTTGGAAGCGCCTCTGTTTTTGGGCTGAGAAGTTTGAAAGGGTGTACCGTGATTCTGCCTTCTTGTATCGCGATACGGATCGTGGCTCTGCGTATCGCGATTTCGATACGCATATTGTTACAGCCCTAATGTTCATGAAATTCCTACTTTACGCTAATATCGTCGGTGATTGGAAATTTTAGATGATAGACTGATTTTATACACAAAGCTATCCTGACATCATTTCCTCCCAAGATATGGTCTGTTTTCAAATGAAAATATAATTTTGTTGTTATAAATATTGATACTTACACAAACAGTTCCGGTGTCCGGCGCACTTTGTTTTGCCCACTCTTCGCGTCTCATGGGATCCTTGGGAAAGGTATACAGATTATACCCGGCTTCCCTGGTGTTGGAGCAAAATCCAGCCACACAACGAGCAGGCATATTCACCAAAATAAACGACTCGGACGCAAAAATATTCACTTGCAAAGCACTGGTGAACAACGAGAAGTTGAGAAAATGTCTGTCAGCTGTTCTGTATGTAACGTCATATCCGCCTTCTTCCTCGGCCGTGGGTTGGCTCGCCATGATATCGATTTATCTGCGTGGCGGGCCATTCAAAACCATGTTTGTTACTATTCTGTCGCGCGATGTGTGAAGTAAATGTCATTTTATTCAACTCAATATGGCTCAAATTAACATGTTTTTTGCGGTCAGGTGCACTTTAACGTTATGGAACAATTATGGACAAGTTATTGACCTATAAAGAGGCTAGACGTTCCTGAGAAACCGCAAACGCAAAACCTTCAGGCTTGAAAACTTTTTCACTTTTTTCAGCCATTGAATTTTAGATTTGTATTATGTGACGCATCAGTAATACAAGTCCCTGTGAATTAACTGCTGCTATATAAACGCAATATTAGAACGAGTGCATTAATGGCACTACTTGCACAACTGTCAAAGCTGCTGTTATACAAATTGCTTCAGACTCTTACTGAGATTTTGGCTAGATAGTTCATAATTTTGCGCGTTCTTGAGAATAAACACTTCCAAATATTACTGTTAAAAGCTTACTCGGTCATGTCACCTTTTTTCTTGCTGCAAGAAATCGCTAAAGGATAAACCGGTATAATTTTTCTGGACAGTTCATTGCATGTTGTACAAATTTGATGCATTTTATTTATTTTTAAATGTCTAAGTATATGGTAGGGAAAAAAAATCCCTGCACAAACCAGCAGCACCCAAGTACATTTCATCACAGATGAAGCCTTTTTTTGGGGGGGTGAGGAAAGCAGCTATAGTCTTTTTTTTTTTTTTTTTTTTTTTTTTTTTTTAATCTGAAGTCTTTTTATTGTATTTTGACATAAGACAAACATACAACAACAAACCCCGACCCACCCAGTCCTATCGCACCACCACTTTAAAAGTAAAACAAAACCAGCAAGACAACACAAAACAAAGCATTCATACAACATACAGCAGGTTCACAGCGGTTTACGTGGTGCATATTATATCGTACAGAGTGATACTTCCCACTGCTATAAATAGACATTCAAATAGGGAAAAGAGGAAAAAAAAAAAGGGGATAACTAGAAGTAAATAAAGAGTAAATTAAAAGGAGGACCACATTCACAGTAGGATTTATATCATTACAATGTCATTAGAATCTGTCTTTTCAACTAATGTAAGGACAGGTTGCCAGATGTGACAGAATTTAAGGTTATTACCCCGTATATGATACCGAATTTCTTCAAGTATCAGATAGTACATGACATCATTAATCCAGTGTTGAAAAGTAGATGGGGATTTGTCTTTCCATTTCCTTAATATAATGCGTCTGGCAAGTAGTGTTGCAAATGCTACAACTGTTTTGCCCAGTTGCCTATACGAAGTTCTTCAGGTGTTACTCCAAAAATACTAACAGCTGGAGATGGTTCAATATTAACTTCTAAAGCTCTGGACAAGAAAGCAAATACTGAATCCCAAAACTCAAATAGCTTGGGGCAGCTCCAAAACATATATGTGATAGTGTAGCTGACTCGGTATTACATCTGTCACACGTTGGGTCAGTGTCAGATCTGATCCTCGCCAGCCTTGCTTTTGACCAATGTAACCGATGAACCACTTTGAATTGAGTGACAGTATGTCTTAGACAGATTGACGATGAGTGTATATTTTTAAGAGTAATCTGCCATTGTGTGTCTGATACATGTGTTAAGTTCCTCCTCCTATTTGTGTTTTAATGCTGTTAAAGGTTTCAAATTATCCATATTAAGTAGAGAGTACACTGTTCCTATTGTCTCCTTAATGTAAGGAGGAATCTTAATCAGTTTATCTAGAAGACAATCTGTTGGTAATGATGGGAAGGAAGGAAGGTGCATGGAGACAAAACTACGGAGTTGCAGATATCTAAAAAAAAAAATGAGAGTCGGGAATGTCAAAATGTGTTAGCAGCTATAGTCTTTCTATTTTAATTTGCACGAATACCCCTTCTGACAAGTTCCAGTTTTATTTATATATATATATATGAAAATCTGCTAATGGGTAATATGTAACAAATCATGTCAAAATTCATATTCTTTTATTGAAAAATTAAACTACATCATATTAAACTTTTATTTTATTAAACATATTAACAATTGAAAAGATAATCACACTGGATTTTCAAAAAAATCATCTGCGAAGTTATCAAATCTACGCTTATGCATGTTATTTTTTGACGGAAAAAAATGAAGTATTTTTAGGTTTTTTTTCTCCTTATTTTACAAAACTCCATGCATATAAGAATGAAATAATCAGGTTTTTACAATACTTAATGGAAAATATCAAAGATCTTTCCAGAAAATGAGAATATAATTATTCAAGAAACAGGTGAAAAGATTCACGACCAAGAGCAAGGCGATAACTTTTCTGTTATCACTTATGAACCGACATAACACAAGAATTCATTGTGAAGAAATCCTCATAACATAACAGTAGTAACTTACTATTAACATTAAGGATTGGAAACAGGACTCTGTGGAACAATACAATATTAAACACATGTGGGTTAGTATACTTATGCATGTTACTTTTGACGGACATAAATTACCAAAGATGAATTAATTGAAATGTACTCTAATTGCACTATAAGATCTGACTAGGGAAAGAGGAATATGAATATTTAAGTAACAGGAGAAATCTAAGACTAAAATTATATAGTAAAATTCATAAATGAAGACTACAACAGGAGTATTGCACACAGCCGGAACTGTCTGATAGTAATATGCATGCACCATAAAGTAATAAATGAGACTTAAAATTTGGATTACAGCCATGGAAACATATTTCTGGGCCATCAATCTCTTCCTTTTTCCAACAAGTCCACTTAAAGCTCTCTGACTCCAGAAGGAGACCTGTCTGACCTGTCTGACATGGTGACAAGTACACCCAAAACAAATTTTATTTATCTTCAATTGGGGGACGTCAAAATATAACGTGCATAAGAAATGTCCGTCAGATTGTAACGTGCGACTTCCTGCTTCCGTCAGGGACCAACACATTCCACACGATCATTCACCCTCCCGGCAAATTCTTTCAGTTGCACTGGCGTCAATTTTTGTTTACATCCATTATGAAGTATTTCAGCCAGTTCCCCGATCGCTACGGTTCATTTTTAGTGAGTGAAGAACAAATCTATACTTACGTGCGTTACGTATTATGCACGTTAGCTTTCTTGACAGACTGCAAACACACGCTGCTCAGGCGGCCAGTTTCTCCATCTTCTCGGAAAGCGATGATGTCATCAAAACTTGTGGTAGTGTGGATTTCCTGGAGGTTTGTGTATCATGCGGTGCTGTGCCGGTCGGAGATATACGATACAGTCTTGTGTACGTTATTTTCTGACAGACAGCGATCCTTTGATTTTACCGTCGATGTATTTTGAAAACAGGCAGATTCCAAGGCGAGAATTAATTATAAATCAATTGGTGCTTTTATATTAAAGTGATTGATTACATATATTGTTCTATATTAATGTTTTTAGTTGGAATATTCTTATTCACAAGTTGATGTTGACTTCTGACAGACACAGTAATGTGCATAAGGGTCGTTTTTTAAAATTATTTTTTCGTGTTTAGAAAACGTGCAGGCCCATTGTATGTGGTTTTTTTTAAACACTTCAGTAAACCTGTTTTATGGAGTGTAGTTGATTTAATTCCGACAATAAGTTGTATAGCAATCAAACCTTGTCGAAGTTGGTTAGTCAGAACTGTTACGGTCGGGTGTCTAAAATTCACCAAGTTCAAAAAATTAATTCATGATTTTATTGGAAAAATATAGCTTGTGATATCTGAAGTTGTCAACATTATTTCTTAGAGCAATATTATTTTATTTAAACCAAAAAATATCCAATTTATGTTTAAAATAGTGGATGGAGATGATTTTTTTTATACGTGTCTCACCATTATTACCCATTAGCAAATTTTGACTCATATATAATAATTTTTTTTTCTCCCCTTCGTCTCCAGCTCTGAGTAACAGCGTGGCGTCCGTGTGCAGTCAGGCTGACGTGAGCTGCTTGGATTCGTCTTATTTCCCGCCTTTGGAGACGTTCCACCGTGGAGCACTGACTCACGATGAGGCTACTCTGGGCTACGGAGCAAGTGGCGACGCCGGCTGCCTCGGTGTCCTCGACTCAGCTCTGTATCGCTCGGAGCTCAGCCAGCTCAGCGTGTGCAGCACCAAGGATTGTGAGCGTCCTTCCAAACGCCTCCGGATGGGCCTCGCCGACTCGTTCATCAACGACACGCACCGCATCACAGGAGCCAAGATGGCCGTGTCACTCACAGACTTCAGCAGCATAGCGAGCGGAGACGCAAGCGCTTTCATCAGCTCACACTCGCGTCACCACCAACACACTGCACTGCAGTCCGATTGACCCCAACACACACCCACACCCAAACCCAACTCCTCCCAAGCTGTACAGATCCACCCACTGACTCAACCTTAGTTTCTTTTCTAATTATGTATAAATATACTTTTTGTAATATGACATCAGTGATGTCTTTATTGTACAGAGCTACGAAATCTTGATTTCTCAAGAGTTTAAATAGCCATTTATTTTTCTGGTTCTTTAGATAATATTGCTATATCAGCATCGATTTACAGTGAAACGTAAATGCTGGAGGTAGAGAGCTGTGATGGTCTGTCGCTCTCTTATCGTGTACTCATCCCTGTAAACAAAGCCTTCAGTTTCATTTTCCCGTGAAAAAAGAATTGCCAGAAACTGCATTTACTTCTTTTTGTTTTGTATTTTATCATTTTTGTAAGTTTATTATTTTTTTTCTTCTTTTTTTTAAATTGGTACTGTTTTTGATGTTTACACAAGCCGAGAGACACCGGGGTTCGGCAGATGTAGCATTTTGTATATCAGGAAATTTTATTCTCTTAAAATTGGGGATTTGCAGCAAAACCACATATCTATTAAAATGAAGAGCACTTCTTACGAGTTAGAATATATTGGCTTCCATGTTTCCTTTGGGTTTTTTTTTTTTTGTGCGCACGCGAGTGCGCTCTGTGAATGCATGTCACGTGTCCTGCCTGCGTTTTTTTAGGAACCGTGAGATTGCCACTGGATGTTAGTGTTTTTGTACGACGAGGATTGCGTATTTGTCCAGTTCATTGGTAGCTGTGATTTTGTTCTAGTTTGGCTGGTTTTTAAGTGTGTTTAAGCTTTAAAAGTTCACCCTTCAATGTGCAACTCCACATATCAGGGTTCGGAAGAATGAGTATTGAGGGTGCCAATATTCCCTCCTCTAAGACTTCCACGATAAAGGCAGCTGAAACATTGGGTACACTTTATAACTAGGATGTGTGTTAAATGAGTGTTTGAGTGAGTAGATCCACCTTGCTGTTTTACTCAGTCTGATTTGTTTTATAAGGTTTGGCCCCTTTGGGATTAGTTGAAGAATTAGGAAAAAGTTTCATTTTTGATTGCGACTTGTTCTAAAATGAAAATTTATAAAGCGGGACTTGCCCCTAAGTTTGGTGACAGTATTATATTATACTTTTTTTTTTTTTTTTGTGAATATGCTGCGTCAGGAAGACGCTAAGCTATCCCGCTCACTAGAGGTTTAAAATGAAACTCCTTGCAGATTCTTACAGTATAGGCACCAGTCTGCCATTACGGGTCGCTCTTGTGGTTTTTGTAAACCTAATATTAGTTGATGCTTTGATAGTTATTGCAATTTATCATCAGACGTTGTCTGATGGTATCCGGATGCTTTGCCCTGGTTGTTAGGCTTGCTGTGTTCTAAAAAGGATCCTTTATAATATTCGGCCACTTTTGTATACTGCGTGCACTGGGCAGCTGGGACTTGTCACAAAAGCTCTTCTTCTTTTTCCCCTCTCTCGTCCTCTGTGCATCCAGAATATAATACTGTTGAATACTTTCAGCCCTGAACACATTTTAGAGAAAATGGTTACTGCAAAATATATATAAAAATAAGGTTCTTGTTTATTATGGCAATAACATGTAGATATGTACAGATTGTCATATTTCTTCTAATAGTCCTTAAAGACATTATGCTCTTCTGTGTCGGTTTTTTTTTTTTTTAATAATTATTTTGCCCATCCTACACACCAGCTGTGGCTATTTTGCAAATTACCACTAAAATGTTTTGAAGTGGGAGATGTATAGAGATTTGCATGGCACATTCTCTTTAGTGATTTCTTTCGGGACGCCCCACTACAAGTGCGAGACGATTCCCCTCAGCTCATATGGGTGTGGAAATGCATTTCATTTCTTCTCATCAAACAAGCTGCTATGAGTCAATGTGAAAAACTGCACCTGATGAGTACAGAATCACGGAGCTGAGGGTTACAATGCACTGCTGCTGCGTGTGTGTTTGTGTGTACGTCTAGGAGTCTTGCAAATGTTTGGGTGGGAATCTTCACAATACAAAACACAAAGCAAGGACGTTCCTGTCGAGATGTGGCTTTGGTTTTCTGTGTCTTACTAAGAGATGCTTTTGTGGAAAAACTTCCCTACTGCCTCAAATGCAAGCTTTCTCAGTGCATCGACTCCAGATTTTCTGCTGGAGTGTGAATGTAAAAATGTGTTTTTTGTTGTTTGTTTAAAAAAAAAAAGTTTCAAAGAGCTAGAATGAGTGAGATGTTGCTTTCCCCCACTTACTGCATGTGAAGGCGGTTCAATCGTACTGATGTTTTAATCCACATACAGCAGTGTCTAAAAATGTCCCCAATCGTGCACCATCACATCACATCACATCGCATCCCTTTCAGATGTGCACTGACGCAACGATCCAAGTTTTCCATGTTACATAAACTTATCAAAACTTAATATACAACTTGTATTGAGTTACACACATCCATCATTCCCAAGTTGCTTGGTAAATATTCAATAGTTTTGAGTTTGTGTAGTTATCACATTCATTTTGTTTGAAAATGGGTTCTGATCCATTAATGGGAGAGAAACACGTTAAAAAACGGGAAATACAATTTGTGAATAACAGCGACATATAACTATAAATGTTTATCCAGAAATATAGACAATCATAACATTTAATTACTGAATTATTCCAACATATTGTTTATAACATGTAAATACACTTAATTGCTTTTTTTGTTTCTGCGTTTGTTAAAACGTTATTTTGTATTTTTTGTTGTATTTTATTACTTGATGTAAAACATCCAGAAATAAAGCTCTGGAAACAGGTGTGAGTGTGTTCCAGTGGTGTGTTTGGGGTTTTTTTTTTGGTCTTAATTAAAGCCCAGAATTAGGATGATGCAGACAACTGTTATGACCACTTTTTTTTTAAAGTCTAGGGAAAAGGGAGTAACAAAAGATGATGGTAACATAAAGTGAATTTATTTACATAGTGAATTTAAAAAGAGCATACATGGAATTATAACACAACCAAGGTCAGAGGGAGGCTTGATGATTGGAGGCGTGCATGGGAGGGATGAAGTCCTGCACCAATCACTTGTAGGAACTGGCACACCAGTATCTAAATGAATATGAGTAAACACGAACATAGGAAAAAACATGACAAGTGCCAGGGACGTAACACCTACACTACCGTTCAAAAGTTGAAATGTCCTTATTTTTGAAAGAAAAGCACTGTTCTTTTCAATGAAGATCACTTTAAACTAATCAGAAATCCACTCTATACATTGCTAATGTGGTAAATGACTATTCTAGCTGCAAATGTGTGGTTTTTGGTGCAATATCTCCATAGGTGTATAGAGGCCCATTTCCAGCAACTCTCACTCCAGTGTTCTAATGGTACAATGTGTTTGCTCATTGCCTCAGAAGGCTAATGGATGATTAGAAAACCCTTGTACAATCATGTTAGCACAGCTGAAAACAGTTGAGCTCTTTGGAGAAGCTATAAAACTGACCTTCCTTTGAGCAGATTGAGTTTCTGGAGCATCACATTTGTGGGGTCGATTAAATGCTCAAAATGGCCAGAAAAATGTCTTGACTATATTTTCTATTCATTTTACAACTTATGGTGGTAAATAAAAAAAAGTGTGACTTTTCATGGAAAACACAAAATTGTCTGGGTGACCCCAAACTTTTGAACGGTAGTGTACATCAGCAATGACATTTTCTGAACCCTTCTTACATTTAATGCAAATATTGTATTCCTGGAGTATCAGAGCCCACCGCATACATCTCTGGTTGTGGTTGTACATACGTGACAAAAAAAACCCTAATGGGTTATGATCAGTACATACTGTAATGGGAAGAGGGCTGGATCCAACATACATGTCAAAATATTGGAGAGCCAGTAAAAGAGCCAAGGCTTCCTGTTCAATGGTGGAATACTTCACCTGATGCTTGTCAAACTTGCGTGAAAAATAGCAGACTGGATGGTCCACTCCATCCAGGTTCTCCTGCAGCAAGTTCTGCACCAGCACCTACACCACTAGCTCTAAAAAATAATGGGGCCAGTACCAGTTCTTCAGGGCGATGCCATAGAAGAACCTTTTTCAGGGCTTCAAAGAACCGTTCATGCAACAGTTCTTTAAAGAACCATTTAAACCATTTGTTTGAGCAGTGAAGACAGATTTGTGTAAACATAGCCTATGTGCATTGACCAGCAAATGGTAAGAGAATGCCAGGCTCTGAAGAACCATTTCCAACGTGAAGAACGTTTCGCATAATGTAATGGTTCATCACAGAGTTTTGACTCTCCATGGAACCACCAGAGATTTGAAGAACCACTGAAGCACCTTTATTTTTTAGAGTGTGACTAGCATCCACCTCCAACTTAAAAGGGCGAGTGAAATCAGCGGCAGAAAGCACAGGAGCATTACAAAGCAAACTCTGCAGACTTTCAAAAGCGTGATGGCGATCACTCATCCAGTTAAAAGACTGAGTAGGACTAAGGAGGCTAGTGAGAGGACGAGCTACAGTAGAGAAGTTTTTGCAAAAAACCCAGCTACACCTAGTGGTAGGGACTGGACAGGAAAGTATAGCTGACATTTTTGCCTCCACAAGCCTCCCTCTGACCTTGGTTGTGTTATAATTCCATGTATGCTCTTTTTAAAATTCACTGTGTAAATAAATTCACTTTATATGTTACCATCAGGTGGCACAGTATAGTAAGGAGTATGAAGTTTGGCATCTTAAACAAGTGTCGGGAAATCTTGCAGCCCGACTCTGCAGCCACCAATGTTTAAGCGAACTGCTGAAACCATAATGTTTAAAGATTAAATCGTAGGCTAATCAAACCAAAGAAAAACACAGCCTTTCCAGAACGTTGTCTGCCGAAGCCTGTTTAACCTACAAAACGCTTAAATAGCATAGATCTTCAACAGGGCTGTTTAGATTTTTCACCTGATCACCTTTCAATAGGCAAATATCATCATTATTATTATTATTACTACTACAATAGGCCTAGTATTAGTAGTAGGACAGCCAGATTGTTTGATCAGTGGAGCCGCCGTTAAAAGGAAACTGATGCGGAGCGCCGTGGCTTGCCTCAGGGTGAATCGCGTCCCGAGGCGCGGGGCTGGCCCGCCCTGGCAGCGCTGGTTCGTTGGGGAGAGGGCAGAGGTCGCTGGCTGCCAAGTTTGGGGAGGCTGGGACCTCCCCTGGCCGAGTTACGAGCGTGCAAAGTTGGGCTGGAGCCGCCGATAGAAACGAAACTCAAGCCGAGCACCACGGCTCGCTGCCTCCGCCGAGCCTCCCTGGGACTAGACAGTAGCGGAGGCTGTATGTATGTATGTATTTATTTATGCCTATCTAGCGCAACAACTTATTCCTTTACATATACTCAAACATAGCACAAGAAAGGGTTCAACAACAGGCAATCACAGCAGCTTGGTGAAGTTCTAAATCACATCGGTGTCAGACCTATGGGCTTCCCCCCTTTCTTTTTCCTTCCTCGGATCTGCATCACTCTCAGGGTGTTTTCACACCTGGTCCTCTTTAAATGGACCAAAAAGTGGACCAACAGAAAAAGAACTCAATTCTTTTTGTGTTCACACTGTGAATTTATTACAAAGAGGACTGGGTTCTCTTTCTGGTCCAGTTAAGCTTTGATGGGGCCTCAGTCCTCTTTCCGTTCACACCAGGTCCTCTAGAGCCCTCAGACCCCCAGTGCACGGAATTCTGGGTAATTTTCTCTTGAATCAAAATGTCTGCTGCCATGCTTGCCCTGCTGTATTCTTTGATCAAAATAGTGCGGATTAAGGAAAATAAACTTATTCCAGCTATCTATGAGCACAAAACACAGCTGGTAAGTTCCAAAAGGAAGTTGAGTTTCCCTGCTACAGTCACGTGACCAACTACGGCAAACGAAGAAGGTTAAACTACAGTGAAAAAGGCGAAGTGAACCCGGTGCGCTTTTTGTTCACAATGCGCAGATTAGGCGAACCGTACCATTGATTTTTAGCGAACCGTACTGAGACCACCTCCTGAGGTGGTCTCAGTTCGGTTCGCTTTAAAGGGGTCTGGGTACGGTTGGAGTGTTCACATATGCGCAAAAAATGCTGAGTCATCGATCTGAGTTCGGTTAGATGGCTGAAAGGGACCAAGTGTGAAAACACCCTCATTATTGACCTTTAGCGCTCCATGCATCCTACACTACGAACACATACAGGTCCAAAAGCAGCAAGGGTTTTGGCGTTTCTTTCTGATAATTTACAGTCCACTAAACCTTAAACTTCCTACAGGTTATATTTGTTGTAGGGCCTAAACCATCATCCTACTGGATGATGGATATTTATAGACTGCATTTAATTGTCGTGGACCAAACATACTGTGAGACTTTTATTTTGTAATTAAAAAAAACACCCCTACACACACCTTTATTCATGCGTATACTTAATTTCAAGGTCATTAAAAAGAAATACAAATGCATGCTCAGTTTCAAATCCAAACACTTCATGACCTGATACTACCATTTTACCAGATACCCAAATTATGTCACATAACTGTTTTAGTCTTCAGAATAGACAATTCCTGATGACATTTGATAGACATTCTGCCTTATCAAACTAATGAAAATTTTAGTTGAGTAATTATGTAGGTTGCTCATAAAGTAATAGTTGTACAAGGCAAAACAACAAAATAACCACAATATTGGAAATATAATATAAAAATAACTACCTTTTAAACAGGGGAAAATTACCGCCATACACAAAAGTAAATTAAAATAGTTGTTGAACTCCCCACTTTCTCATATGTAGTGGTCATTTTTCACAAAACCTGATACAAAATGATATAATTAAATAATATTGGCTGGCTTTTTTTTGTGGTCTATCAGATATATTCCATTCAGCTAGCATGATATTGAACAAGGGTGGCACGGTGGTGTAGTGGTTAGCGCTGTTGCCTCACAGCAAGAAGGTCCGGGTTCGAGCCCCGTGGCCGCCGAGGGCCTTTCTGTGCGGAGTTTGTATGTTGTTTGCTCCGGTTTTCCCCAAAGACATGTAGGTTAACTGGTGACTCTAAATCAGGCCTGGAATTTTGTCATTTTAGGGGCAAGGCCACTTAGCCTTTTGTGCTGTCAATTTTTTGAGGGCACGAAGGCCATAAAATAAAACAATGATTTTAAGTTCACGTCTATAATGAATTTAATTTAAGGACTAATGACTCTTCTGAGGAAGATTGGCGTCTCAGTCGAAACTATCAAGCAGGTAAAGAAACATCTACACTATTATGTCTGAAGATAAGAAAATATTGAACACATCTAAACTTATCAATCCATCACTCACTTCAAAAATTGTAAAACTTATTAAACCTATATCCTCCCATAATTTTTCTTCAATTGACACCGAATGTGCAAGAGCATCTTCAGACTGTACTACTACACAGATTTTTGATTAATCAAAATTGAGCCTGGAGTCCATCAAAATGTTTGCCTGTAAATGGAACATGCAGGCTACTGATTAACCCATAAGAGCCCAGACCGATTTCTCAATCAAGGAAAATTATTGAGGAAATAAAATGAACTAAATAGACGACAAAGAAAACATTTCTGACCTTTTATTTTTTAAAATAGCACTTTCATGTCTCAAGATCTGAAATATTAAATGGGAAATTTGCAGAACACTGCAACACTATGACACTGTTAACCCCAAAGTTCATTCTATGCAAACAGTTTGAGTGAATTCCACTTTTAAAGATTAGTTTTACTGCATTACTTAAACAGTACGAGTATATGAAGAGTATATGAGACAGTCATTGGGTGTACTCATTTTTGTAATTTAAACAAACTTAAACTATCATGTTTTACCTCAGGCCACAGTGCTGCCGTTGTGATTGGCTCAAAACTCAAGGCAAGTCTGTGCTTGTCCGTTGACGGCTACAGAGGAAGTTGCGCCATTTTCTAATTTACACAGAGCAATTTAAGGTCTTTGCACTTTTGACAGTAAGCATTTGTTCCCGGCTACAGTCGGTACTCGGCACGTTAAAAGTGGGTCAACGTTGTAACGACATAACGTTACCGTACAAGCAATGCTTATTTAACAGTAACAAACTTAAGCCCTATATGTTGAAATTCCTCTCTTATTTGTTCGTTAATTTATCACACAGTCTTACCTCAGTCAACTTTTTCCCTCCTTCTGTGAAAATTCAACGTCTCAGACGCGGACCCAAGTGGGCAGGGGATGCGTTTGATTAAGTCTCCTGATGGCTGGTGTTAGATTGGTGTCATTATAGCACGTCGGAGCGGTTCATGCCAGGCTCGAGTCCGATCCACCACTGATGAGTTGCCCAATAAGAATCCAGAATGTCGTCAAAATACGTATTTTTTTCTCAATAGACGCAGGTGATGTTCAAGCCTATTGGCAGTCACGAGGCAGACTACAAAACCGCAGGGCATCAAGGCCACTGTGGCCTTAAGGCAGATATTTTTTTCCAAGGGCACAAGGCCAAAATGAGAAATTCCTGCCCTGGGGCTGATGATGGCAGCATGAGCATGACAGCTTTACAGATGAAGAGGTGAGACACCTGCATCGCTCCCTTTAGACAGAGACAAAGTGAGGGCTAACACTGCAGTTATCTTAAGTCAGAAGTGGGAACCTGGAATTATGCCATTTTAGAAGGGGGAAAAAAAAAATGGAACGAGCTCGCCAGCTAACATTACTAATCATGAGTTTAAAATGGTACATTTTGCTCTTTCAAACAACAGTATGGTCAGAGTTACAGATTTCACCAACTAATGTGTCCATGTTGGTTGATTTACACTAAATACAACTATAAACACTTAAATCAGTGAAGTGAGATTTTATTTACTGCTGTTGTTGCAAGCAGCCATGTTGACACGATGCCATACGATGTACTTGGGGGTGAGGTGAGACTTTCCAAGTAGGAATTCCTAGTTGATGTGATGGTTTTCCCCCCTCAGTCAGGTAGCAGAAACTCCAAGTTATGAGGTTTACTCAAGTGCAGTTATAATTCCCATTGGCACCACTATCAGGCAGTAACTAAACTGAACTGTGCCGAGTTTCCCAAAAGCATCGTAGCACAAAGAAATGCAAGCGTGAACAGCACAACGAACACTCTCCCTCCGAGTTAAGATTCTCTTAGTGTTGCGAGGCTTTTGGGAAATGCACCACTGAACTGTAGGTCACGTAGGAAACCTTTAAAGGTCCCATGGCATGAAATTTTCACTTTGAGGTTTTTTAACGTTAAAATGAGTTCCTCTGACCTTCTTAAGTCACCCCAGTGGCTAGAAATTTCATAATGTGTAAACCAAACTATGCCCAACATTTGAGAATGGCGCGTCAATAAACTCTTCCCTTGCCTACGTCAGCAAGGGAGATGATCCCCACGCCCCCCCTCTGGATTCCCACCCACTGTATGGATTGCCCACCCAGCTCAAAAGTTGCCACCAAACATGGAAGTTGCGCTGTACATGGATGTGACAACACAGAAAGGAATCTGTTTTTACTGCCGACGGGAGAGCCCCTGAAGACGCAGTGGCTTAATTTTATTTACTCCAATAATACGCCGTCGAGTCTACCTAAGACGGTGCATGTTTGTCGGAAGCATTTTCCTGAGGAATGTTTCCACAACTTGGGACAGTACAGGGCAGGTTTTGCACATCAACTGTCACTGAAGCCTGGGTCCGTACCAAGCATCCCTGCCGCATCAGCAACAAACACCGAACAAGTAAGTGTATAACTGTTAAGTCGTTTTGCCGTGTTTTAAAATCGGTGCCACGTCAGCCTAGCAATGGCTACATTAGCTGTGCAGCTAACCGCTTCCTGCAGTTAGCCAGGTACTCTGCGCTACAAAACCAAAAAGCACGCAGCATGCTGTTATAATAGCCAATCAAAACAGTTTTTACAAAGACACCCACATTCTTTTTTTTTAAAGTCACTCGTTCATTTTATTTATTTGTTTGTTCAGTAAAAACCCAAACATTTGTTGAATTTATTTTATTTCCTCGCGTCGCACCTTAATGACGTCAGCGCGCGGTATTTTTCCCTTCGCGGTTTGTTCCTTCTCTCTCGCCATAGTAAGACACCCACATCCACTTGTTCTGACCCACTGGAGGTAGCGGCACAGTGCTGTTAGCCAATCAGAGGTAACACGTTTACATGTCATGAATATTAATGATAAGACCCGCCCCCACCCTCTACCCTTCCCCGCCTCCTGCTTCTCATTAGCAAAACGACGCACTGGGAAAAGCGCTGAAATGGGGCTTTCTCCCAGGAGGCTATATCTACGTGCCGAGGGTTCATTTCGAGAAAGGCTGCGGATATAACATCCGGAAACCTCCACGAGCCCGTTTAAAGCATCAACAAACCACCATGCCATGGGACCTTTAACCAAAGTGACAAGAGAGCAACATTTCCGTAAAGAGGAGGGGGAAAAAACCAAACCAAAAAAAAAAAAACCACAAGAAATCAATCAATCTTTCACACAGTCAAAGATTGTATATTGATTGACTTCCATATCAATATGTACATTCAGGGTGGATTTTTTTTCTTTAGACTGTGAAGTAAATTAATTTAAATTAATATAAATTTAACAAATCTGATTTACACAGTGCAGTATTCCTTCTTGTGCCAAACTAACACAAGGTGTAAATGAGTAAGAAAGTGAATGACTGCAGTGTGAACTGAGCAGCCTGGCTTATACATGAAGCAGAGAAATGATCCACCTGCAATACTACTACTACTAATAATAATATTGTAATGTTCTCTTAATACAGAGAACATAGAAAGTACTGACTTGCGGTCAAAAAGTCCACGCTGCAAACCTCACACTACAGCTGAATTAATGAGAAAAATGACTTGACCAGTATTGAATAACTACATTTCAAACTCCCCCTATGTACATTTAAAACAACAACCATTTATTCCTGCAAGGTGAAATCCTCAGGACGAGGAGAAGACGAGCCAACAATAAAAAACTTCTCCACAGCGATCAGTGCTGGCAAGATTTAACGATGACCCGTCACTCAGGACCGCCGCGCTGTAAACAGGACAGGAATAATGTTACAGCAATATGAGCATGTCTCATTCTCATCTCATTATCTCTAGCCGCTTTATCCTTCTACAGGGTCGCAGGCAAGCTGGAGCCTATCCCAGCTGACTATGGGCGAAAGGCGGGGTACACCCTGGACAAGTCGCCAGGTCATCACAGGGCTGATACATAGACACAGACAACCATTCACACTCACATTCACACCTACGGTCAATTTAGAGTCACCAGTTAACCTAACCTGCATGTCTTTGGACTGTGGGGGAAACCGGAGCACCCGGAGGAAACCCACACGGACACGGGGAGAACATGCAAACTCCGCACAGAAAGGCCCTCGCCGGCCCCGGGGCTCGAACCCGGACCTTCTTGCTGTGAGGCGACAGCGCTAACCACTACACCACCGTGCCGCCCAATACGAGCATGTTTAACAGTTATTCCACAAAACTGAGTCGTACATGAGCAGATAGCTGACGAGGCGCGTAACGCCGAGTCGGCTAGAAGCCGTGTACGACGAGATCGAGTGGAATAACGGTTTTATTCTATCCCCATTCACTGGATTTTGAGAAACGGAGAATTTTTATTTTTTGCAAATTCAATCAATAAAAACTTTATACAAAACGTCCGACAAAATCATTTCCGCTTACAAACTGGTGAAATGACAGTAGCATTTTTCACAAATTGCTATAATAATAATTCTTGAAAAATAAGAGAGACATTCTTACCATCAAATACTTTTACTCCATATTTTGTTGCTTTTATTTATTTATTTTTTTGGGTCTTCTTTGGGCTTTCTGCCGGTTGGCAAACCAACTTAAAGGTACGTTTCCACCACCGACTATACCCCACTATATTCCTTTAGCCATTTCTGTTTCTTTTAAATACTTGATAATTTTGGGGGGTTTGTTTTTGGAGTAGACTTTTTATTTCGTCCTCGATTGGTTCAGCAACACACGCCGCCATTTTGTTTTTCTCTACTCATGGAACATGAGCCGATATCCTAGTAGCAGAGTAGCCAATCAGAGCGCATGATTGCTCATATCCAGTGAATGTGGATAGAATAAACAAGTATACAAAAGCCACTATTAACCCATAACCCACAGTTCTGTCCAAGCGTATATTCTTCAGGATTCTCAGGCTCAGAAAACAAAAATCACAATCATTTCTTAAAATCAGTTTGTAAAACTGACGAAAGACTAAATCCAATTTATTTCTCTAAACTGTAGTTGCATGTGCTTGCACTGTTACTATGACGACCAGTGTGGCAATGTGCTCAGCAACAGACTTCATCTGGAACTATTTCAAAAAAATAAAATAAAATAAAAAAATAAACCCTGCTTCCGATTTTATTCATTCAATGGTTTGGTATTCAGGTTGAATATTATTAAGCTGAGAGGGGGGTGGAGTTATGCCACTTTTCCACTACCAACGCGGCTGAGTCGGGCTGAGCCGTGCTGAGTTGGGCTGAGTCGAGCTGAGCGGGGCTGTTGGAGTTGCATTTCGACTACAACCGCGCTGAACCGTGCTGGCTGGAAGTGGGTGGACACATTGGGTGGAGTTAGCGAAAGTGGGTGGACGTCACCTGATGTCGTTAGGCGGCGCAAACAGTGACATCAGTGATCTTTTAAGCGGTAGTCTCACGACCCGGATAGTAAACAATAAACATGGAGTTGTTAGTGTTGCTGGTCTTGGTGCTGTGGCTTGTTGTCACCGACAACGCCAACAGATACTGGCAAGAGCGTATAGATGAGGCGAGGCGCATAAGGCTTCAGAAATTCTCGTAATTCTTCTTCTTCCGGGTTTACGGTGTTTACAGATCCCAGCGTGCTCACGGGGCGTGTGAGGACACTCCTCACCAATCAGTGCACAGGGGAGTGTCTCCTCACGCCCCTAGCCCCACTCGGCTCGGTTTGGCTCGCTTCAGCCCCACTCCAAAACCGTGCGAGTTTTGGGTGCTGAGCAGGGCTGAAGCAAGCTGAGTCATGCTGCTCTAAGGTAGTCGAAACGCGAGCCGTGTCGGGCTGAAGCGAGCTGAAAAAGGGTAGTGGAAAAGGGTCATTAGAGCCCATTACCCTGTTGTTGATCATTTTCCTATAACAGAACAGCACACCCTGGTGTTGTGGATTATGGTTAGTGGAACTAACACTGGAACCCTGGGTGCGAACACACAGCAATGAGATTTGATCCCCTCAACCTCAGCCAAGGAAGAACAGCACACGCGCACGCGCGCGCGCTCTCTCTCTCTCTCTCTCTCTCACACACACACACACAGAGTATGGAATCAATTTTGTGCCAAAATGTTCATACAATACTTTTGAAATATCAAACAAAAACGATAAATCAAAATACAAAAAAAAAAAAAAAGTCAATTTTTTTAGACTGGCAAACAAATTATTCCTGTAATCGTGCAAAATATCAGTCTATTACTCTTCAGAAACCTTTTATTTTTGTTCCGCGTCTTTCTCAGTTTTGTTTAACGTAATTTATTTTGGTTGCGATTCCAGCTTTCTCGTTTGCGCTCCCTGACTTTTTGCTTGCAGTTTTGGCACAAACTTCCCGTGTGGGTGGGCTGTCCAGGAACGCATTCCCATTGGCTAACTTGTGTTTGACTGACAGCTACGCTCAGCCATTCCCCGGAGGCTGTTGCGGCCATTTCCTACTCGGATTCTGGCGGACTGTTTGACGAGTGACCGATCCATTGACGGTAAACAAGGATCGAGTGGACTTGTGCACTACTGCAACACGTACAACACATTTGTCCCGCACTTACACTTTGTTGAATTAATTCAATATCATAGTCGCCACTGAAGCCCACTTGATCCTTGTTTACCGTCAATGGATCGGTCACTCGTCAAACAGTCCGCCAGAATCCGAGTAGGGAATGGCTGAGCGTAGCTGTCAGTCAAACACAAGTTACCCAATGGGAATGCATTCCTGGACAGCCCACCCACACGTGAAGTTTGTGCCAAAACTGCAAGCAAAAAGTCAGGGAGCGCAAACGAGAAAGCTGGAATCGCAACCAAAATAAATCACGTCAAACAAAACTGAGAAAGACGCGGAACAAAAGAAGGTTTCTGAAGAGTAATAGACTGATATTTTGCACGATTACACGAATAATTTGTTTGCCAGTCTAAAAAAATTGACTTTTTTTTGTGTATTTTGATTTATCGTTTTTGTTTGATATTTCAAAAGTATTGTATGAACATTTTGGCACAAAATTGATTCCATAACTGAGCCCCAGCACTAACCTGAATGTAGTCCATCTCCTCGAGCGCGAGGGCCCGTCGCCGGTATCTCTGTGGAAGCTCTTTAACGATAGCGATGCTGTCTGGTGTGCCCGGGAGTCGACTGACGAGTCCTGCAGGTTTTGGAGGTGATGGAGCCGAGTGCACTGCCGCGGGTGTGGGTGTGTTGGCTAGAAATAGCTTTAGTGCTTCTTGTACTGGAAAAAGAAAATCACTTTAAATAAGTAAGAAAAAAAATATTTTTAAAAGTTTTATGAAGGGAAAAAAAAAATTACTACAAAAAACACACATTGCGACGGACTTCCGGTTGCAGGTGGTATGGAGTAGACTGGAGTTCCGCGGCTCCTGAGCATTTGTCATTAATATTTTAACTTATTTGCAAGGTACTTAACTACCCATTGCGAAATTCTGCTTAGTAAAGTTTGAGACTGTATGGCATCACCAAACTTCGTTTAATTGAACCGGAAGAAACAAAGTTTATCAAAGTGAGTAACCTCATGGTGAAGGATAACGTTAACAAGATGGAGGAGGCGCCGCTCACGCTACAAACACTGAGAGACGAACTTCAGCTATCTCGTCAAGCCTCCCTGAAAGACTTTAAAGCTGAAATTGTCACCCTTCATCAGGATTTGTGCAAAGACATAGAGGCGCTTCGGACGGAGACAATCTCCAACACTCAAAAGTTACGTGAAGATGTACAGGAGGAAATTGTAAAACTCCAGAATTACCATAAAGAAGTAACTACGGAGCAGGCTAGTATGGGACACCGTCTAAACGACGCACTGGAACAGATTGCAAGACTTGAGAGTGAGCATGGCTCTCTTTCAGGCGAGCTGAAACGCTTACAGGAGAAATGTATTGATCTTGAGTCCAGAAGTCGGCGACAAAATTTAAGGATAGTTGGTGTCCCTGAGGGAGTTGAAGGAGCTAACCTAACCCGTTTCTTACAAGAATTCTTGTCGGAGGTGTTGGGCCCTGAGAACTTCACATCTCCCCCCGTCATCGATCGTGCCCACCGATCCCTGGCTCTGAAGCCGAAGAAGGGTGAGCGCCCGCGCCCCATCATAGCACGATTACACTACTTCGCCGAAAAGGAGCGGATCCTGGGCATTTCCAGAGGAAAGGGTCGGCTACTTTATCAACAGTCCCCTGTTCACATCTTTCCCGATCTCCCTACCGAGGTTAGCAAGCTCAGAGCCGCCTTCAACCCGGTGAAGGCAAAGCTGCGTGAGGCGAAGATGGACTACAGTTTATTCTTCCCTGCTGTCCTCTCCGTGAACATCGACGGTGTCCGGCACAAGTTCAACACTCCAGAAGCAGCTGAAAAGTTTTTTCAGACAAAGATCGCCCCGAACCTAGCTGTAGAAGGGTCATGTGAGTAACGAAATTGTTATAGTTTGATGCGCCATAGGTGGTAATTTTTTCCCCCCTCTCTTTCTCGTTATGAGCTAGCCACCTATTAGGGCTTGCATTTGCAGGTCCAAAGCCCTCAGCTATTTTCATTTGAAAAAGACAATACTAGAGCGTGCCTGCCAGTGCCACGTTTTTGCCAAGTTTCACTTTGCTGTCACTTTTTTTTTTTTTCTCTATGTTGATTTTTACAAAACGCATGTGGTGGACTCAATGCATGCACTCAGTTTACTGGGCTGGACTGGACTGGAGTAATGCCCTGGCCTATGATTTCTATATAGCCTAGCCTACATGTATACTTCTATAAGATATAGTGTAATGTTTAAATAAGCTGAGAATTTAAGCGCATGTAGCACTATGGCTAGCCTATTGTAGCAGAGCAGCCTTGAATCCCAAAAGGCCACTTGCACTTTGGTTTGTATGTTTAATATGCCACAACATAGGCCTAGCCCATTTTGGGGAGCACTTTTATTGGAATTCATATTTAATGGATTTTTTTATTTTATTTTTTTATTTTATCTTCTGTCATATTTGGACTGGGCTTTTTCATGCACTGTCTGCACCTGATAGGCTCACTTGAGAGTAGCACAGTGCCATTTTTAATTTAGTCCAGCTTTCTTTATTTTACTCCACCATTGAATAGGCCATGGAATGTAAATGCAATGGGTTA
Organism: Neoarius graeffei; assembly: GCF_027579695.1. NCBI lineage: Eukaryota > Metazoa > Chordata > Actinopteri > Siluriformes > Ariidae > Neoarius > Neoarius graeffei. The sequence goes on from NC_083578.1 coordinate 75,676,035, forward strand.
GATTGAATTATAATTATCTATGTTTATTAAAAAAAAAAGGGAGTCGAGTTAAACAGGAGTTTAAGCAAGCTCTGAACTAGCTTAGGTGGTGCAGCGACTGTACCATGTTTCGTCCTAAGGTAGGCCTATTTAAGTTGTTTGGTCCTAAGGCCTTTCAGTTGGGGAAAGGCAGGAGTGGGTGGGGGGGTGGGGTGTTTGTTTGCTGTTCTTGTTGCTGTTTGCATGTCTCTCATCTTACAAAAATGCCGCTTTGTAAAAAACTCATGTCTGAATTAAGTACAATAATAGGGAAAACACATGGTAGCTATGACTTCTTTTGATGCTAAAGAGGAATGCCTGGTGCAATTTGTCAGTTGGAATACGAAAGGTCTTAATACAGCTATGAAGCGGGGTAGAGTCTTGGGCCATTTAAAAAGACTTAAGACTGACATAGCATTCTTACAGGAGACCCACTTGAGGAACCAAGACCATTTTAGGCTACGAAAAGGGTGGGTTGGTCAGCTTTTTCATTCAACATTCCACTTTAAGTCTAGAGGGGCTGCGATTCTAATTAATAAGAACATTCCTTTCATTTCCTCCTCTGTTACCTCTGATCCACATGGTAGATTTGTAGTGGTGACTGGGTCCCTATATAATACCCCCCTTACATTAGTCAGTGTGTACGGTCCTAATTTTGATGATGAGCATTTCTTTTCTACATTTTTTGCATCTCTCCCCGACCTGAACACCCACCGCCTGATTATAGGTGGGGACTTCAATTGCGTCTTGAATCCCAAGTTGGACAGGTCATCCAATAAAACCCAAACATGGACAAAATCTGCCAAACTAATTAGATCCTTTATGGACACCTTTAAAATTACTGACCCCTGGAGGTTCAAGTATCCGACATCTCGTAATTATTCCTTTTTCTCCCCAGTTCATCATTCATATAGTCGAATTGATTATTTTCTTATTGATTGTAAACTTGTCCCTGCAATTAGGCGGTGTGACTACGAGGCTATTGTTATTTCAGATCACGCCCCGCACCAAATGCAGCTGGCTTTTTCCAACAAACATATGCCCAGGACTTGGCGCTTTAATAATTTGTTACTAGCAGATAAATCATTCACAGAATTTTTAAAATCCAACATTGAAGTATTTTTGATTATCAATGACACAGGAGAAGTGTCCAAGAGCACACTGTGGGAAACTTTGAAAGCCTACCTTCGTGGCCTGATAATTTCCTACAGTGCGGGTACCAATAGACTGCGTGCTGAACGTATCTCCAGTCTTACCCATGAGATCTTAGATTTAGATCACTCATATTCTGTATCGCCCAGTCCTGATCTTTACAAACACAGACTAGCTTTGCAAACAGAATTTGACCTGTTATCCACAAATGAAACTGCACAGCTTCTGTTGCAAACACGCCATAGATCTTACGAGCATGGAGAGAAAGCTGGGAAACTTCTGGCCTTACAAATCAGAAAATCAGCTGCCTCTAGAATGATAACTGAAATTCGTGCGCAATCGGGGCAAACAATTCTTGATCAGCAGGATATTAATGGAGAATTTGAACAATTCTATACACACTTATATTCTTCAGAGTCTGAAGGTGATCCCTCTTTAACCCTTTGGTGACTGACCCCTTGAAAATGGTTCCTCCAGGAACCATGACGTTTCAGTTGTCAAGACAACGAAAAAACTAAAATACAAATACAAATACAAGAGCATTTTGTTTTGTGCACAAGAGCATTGTGACGTATCTTTCTGTTTTTGTATTTTAGTTTTTCCGTTGTCTTGACAACTGAAACGTCATCGTTCCTGGAGGAACCATTTTCAAGGGGTCAGTCACCAAAGGGTTTTAATTGATGATTTTTTCAGTAAGTTGAACATCCCGACTATTTCCAAAGAGGATAAGGCACAACTTGAAGAACCTCTGTCTCTTGAGGAACTAAATAACACTATTAAGAGCATGCAAACCTCTAAAGCTCCAGGTCCTGATGGATATAGCTCTGAATTTTACAAAGCTTTTTCAGATCTCCTCTCTCCTGTACTTTTAGATGTCTTTAATGAATCATTCAGCGCTAACACACTTCCTGCCACTTTTTACCAGGCCTGCATTTCCCTTTTGCTAAAACAGGATAGGGACCCTCTTGACCCAGGTTCATACAGGCCCCTCAGCCTTTTGAATGTAGACACAAAGATATTAGCAAAAACTTTGGCCACCCGTTTAGACAGGGTCCTTCCCACAATTATCTCACAGGACCAAACGGGCTTTATTAGGAATAGACTTTTATTTTCAAACCTTCGTAGACTCTACAATATTATTTACACTCCCAGCCCTTCCTCCTGCCCAGAGGTACTCCTTTCACTAGACGCTGAAAAAGCGTTCGACCGAATTGAATGGGATTTTCTTTTTTCTGCGTTGGACAGATTTGGATTCGGCAAAAAGTTCATCTCTTGGGTCAGTCTTCTTTATGTTTCCCCATCGGCTTCGGTTCAGACTAATGCTTTCAGGTCAAATTATTTTCCCTTGCGGCGTGGCACAAGACAAGGGTGTCCTCTTTCCCCCCTATTATTTGCACTTTCCATTGAGCCTCTGGCCATTGCCTTACGTTCACTCAATGGCTACCAGGGAATATTCAGAGGAGGGAGAGAGCATAGAGTGTCATTGTATGCAGATGATCTGCTCTTATATATTCAGGACCCTCTCACATCTATTCCCAATATTATGTCTGTTTTGAAAATTTTTGGCAAGATTTCTGGTTACAAGCTGAATTTATCTAAGAGTATACTGTTCCCCATAAACAACGCTGCTCAGGTTGTGTCTTATTCTCAGTTTCCATTCAGGTTGGTTAATGGATCTTTCAATTATCTGGGAGTAGTTGTAACAAGGTCTGTCCAGTCACTGTTCAAATTTAACTTTAAACCTTTATTTGATCGCACTATTAAGGATTTTGGTAGATGGTCCCATCTTCCTATGTCTCTAGCAGGGAGAGTTAATGCCTTGAAGATGAACATTCTTCCTAAATTCCTGTTTCTTTTTCAAACCATCCCCATCATCATTAATAAGTCTTTTTTCAAACAATTAGACAGTGAAATATCTAGTTTTATTTGGAATAAGAAAACCCCTAGAATTAGGAAAGATTTTTTGCAAAGACCTAAACGTCCTGGGGGCATGAGCCTTCCAAATTTTCAGTATTATTACTGGGCCTGCAACGTACGAGCTCTCTCTTTTTGGGATCAGACTGGCTCAGAAGAACAACCTGCCTGGTTGCAGATTGAGCGGGCCTCATGTCATCCTACTTCCTTGAGTGCATTGTTATTCTCTTCCCTTCCAATACCAGTCGAATATGCCAAATCCAATCCTGTAGTGACAGAATCATTGAAAATTTGGACTAAAATAAGACAACACTTTGGCTGGCATGCTAAATCTCTTCTAGCCCCTCTATGTGCAAATCATCACTTTCATCCCTCTTTGTTAGATAATTCCTTTCAACTATGGGCTCATAATGGGGTCTCAAGAATGAAGGACCTTTATATTGATGCTATTTTCCCATCTTTTGAGATGCTGCGTAGAAAGCTTAAACTCCCTCAGTCTCATTTCTTTCGTTTTTTGCAAGTTCGTGACTATACAAGATCTAATACAAACTCTTTCCCTAATGCTCCCACCCCCACCCAGATGGACTCTTTATTTTCAGTTGATCCTTCATCTAGAGGGGTGATTTCATACTTGTACAACCACATGTTTAGCCAGATAGATGTATCTCTAGATTTTCTGAAATTTGCTTGGGAGGAAGATTTGGGCATTGACTTGACAGAGGAGCAGTGGATGGGAGCACAGGAGGGGGTACACTCAGCATCCATTTGCACCAGACACGGGCTCATACAGTTCAAGGTGCTGCATCGCTTGCATCTCTCCAAAGTCAAGCTTGCTAAAATGTATCCTAACATTGATCCCTTATGTGACCGTTGCAGGGCATTTCCAGCTACACTGGGTCACATGTTTTGGCTGTGTCCAGAGTTATCAGATTTTTGGGTCTCCATTTTTAAAACCTTATCTGATGTTTTTGGTCACACACTTGAACCAGATCCGGCATTGGCTCCATTTGGGGTACTGAGTGAGGACAGTCCTCTAAAAGGGTCTGCGTCCATGGCAGCCAGGTTCATAGTTCTCTTAGCACGCAGATTAATTCTCTTGAACTGGAAACAGACACGCCCTCCCTCTCATACAGTATTGATCAATGATATTATGCAACATCTTAAACTGGAAAAACTGAAATATACTCTCAGAGGTTCTACTGATCGTTTTTATAGGACTTGGCAACCCTTTATAGACTATGTTGAATCCAGGCATTCCTCTTAACTTCTGCTACCTATATGAGACTATAGTATTGTAATGATTTTGATGTAAAGCGGCTCATTGTTGACAACAATGCTTGTTTGTTGGTGTTGCTGTTGTGTGTGTATGTACGTGTGTGTGTGTGTTAATATGAAAAATCAATAAACAGAAGTTTAAAAAAAAAAAAAAAAAAAACCACACATTGCAAAAGCGTACCATGGCCTAATGGTTAGACAAGCAGCTTTGGGACCAAAAGGTCACTGGTTTGAGTTTGATTCCCTGAACCAGCAGGAAGGGCTGAACTCCGTCTCTGAAAGAAACGGCTATATTGTGTCTCCCACACATATTTTAAACCCAAGTTAAATTCCAAAATGCTACACATAACTAGTGCTCTCCATTTTCCATCAATGTGGCTCTCAAAGTGGGGTCTGGTGACCCTCTGAGGTCTGTAAAGCATCGTTCCTGTGGTTCTGTGATATTTTTTTTTTTTTTTTAAAGACAGTAGATGTCAATAGATGTGACAGTCTACTGCTGTTAGTTGTTATAGTTATTACAGTTGAAGACTAATTTAATGGCCACTTTAATTGTACAGGTTTCAACTAAACAGCACATTAACTTGTAAACAATTATTAAAATCTCAACTTGCATCCAAGTTACCCCCAATAAAAAGAAGAAACACGCTGTAAACATAGAACATAACTGGTTTGAGTAACTGCTTTCAGAGTGCTCCAATAGTCAGGAATAAAACACTTTGGAGAACGCCGTTATAGGAAAATAATCAGCCACAGAGTGGTGACATGCAGCCTGAGGTTACTATTGCAAAGGTGATTACTTTCAAAAGGTGTTTTATTCCTCTCGTAACACTCATTTATGAATGAATGAAATCAACACCTCCTGACCAATCAGAATCAAGGAAAAAAACTACAAAAGTATGATGGTTATACATGTAATGTATCTAATATTGTTTATTTTTACACTGAAAAGAGTCCCTCGGTGCAACCATAGTCCACTTGCATGTGACGTCACAGCTGATCCAGATTGTAAACAGACGCCATCTTGTCGGTCAAACGCCATATTTCCGCCATCACAATTTACCAACGCTGACTTTCGTTGTTTTTCGCCCAAATCTGCAAATATTACCGTGCCACAATGCCGGAGAGTTGTATGGCATATAAATGCCACAACAGGAGAGGTCAGAAATCGGTTAGAAAGTTTCATAGGCTGCCACGGGACCCTGACAGGCGTGCAAAGTGGATTGCTGCTATCAGCCGGGCCGATCCAAACAACAACAACAAGGCATGGGAACCGACTGGAAAGAACGATCACTGGCGCCTGTGCAGTGACCATTTCATCTCAGGTTCGCCATGTATTTATTCCAGTATATCCATGTGGTGTCAGTACTAGTACTCAATACTTAAGTGACTTACCCGTCCAATGAGGATTGTTATTTTCTTGTTTACAAGATGCCACATCTGACGGCGGCTGACAAATCCTGAATTTCTGTAAAGATAACTGTCCAGAGATTTATAAGCACGTAGTGCTTCACCACTGAACAGCGAGGGAAAGTTAATTATACACATCTGGGTATTCCACCTCTGGCAGTTCAATATCCACTGACACGGTCGTGAAAACTATGTCTGGTAATCGATAAGGGTCACTAATCTGTAGGTCGTTTATTTTAGACATATCTCTAGTTATCTGTTCATTAGAAAAATGAGCCGTGTAGTCCGTCGGTTGAAATTGATCCATTTTGTACACGAGTGCAACAATATTCAGCTGTGTTGCTGACCGACAAGATGGCGGCTGTTTACATTCCAGCCGGGATTCGGTCACGTGACTGCAAGAGGTCTATAGATCGTTTATCTTCATAATGACATGTACTGGGAGGCTTGTGTCAAATCAACTAACAACCCACAGCTTTTGGTCTCAGATTTTCTTCGTTAATGAACAAACCTGAAGTAGTTTCTTAGTTACTGTTATTTTTCGAAGGGGCACCAAAACGGCAGCTATGAAATGACACCATGTTCAGAGATTAATGCTGAATTAAGTAATAAATCCTGAACTTTTCTATGGCTCTAGATTAACAGGTAAAGATCACAAATACTGCAAAATATTATTCTTGTTATAAATCCTAATATTGCAGAAGTTCATGCAATATACGAGGGTAAGTCAAAAAGTTCTAAGACAAATGTTATAATTTCAAAAGGTGTGAAAGACGTCCCCCAGAACTCTACAAAGAAGGAATTCTCTGATGGAAACACCGCTTGCAGAAGTGTTTAGACTTAAATGGAGGGTAAGTAGAGAAATAGATTTGTTATTTTCATAAATAAAGATTTTTTTCAATTTGTCTTAGAACTTTTCGACTTACCCTCGTACAAAGAAGTTTGGGTCCACAGTCATGTTTGGGAGCCCAAAAAACTTTATTGCAAGCAACAAATTATTTTTCCTGGTGGCTTTGTTTACTGTTAGTTAGATAGTCTGACCACAATTTGATATTGAACTACAGCCCCTACAAATTTTGGGGGGACGGGACAGACTATATGGGGTGGACATAAAACACTGAACATTTTAACGGTTTCAACCTGAAGTACTTAATATGTAGTTTATTTATGCCAAATATCATGATCTGTTCAAAACTCCTTCAAGGTAAAAAATATTTTACAAACATGTGATTTTAAGGCGGCACAGTGGCACCTCACAGCAAGAAAGTTCCAGGTTCGAACCTCACAACTGACAGGACCTTTCTGTATGGAGTTTGCATGTCTGTGTGGGTTTCCTCCCACAGTTCAAAGACATGCAGATGAGGTCAAATACCCAGCCACTGGGGTTGCACAAGCCAGTGTATACTTAGTGCAGATAGATTAGGGACGGTTGCGTCAGGAAGAGCATACGGTTTTTAAACACACAAAAAAAAAAAACCACCACCTATGCCCAAATCAAATATGCAGAACAGATCTGCTATGGTGACCCCCAACAGAAGGAGCCAAAAGAAGACGACGATGACCCCCCCCCCCACGGCTTTCAGGAAATACCCTCAGAGTATATTTCTTGCAGAAGGGTTTTGCTTTGGGAATTTAGTTGATGGATGGATGGAAGGAAGGAAAGAAAGAAATTTCTGATGCTCACCGTTTGCCTTGGGCATACCCTCCCGATTTGGAAATTTGATCAGTGGTGTATGAGGTCGCACAACCTGTAGAAAGTGGAATAATGATGGGACATTAGACACAAGGTGTAACGTTACAGGTTTAATATGGACCCTCGGTTTATTTACATACAATTCCAATAAACTTCGTGATTCTGTTCACACAAATAACAAAGCCATGTGCAACGACACCACAGCTACATTATCCAAATATCTTCTCAAGATCTCCGCTTTATCCTGTTCTACAGGGTCGCAGGCAAGCTGGAGCCTATCCCAGCTGACTACGGGTGAAAGGCGGGGTACACCCTGGACAAGTCGCCAGGTCATCACAGGGCTGACACACAGACAACCATTCACACTCACATTCACACCTACGGTCAATTTAGAGTCACCAGTTAACCTAACCTGCATGTCTTTGGACTGTGGGGGAAACCGGAGCACCCGGAGGAAACCCACGCGGACACGGGGAGAACATGCAAACTCCGCACAGAGGGGCCCTCGCCGGCCACAGGGCTCGAACCCGGACCCTCTTGCTGTGAGGTGACAGCGCTAACCACTACACCACCGTGCCGCCCCTCTTCTCAAGATGTAGTTTTATATATATATATATATATATATATATATATATATATATATATATATATATATATATATATATATACACACACACACACACACACACACACACACAGTGGTGCTTGAAAGTTTGTGAACCCTTTAGAATTTTCTATATTTCTGCATAAATGACCTAAAACATCATCAGATTTTCACACAAGTCCTAAAAGTAGATAAAGAGAACCCAGTTAAACACATGAGACAAAAATATTATACTTGATCATTTATTTATTGAGGAAAATGATCCAATATTACATATCTGTGAGTGGCAAAAGTATGTGAACCTCTAGGATTAGCAGTTAATTTGAAAGTGAAATTAGAGTCAGGTGTTTTCAATCAATGAGAGGACAATCAGGAATGAGTGGGCACCCTGTTTTATTTAAAGAACAGGGATCTATCAAAGTCTGATCTTCACAACACATGTTTGTGGAAGTGTATCATGGCACGAACAAAGGAGATTTCTGAGGACCTCAGAAAAAGGGTTGTTGATGCTCATCAGGCTGGAAAAGGTTACAAAACCATCTCTAAAGAGTTTGGACTCCACCAATCCACAGTCAGACAGATTGTGTACAAATGGAGGAAATTCAAGACCATTATTACCCTCCCCAGGAGTGGTCGACCAACAAAGATCACTCCAAGAGCAAGGCGTGTAATAGTCGGCGAGGTCACAAAGGACCCCAGGGTAACTTCTAAGCAACTGAAGGCCTCTCTCACATTGGCTAATGTTAATGTTCATGAGTCCACCATCAAGAGAACACTGAACCACAATGTTGTGCATGGCAGGGCTGCAAGGAGAAAGCCACTGCTCTCCAAAAAGAACATTGCTGCTCATCTGCAGTTTGCTAAAGATCATGTGAACAAGTCAGAAGGCTATTGGAAAAATGTTTTGTGGATGGATGAGACCAAAATAGAACTTTTTGGTTTAAATGAGAAGTGTTATGTTTGGAAAAAGGAAAACACTGCATTCCAGCATAAGAACCTTATCCCATCTGTGAAACATGGTGGTGGTAGTATCATGGTTTGGGCCTGTTTTTCTGCATCTGGGCCAGGACGGCTTGCCATCATTGATGGAACAATGAATTCTGAATTATACCAGCGAATTCTAAAGGAAAATGTCAGGACATCTGTCCATGAACTGAATCTCAAAAGAAGGTGGGTCATGCAGCAAGACAACAACCCTAAGCACACAAGTCGTTCTACCAAAGAATGGTTAAAGAAGAATAAACTTTGTTTTGGAATGGCCAAGTCAAAGTCCTGACCTTAATCCGATCGAAATGTTGTGGAAGAACCTGAAGCGAGCAGTTCATGTGAGGAAACCCACCAACATCCCAGAGTTGAAGCTGTTCTGTACGGAGGAATGGGCTAAAATTCCTCCAAGCCGGTGTGCAGGACTGATCAACAGTTACCGGAAACGTTTAGTTGCAGTTATTGCTGCACAAGGGGGTCACACTAGATACTGAAAGCAAAGGTTCACATACTTTTGCCACTCACAGATATGTAATATTGGATCATTTTCCTCAATAAATAAATGACCAAGTATAATATTTTTGTCTCATTTGTTTAACTGGGTTCTCTTTATCTACTTTTAGGACTTGTGTGAAAATCTGATGTTGTTTTAGGCCATATTTATGCAGAAATATAAAAAATTCTAAAGGATTCACAAACTTTCAAGCACCACTGTGTGTGTGTGTGTGTGTGTGTGTGTGTATATAAAATATATGGATAATATGCATAATTATGATATTATGGGTGTCTGTTTACGTATGGATGTGTGTATAGTTATAGGTATATGTATGTGTGTATATATGCATAAGTATCTGTATATATGATTTGATTTGGTCGATACCCTGTTGGTATGTCTTGGTATATTGGTATGTTTCCTTTTTTGTTTGTTGCTTTTGTTTTCTTTTGTATATATAGTCTATTATGGCAGAAAGTGATGTTTGATTAGCAGTGGTATAGAGGGTTAGGATTTGAGAAGTTATTTATTTCCTTTCCGAACATTATTATGTTACTGCCTTGTGGCTACGCTATTCTGTTTGCTTATGACGATGTTTTGATTATTGCATTTCCCCCCTCTTTCTTCTTTACTGTTCGGAATCAATCAATCAATAAGAACTCAGTGTTGACAAGGACATTGGGAAAAAAAAAAAAAATCACACACAGCAACTCTGAGCAAAAATCTCTCAAGGTCACGTGAACAGGCTGAAGCTAAAACTCCACTGTCTAAAACAGACTCCAGACTAGACTGAGAGAATTAATTTCACTACGACACAATAAATGCAACTGTTAATCGAGAATATTTACCTGTACGACCCGACTGGCAGCCGCCATCTTGCCACTGCTCACTTTACTTCCCATAGCGACCTCCAGGAACCACTTCCGGTTCAAATGACGCAGCTGTTGACATTTTCTAGATTTAGTTCGAGGACAAATTCTTTATTATTTGTATTTGCAATACAGGCGAGTATAATTATAAACAAATATACCACACATAAAGCAAAAAAAAAAAATTCAGAGTACACCAAATATTTTTTCTATTAATAAAACTTTTAAAACTCGACATCAATCTGACTGCACAGATTATTAATTACACCTCGGAATAATTTCATTATATTTTACACTTACGTAGCAGGACATTTATTTAGGATGTTATTCAACGTTAAGTGCCCAGAACAAACCTCAAGCATATTAGCCACGAGCTAACCAGCTAGCACTGTGATGATACACTTGACTTTAACAAATGACACAGCTAGCACCAGTGCTAAATAATGTAAATAAATCGCGGTTAACGCCCATTAATCAGACTTAACGAAGTTCCATCCTTACCAAAAAAAATCTATCTACAACAAATTAATTTCCATTACATTCTGTGATTGAAAATAACATCCAGTACTGACAACAGTGGTCTGGAAGATGAGAACCTGTGGCTGAATCCCAAATTGCTGCATACCGGATATATGGTGCACTAGGAAGGGAATAATTGGCTTATTATTTTATACCCTATGTAGTACACTTCTATAGGAAGTAGAAATCTATTTGAGATTCAGTCTGGTTTACAGTAGCCTTGACACAAGAGGCGTGGCCTCGTTTAACTCGAGAGACGTCAGAGTCACGTGACGAAGGACTTTCGGTGGCGGCAGCTTCGGTAGTGTGTTGTTAGCAGAGCAGTTAGCGAGCCGCGCGCTCAGGCGATAAACCGGACCGGAAACAACAGTAAGATGGATTTTTATTCATGTATTTAATGTTTCGTTTAAATGTTTGTGTATCGCTGTGTAAAGTTGGTCCCTAGGGGTGGAATTAAATGAATGTACTTTTTGTTGTGTAATTAGTGTAGCTGAGTGTAAAGGCTTTGTGTCCTTTTTAACTTTAGACTGCGGTTTATTTGCAAATCAGAATTCCGTGTTCATGGAGATTTTTTATCCAGTAACCAACATGGCAGAAATACTACTCTTCTTCTTCTCCTCTTCCTCCCCTCCTCCTCTTCTCTCTTTTTTCCTTCTCCTCCCTCTTCTCTTCTCCTCCTCCTCTCTTTTTTCCTTCTCCTCCCTCTCCTCCTCCTCTCTTTTTTCCTTCTCCTCCCTCTTCTCCTCCTCTCTTTTTTCCTTCTCCTCCCTCTTCTCCTCCTCTCTTTTTTCCTTCTCCTCCCTCTTCTCCTCCTCTCTTTTTTCCTTCTCCTCCCTCTTCTCCTCCTCTCTTTTTTCCTTCTCCTCCCTCTTCTCCTCCTCCTCTTCTCTCTTCTCCTCCTCTCTTTTTTCCTTCTCCTCCCTCTTCTCTCTTCTCCTCCTCCTCTTCTCTCTTTTTTCCTTCTCCCTCTTCTCCTCCTCCTCTTCTCTTTTTTCCTTCTCCTCCTCCTCCCTCTTCTCCTCCTCCCTCTTCTCTTTTTTCCTTCTCCCTCTTCTTCTCCTCTTCCTCTTCTCTCTTCTCCTCCTCCTCCTCCTCTCTTCTCCTCCTCCTCCTCCTCTTTTTTTTTTCAAGTCAAGTCAACTTTATTGTCAAATACGCTGTACATGCTCGACATACAGCACAGATGAAATTTCAGTCCTCTCTGACCCACGGTGCAAACAGGAAATGCAATAAATAAAAATAGAATAATTGAAAAAAACAAAATATAAACAGTAGCTATAAACACTCTAGATAGGAACTAGACATAGACTAAACACTCAAACAATATAAACAGTATAAATAAACAGTATAAACACTAGATAAGAACAAGACAGACTAAACACTCGGACAATAGGGGTGTTCACACGGCAACTCCGGTGTAGCACCGGGGCTGCCCCGGTAGAGCGTTCACACGGTACAAAGTTATACCAGTATAGCCCCTGAAAGCTGCTTAAACCGGTGCAAATCTAACCCTGCTCGGGAGGTGGTTTAAGAAATTTACTCCGGAGTAAATGCTAATTTGCGGGGCAGCACCGATATAAAATGGGCCGTCTGAACGCTACAGGGGTAGACTCGCTACGCGTGAGGAGAGTTGATTACATACGGGCATTGCATAACTTGCATCCTGGTATTTTGCGCTTCCAAAATGGCGAATATCAACAACAACAGAACTGCGTGTCTTCCAGTGTTGCCAGATTTGGCAGTTTTAAGTGCATTTTGACGGATTTGAACATATTTTGGGATGGAAAACGTCAGCAATATCTGGCAACACTGGTGTCTTCATCCACGTTGTTTTCCCGGCGCTTGGTGATGCCATGACAACCGGGAAAAAGAAGTACATTTTCACGCATGCGCATATTTCATTTCCGCATTATTACTATCGGAAATGATAGTAATAAAAGGAAATATCAAAACTTTATTACTATCAAAGGAAATGATAGTAATAAAGTTTTTGCTACTATAACACGGTCGCAGAAACTGCCGTGTGACCGCAAGTGGGGCTGCACCAGTGCTAACACGCTTCTCTCTAGTAAGCAGGGTTGTGACGTGTGAACGCTGCGCAAAATTTACACCGGTGTAAGATATATCGCAACAGAATACATCGGTGCAGCATCGATGCAAATATGTGCCGTGTGAACACCCTAAATATAAACAGTATAAACACTAGATATGAACTAGACCAGGGGTGTTCAAATTGATCCATAAAGGGCCGTGTGGCTGCAGGTTTTCATTCCAGCCATGCAGCAGCACACCTGACTTGGCTCATTCAATCAACTGAACTGTCTTCACACAGTCAAATACTTGCAGCCACACCCACCCTTGATTAAAGGGTGGGTGTGTCAGTTGATTGAATAAGCCAAATCAGGGTGCTGCTGCATGGCTGGAATGAAAACCTGCAGCCACACGGCCCTTTATGGATCAATTTGAACACCCCTGAACTAGACTAAACACTCGTGTGTCTGTGTGTATATATACATACACACACACACATATATCTCATCTCATTATCTCTAGCCGCTTTATCCTTCTACAGGGTCGCAGGCAAGCTGGAGCCTATCCCAGCTGACTACGGGTGAAAGGCGGGGTACACCCTGGACAAGTCGCCAGGTCATCACAGGGCTGACACATAGACACAGACAACCATTCACACTCACATTCACACCTACAGTCAATTTAGAGTACACATATATAAAATCAAATTGGTACAAATAACCAAACAGTCAAGGGCACTTGAGGTATAGCAGGTAAACATGAAATAAGCAGAGTAAACAAACTATCAGCTGTTAAGATGAGGTAGTGCGGAATAGTGCAAATGAGCGAGGTAAAGTGAGATGTGCGGTCCCTGAGTTCAGTGTGTTAATGAACGATGAGAAAGTATGTGTGTGTGTGTGTTGGGGGGAAACTGTGAGGATGACATGTCAGATGCTGAAGGGGGGGCAGGGGGGTGTGCGAGCAGAATCTGTGGCAGGGGGCAGAGGGGGGAGGAGGGGCAGAACAGGGAGGGAGTTGAGCCTCCTGACCGCCTGGTGAAAGAAACTGTCCTTGAGCCTGCTGGTTTTGGCCCGGAGACTCCGCAGTCTCCTCCCCGACAGCAGCAGGCTGAAGAGGCTGTGAGATGGGTGGGTGGGGTCACCTGCGATCCTGATGGCTTTGCGGGTGAGGCGGGAGTTATAGATATCCATAAGAGAAGGGAGAGAGACACCAATGATCCTCTCAGCTGCTCTCACGATGCGCTGCAGAGACTTGCAGCAGGACACGGTGCAGGCGCCCTACCACACGGTGATGCAGCTGGTCAGAATGTTCTCGATGGTGCCTCTGTAGAAAGTATGCATGATGGGGGCCGGGACTCTTGCTCTCCTCAGTTTGCGGAGTACAGACGCTGTTGGGCTTTTTTGGCCAGTGATGCGGTGTTGTTGTTCCAGGACAGGTCTTCAGAGATGTGCACACCCAGAAACTTGGTGCTGATCACCCTCTCCACTGCAGCACCGTCGATAGTTCATGGAGCATGCTGGGTGTGCTCTCTCCTGAAGTCCACAACAATCTCCTTCGTCTTCTCCACGTTCAGACGGAGATTGTTGTCCTTGAACCACATGGCCAAGCGGCTCACCTCACTCCTGTAGATTGTCTCATCGCCATTGTTGATGAGACCCACCACAGTCGTGTCATCCGCAAACTTAATGAAGAGATTTGAGCTGGATGTTGGTGTGCAGTCGTGGGTCAGCAGAGTGAAGAGGAGGGGGCTTAGCACACATCCTTGGGGGGCCCCCGTGTTCAGTGTGATGGTGCTGGAGGAGTTGCTGCCGACCCGTACAGACTGTGGTCTCCCCGTCAGGAAGTCCAGCAGCCAGTTGCACAGGGAGGTGTTGAGTTCCAGCTGGTCCAGTTTATGAATGAGCTGCTGTGGAATGATTGTGTTGAATGCTGAGCTAAAGTCTATGAACAGCATTCTGACATACGAGTCTTTTGTCTCCAGGTGGGTGAGGGCTGAGTGGAGGGCAGTGGAGATGGCATCATCGGTTGAACGGTTGGACTGATATGCAAACTGGAAAGGATCCAGGGCGGGGGGGGGGGGAGAGCAGACTTGATATGCCTCATGACTAGCTGCTCGAAGCACTTCATGAGGATGGGAGTGAGTGCGACAGGGCAGAAGTCATTGAAGCAGGAGGGAGACGGCTTCTTCGGGACCGGGATGATGGTAGTGGTTTTGAGGCACATGGGGACAACAGCTTGGCTCAACGAGATGTTGAAGATGTCTGTAAAGACATCTGTGAGCTCCTCGGCACAGTCTCTCAGGACACGACCAGGAATGTTATCAGGACCTGGGGCTTTCCGTGCATTTGTCGTCCTGAGAGCTCTCCTCACGCTGTCTGAGGACAGCGTCAACACCTGGTCGCCGGGAGGTGGTGGGGTCTTCTGTGCTGTGGTGCTGTTGTCTGCCTCAAAGCGAGCGAAGAAGTCGTTCAACTGATTCAGCAGAGACGTGGAGTTGTCACAGGTCTGTGGCGAGGGCTTGTAGTCTGTGATGGTCTGAATCCCCCGCCACAGGTTCCTGGTGTCTCTGCTGTCATTGAAATGGTCAGCAATGTGCCTGGAATACTGTCTCTTGGCCACCCTGATGCCTCGTGACAGGTTGGCCCTAGCTGTCCTCAGGCCCACCTCATCCCCAGCTCTGAAGGCGGCGTTCCAAGCCCACAGAAGCCTATAGACTTCCCCTGTCAGCCATGGCTTCTGATTGGCCCGAATGGAGACAGTTCTGGTGACCATAACGTCGTCCATGCACTTCCTCATGTAGGCAGTGACGGTCTCCGTGTATTCCTGGAGATCTGTGTTGTTGTTGTAGGTGGCCGCCTGTCTGAACATGCTCCAGTCAGTGGTGGAAAAACAGTCCTGGAGTGCCTCTGAGGACCCCTCTGGGCACACATGTATCTGCTTTTTAGCTGGTTTGGTGACTTTAACCAGTGGCCTGTATGCTGGTATTAGCATAACAGTGGAGTGATCTGAGGCCCCAAGGTGGGGGAGGAGTAGGGCTTTGTAGGCATCTTTATGCATGGTGTAAACATTGTCCAGAGTATTGTTTCCACGTGTAGGAAAGTTGATATGTCCATAGAGTTTTGGAAACACGCTTTTGGGGTTTGCATGATTGAAATCCCCAGCCAGGATGAGGAAAGCATCTGGGTGGGCTGTCTGCTGCTCACTGATGTGCTGATAGAGTTCATTCAGTGCTTCACTCCTGTTGTTATTGGAGCCGGGAGGGATGTATAATGCTACCAGCAATATGGCTGTAAATTCCCTCGGCAGATAGAATGGCCGGTGCTTAATAATCATAAACTCCACCAGTAGTGAGCAGTGTTTGCAGACCACAACAGCATCACAGCACCAGGCATCACTGATGGCCGGCGCTTAATAAGTCCTCCGCCGCGAGTCTTCACCCCCTCGACTAGCACTCTGTCTGACCGGTAGCATGTTAGCCGGGTCGTCTTCTCTCTTCTCCTCTTCCTCCCTCCTTCTCCTCTTCCTCCTCCTTCTCCTGTTTTTCTTCTTCTCCTCCTATTCCCTCCTCTTCTTCTCCTACTCCCTCTTCTTCTCTCCTTCTCCTCTCCTCCTCCCTCTTCTTCTCTCCTTCTCCTCTCCTCCTCCCTCCTCTCTTCCCTCCTCTTCTTCTCCTCCTACTCCCTCTTCTTCTCTCCTTCTTTTCCTCTTCCTCCCCTCTCTTCTCCACTCCTGACACTCTCCTCCATCCATTCCAACCTGCTTGCACTCTGTTCTTCCACACTCATCGTTTCAAAAGGGATGCAAACTTTTCCACTCAAATTTATGACCCACATGACTTCGAGTTTCAAATAAGAAAATGGAAAAAATGAACTGCCTAAGAATATTTCAAAGTAATAGCCCATGTTTGTTTGTGGTGTTGTAGATGGATTCTGAAGATACTGATCATCTCCCATCATCCATTTCACCCATCCATTTACTGAGGTGAGCTGGAAGTCAGAGTTCAGTTGTCACTGTGTAGATGTTCAGGATTACGTAATGGCTTTATGTTGAGGACAGGGTGCTGCTATATCTGTAATTGTGTTCATTCCTTTAGGATGAAAGATATAATGGCCAACCAGTGCTTTGATATGAATATTAAGGTCAATATGGGTAAGCCGCCAAGCATAAACCTTTCAGTCACTGTTTCTAAACCTTTTGTTTTTGTGATCTGATGCTCATCTTTGTTTTGTCAACAGGCAAAGTGAAGTCTTCTGAAACCCTGAATGCTGAAGCAGATCTGTAAGTCTTAATCTTTGCCCGGTTGGTAAAAATGAGCATCTTTTTCTTTGATATAACTTTGAAATGATAGGCGTTCTCTTCATATCATCATCCACAGGTCCAGATATGAGAAGGAAATAGAACAGGCAAGAACATCATATTTCAACAAAACACTGGCTCTAAACAGGTAACACTGCCTGCTTCCAAGTGTCCTGGTTGTTGTGATGTGAATTTAAAATCAGGTTGGTAGTGTAACGTGCTAAACTGCATGTTTTAGGATGCAGATTTGGAACGTCATCATTGAGAAACTGATACACGATAATGCTGGGGCAGCGTAAGTGAATTTATAGATCAAATTAAATTGCAGTCCTGTGTGACAATTCTCTTGTTAAAATCTAAAGTACATGTTGTAGCTGTTCCCTCTCGAAGCTGGCAGAAATCAGAATTTTTTAATGAAAATATTAATTATATAAAAATGATTTATGACTTGTAGGCCATTGAAGGCAGTTGTTGATGAAAATGCAGACCTCTGTGAAAAGGCAATGAAGATTATAAAGGTATTTACTGTATATACACATGATTTTAAGTAGTGCTGTAATATTGAAAGATTGTATGTCAAGTTTATGCAAATTGTTTAGGCTTAGAGTGCCTAAAATCCACGACAAAAGTATTAATCATGTAGTGTATAAATAATTCATGACCTTAATTAGAATATGAAAATGAAACTGCTGTTGCAGTTTATTGGTTTCTGTGCCCCATGATTTAGGAAACTCGACAACTTCAGGACCGAATCACAGATATTCAAAAGGAGAGACTTGGTACTTGTTACTTTCTCCATTTCTGCTGTAGATTGTTTCAGATGCTAATCCTAGACAGGGCTAGTGAGCTAAATAAGTCACAGCCAGCCTTATATAGACTGGTACCAAAATTAAAAAAAAAAGTGCTTATTTAAGGAGTTAAAGGCATTTTTGAGACAAAGTCGGCAAACAGTCTTATTTTGTCAATTTGGGTGTGCCGAATTCAAATCTGCAATATGCCGAGCGCTATCTGACCTCTGTTGACCTCTGGAGGTCATTGAACTTTGGGCCTGTAAACGTCTCAGCTGAGCCCAGTTTCTCAGCTTTCTAAGGAATGAAATGTACTAAAATGATTAATGAAGTTAGCAAATGGCCTTGTTTGTTAAATGTTTGGGTGCTGAATTCATTTTTCATTTGTAAAACGACATATGACCTCTGATAACCTCAAGGTCATTAAACTTGGCCTATAGGCCTATGCATTTAACGGCATTTTTAAACTGATTTTACTCCCCCAAAAAGAATATGAACAGACAAAAAACAAATAGAAAGGAACAAATACAACATTAAATGCCAGTCCATGTACATGTGACTTACTTTTCACAATGAGAATGCCTAGGCGATCACCTTACATAACATTGCATTACATTTAGCGGTTATTGTTTATACAAAGCTACTGAAAAAAGGACAGATTCAGCAGCATACAAAATGTGGGGGCATACAGGGTATACAGGTTAATCAGGGTTAGTATATATGAGAGTTTTTTTCTTTGTTTTTGTTTTAAACAGGGTAAAGCCTTTACAAAAAACAAACAACAAAGAAAAAAACTCATATATACTAACCCTGATTAACCTGTATACCCTGTACGCCCCCACATTTTGTATGCTGCTGAATCTGTCCTTTTTTCAGTAGCTTTGTATAAACAATAACCGCTAAATGTAATGCAATGTTATGTAAGGTGATCGCCTAGGCATTCTCATTGTGAAAAGTAAGTCACATGTACATGGACTGGCATTTAATGTTGTATTTGTTCCTTTCTATTTGTTTTTTGTCTGTTCATATTCTTTTTGGGGGAGTAAAGTCAGTTTAAAAATGCCGTTAAATGCATAGGCCTATAGGCCGAGTTTAATGACCTTGAGGTTATCAGAGGTCATATGTCGTTTTACAAATGAAAAATGAATTCAGCACCCAAACAGTTAACAAGGCCATTTGCTAACTTCATTAATCATTTTAGTACATTTCATTCCTTAGAAAGCTGAGAAACTGGGTTCAGCTGAGACGTTTACAGGCCTAAAGTTCAATGACCTCTAGAGGTCAACAGAGGTCAGATAGAGCTCGGCATATTGCAGATTTGAATTCGGCACACCCAAATTGACAAAATAAGACCGTTTGCCGACTTTGTCTCAAAAATGCCTTTGGGTGTCACAATTCTGGATTTTGGTACCAGTCTATATATAACTCATTTCATGCAGAAATACTAAGCAAAGAAAGCCGTAGTGTGTGTTGCAGCAGAATTGAGAATTCTTGGTGTGTGTGTTGTGTATTCCCAGAGCTGAAAGGTGTCATTAAGAACAAGATGCAGGATATTAACGAGCTGAAACAGATGGGGGAGAATCAGGGCGAGGCACAGAAGCAGGCCGTGGAAAGAGCCGAGGAAATCCTGCAGAAGTACAAAAAGATCGCCACTATTTCCCAGAACGTCCTTCGAGTACGTGTTTGTGTTGGCCTGAGAGATACTAAAGAAACACCATCACTTCAACTTGTTCAGTATCAAACCAGGAGGTATTTTTCTAAAAAATTTTTTCCTCCCCCCCTCAGGGAATCATCCTTGCAAGCAGAGTCAACTGGATCGATGATCCTAAACTGAAAGACATTGCAATGGGACTGGAGAGCATCCCTAACTGAAGAGGACTCCTTTTATAAACAATAATATGTAATTGCATACTGCATGTCTTATGTAATATAGAGGGACATTGTAGAATTATTTTAATCCAGCCCTGATGTATTTAAAATGAGTAAAAAAAAAAATTCTTATTACACAAGCCATACCTGCTACACACTGCCTTAGAGGGATGATAAACATTTTTATATGCCACGTTTAGCAAGATACGAGTCCGCCTGTACAGTAACCACTTGGTGTATCAATGTAAATTTGTGCTGACAAGTGAAACCATCTTTTTACCTTTTCTATTTAAAAAGACGTATCTTTAGAAAGAATAGAGGACGCTGTTAAGTGAATATTACAAAACATGGTAAAAATTTCCCGTTTAAAACACCAAGCTGGTACAAAAAAAAAAGTGCTAACTTGCATGTTAAGACAAATACATATTTATTAAAGTGCATATCACGGATAAATTCAGGCTCAAGATCAATGTAATTCTCCTATTTTATATTAAACTTTGGTCAAATAGCTGTAACATTCTGCCTTCTCTGCAATTTTTTTTTACCTTGCGCAATACCAGAAAAATTCAGTTGAAAAAACTTGGCATTTGGATTTCCCAGCAAACATTGATTTTCGTGACGTCGCGTGCGGGACACCTCCCTCTGAATCCTACGTCAGCGCTGGTTTGTTTATGAGAAAACGACCTGGTGGTTTTCTGCAAATTTCTTCAACGTTATCACGTAATTATTAAAAAACGGTTAACAGATGTATCGTAGGAGGGTGTAGCAACACCAATCTTGATGGGATTAGTACTCATCGTTTCCCAAAAGACCGGACAATGAGAGAGAAATGGGAGCGCTTGGTCTACACAGGCTGTGCACTGAAACCGTGCAAAGCTCGTGCAGCCTGCTGGCGCTTCCGCAGGTGACGTCACGAATCTGGCTCCAGACTCCCTTGGGATTTTTCCAGACGCGTTTTGTTTATTTTTTTCTGCTGTAGACAGATGGCCTTGTGTAAAATTACCCTTCTGGATGAGTGTATAAAGGGACATACTTTCATATTAAAAAAAAAAAAAGGAAATTGGTCCAAGATATGCACTTCAAGACATTTCACTCATCTTTGGTAACTGCTTTGTCCTGGGCATAATGTGGGACTACACCTTGGATAAGATGATTCACTTTGGAGCAATTTAGACCAACCCGGTCTAAATATTCAGTCATATTTTTTGACTTAACACTTTCTAATACTAACTAAAAAAAAATAAAAAAAAATACACAAGTGCGTCATTCCGTTACTATACATTTTATTTTTTCATCTTTACTAAAAAAAAAAAAAATTGTGCATACAAACGTAAATCAACTGGTGCACATAGAAAACTTGGTTAGATTTTCACCACCTGTGCTGCTATGCAGGGGCTCACTCTTTTTCCTTCCTCTTGCACCGGGTTCTGCTGGATCAGTAGCCGTCCATAAGTTCCTCCTACCTGCCCTTTGGTCAGACGTGCAGGATTGATGCACACACAGCCAATCACATCCTGACAGAAGACGGTAATTAAATATCACGGTAATTAAAACCATAATTACGTATATTCGTTAGATACAGTGGTTAAATTGCATTACCTTGATGAAATAGCGCAGCTCAGAAGGGACAATGAGAATATCAGGAGTGAGAGGCAGCTGGCCGTACTGCTGAAACCTTTCATAGTCCATATTGATCTCCTCAGCAGGGGGGTACAGCGGGTAATAGCTGCAATGAAAGGGAACCTTTGAGAAACAAGCCAGGAGATAAGGACCAAAACTGTGGCTTCGATATTTCCCCACTGACCTCCTCTGAGTCAACATGTGCTTCATGATGCGTGAGAATCGGTCCGAGCCCGTGGCGCTGCAACAACAAACAAACATGTTAAAGGAGATACGCAGAGCCATGGCCTCACTTTTGTTTATAAATGCCTTGAGACCTCAAGAATGGCACAGGAATCGTCTTAAGCGTAAACAATAAATCTAATATAGTAATTTTTACGATTAAAGAAGTGATTCGTATAGGTAGCGGTCTGAGTGAACGACCTTGACATCCGTAACGTCACAACAGGAAGTCTATCGGTCTCATCGCCATTTCCGCTAAACACTAAAACACAGAGCTGACTGCAACGCTGATCCTCCATTTTGAGCTAATTTATCGCCATGCCACGTAGATGCGTTTTTGGCCGGTGCAGCAACACGACAGAAGGTGGATTTACGTTGCATTCACGGCCCAAGAATGTTCAAACTGCAAAGATTTGGACGCGTTTTGCGAGAAGTTCACGGACACATTGGGCGCCTATGAAGTGGTCTCTCCTCTGCTCTGCACATTTTACTGAAGACTCGTACGGGACCTCTGATCTGTTGAGGAGCGTTGGCTATAAGCCCGTATTGAAAGAGGGTGCAATACCAACAATTAAATAAAACTACAAGAAAAGGAAAGCATTATTTATTTTTTTTAAAAAGGAATTTAAGTTCAGTTGCACCAGTTCTCCCGGAGTGTGAGCCGAGTGTTGTTGCTAAAACCTGGGATGGAACGGGACGCCGTTGTTGCTAAAACCGGTGACGTTCCATCCCGGGTTTTAGTAATTGCCTGAGCCAAGTAGTAATGGTGGAGTACTCAGTATGGAGAATGAGTGGACCAGCCGTCTGATTTTTCCGCTGGATCTGCTTGCCTCAGCAGCAAGAATAGCTCACCTTTACGTGGAAGAAGCGAATGAAAGGAGAACTGAATGAACAACCGAAAGTCAGATTGTTTCAAAACAATCGGCCACAAGGTCGGCCTTCAACAAGCGAGAACACAGACGGGTAAGCGCCGACTCTCATTCGAATACAAAACATGTTTACCTGCATTTATATTAATACATGTAACTTGTATTGTGGTGTTTAAGTTACCGGTATAAGATTATTTAATTTGCTTCAGAATGTGATTGTCTCAGTTCATCTGATTATTTAATTAGCCTTTTACGTTTTATCAGTGAAAATGCGTGCATGTACATGTATGTTGCACAAGTTATAACACCCATCCTGTTTTAATGAGGGTCAACCCACAATCAGTGAAGTCAAATCAGTCTTAGTTGAGCAAGTCGGTAACGGCATTTCTTACTTTCCCCATAAATTTTTATTTATATGACTTTGGTCTATAGCTGTCAAAGGCCTCAGCCTTAAAACCGGTTCCCGCTGTGACGTCACACACTCAGGGCTGGCTGGCTCAGTGGGGCGGCTCGAATGCCAACTTTGCGGTCTATTTTAACTCTCAAATATATATATATTTTTAAATTCCCATTTATGCAGCATCCAAGAGTCAAGGATGGAGATACTATCCACTAAGAAATATATTTAAAAATAAAAGGCTCTGCGTATCGACTTTAAACCAAAACTTGAAATATGAAAATGTACATTTCTTCTGCTAAAAGTGACAAAGTAATAGCACTTCTGAATCAGGGCTATCCATGTCCTTATAGTCTAAATACTTATTATAAATAGAGATGAAAGTGGAGCAAAGAAAAAAAAAAAAAAACCCTGAACTTTTGAAAGTCAAACTAAGATATGGGGGCAATGTCCCCTGAAAATATTTTAATAACATAACACGCAAAACCCTGCATTCTAGTGCATTTTAGTACTTATTTTCACTAAAACAAGTTATAACTTTTAAGCCTTTTTCTTTCATGTACATTAATAATTAACGTCAAAAATATCAAATTTAATTCCCCTAGTTAATGAGTAATTTTCAGGCGTGCATTTAGAAAATGCGGTGATTTTCCTACCTACACAGTTCATTACTTTGAAAAAAAAAAAAATCAGACAGTTGAAGGTAAACTCAGCAAAATCCCAAAACAGCACTGTTAAAAAGTAAAGGTCTGTTAGAGTTTCTAAAGCTTTCAGGTTTCAATGTTGGGGACATTGAGCCTCGTTTATCAATCTTTTAGTAGAGTTGTGCGTTTGCAGAAGCTAAAGTGAACTAAACATTTCCAATTCATATTTATGCGAGTTGAAGCCAATTGTTTACATTAGTTTGTATTGTCTGTAAATTTAAACACACCAATGAATACCAAATTTCTCATATAAATCAGGGGCGTAGGGTGTGTGTGTGTGTGTGTGAGAGAGAGAGAGACACACTGACTGGCAGCCTGAGTACATTATGTAACAAAAAATAATTACCATTGCTAGTTTTAGGCAGCTTAGAAACCGGCTCTTCCATTATTGCTGTTTCTTCCACGTTTTCTTGATGTTGTGTTCTAGAAACGGCACTAAAACTTAGCTTCGAAACCACAAAATGCAACTTTGATGGAAAATAAAATAAATAAATTTTATATATATATATATATATATATATATATATATATATATATATATAAATAATAAATTGCTGACCTCTCTTCACATCAAAAGAAGGAGGAAAGTTTTGCTTGTTTTGACACGGTGAATTATTAACACGAGAAAATACTCGTAATTCGCAACTAAAAAGACTGCAGCTACACTGGCAGCTTGAACATGCTTTCTAGTGCGATTGTGTTGCGCTTGCGCAGAACAGTGTCAGTCCTGTGCGCCTTAGTGCGCGCGCCTAACGAGCTCCGGCACGAGTGCCGTTCACAAAGAACACCTGTCTTTAAATCAATAAACTATGTTTGGGCTATTTAAGGACTGCGCCCATGCAAGGACGATGCGAAGTATTATGCCGCATCTAAAGGCCAATTTATGCTGACAACCCAGTCCTCGCAGATAGCGTCGCAGACAGTGTCTGCGTAGCCCCCCCACCTTCGCAGACGCTCTGCGCGCACCTCCCAAAAATTGTGACCACCGCAGAAGCCTCGCAGACAAGAGGGCTCTGATTGGTCCACTCTACATCCGCTGTACACGCACTTCCGCTTCCCTACTTTCCCGGTTTGGTTTGTTTTCACGACCAGCATTTTTAAAAACACGAGCGAAGATGGAGCAGCACGAAGAGCGGTTGATTGAGGAAGTACGTACATCTATACGACTCCAGTTCTAGTCATTATAAAAAAAAAAGTTCTCGTCATTATAAGTAACCGGAGGATAAACACTCCACTAACCACACCCACCAACTACTCCTAGCGACTTCGCGCCCCCTTGCGTTGTGGCAGTGAATAACATCGCGCACGCCTATTACTCCCCGCTCAACGATAAATTACAACTGTCTGCGAAAAGCTATCTGCAAAAGCCTTGTCGCAAGAGCATGCAGAGGCCTTAAGAATGCGAAAAATCCGAAAAATAAATTTCTCCATTCGGAAAACTGGAGATTTTCAAGAGTTGTCAAATATCCGGATAAATCCGGAAGACTTTCATCCCTGTATAATACAATGCATCATCACTCCGAATCCCATGTCCATCTTACCAGCTGATTTCCTCAGCTCCCATGTAAAACAGGATGTCTGTAGAGGTCATGCCAAATGCCACGCCACCAATCAGGAGTGTACAGGGATCGGGGGCTAAAGTCACTCGCTGGGGTACAAAAATCAGAAACCGTCATTAGTGAAAGCATTTATTCCCACTATACAGCAGGTTCTGGTTTAGTTTCAAAGAAACAAAGTGACAGCTCACCTGAGCATCACCTTTCTTCAGGTCCGGGAGACTGAAAGGCGGTTGGGGATAAATGTAATGGTGATGTACATCTCGCTGAGATGGAACAAACACCAACTTACAGTCTGTCCTGAAAGGGGAGGAAAGGGAGGGGGAGAGTTGAAAGCTGGAAAGAATGATGAGATACAGCAAAAATCACCACAAACCAGTTTGTGTAATACACACCCTCTGGTTCCTTCCACGATGCTGTCTAGACATTTGGAGAAGATTCTTTCAAATGTTTCCGTTACTTGGCCTTTCTGTAAAACAGTGCGCGAATCGGAAAGTCTACTGTCATGATGCTTCAAATACTGTACACAAGAAGTATCAAAAAAACCATGCATACACCCTACCTCAATCTGCTCATGTTTGGAATCAACAAACGGCCCAAGCTGCGTTAGACATGAAATAAAACACCACAAGACATGCCATGTCAGACCAAAACCCTGGATATGAATACACACACGTGCTTTCGTTTGTAGCATTTCTGAATGAATGAGTCACTTCTAAGAGTGTCGCTCTCACCAGAATGCAGACGTCAGGCCTATCTTTATTAATGATGTTAATCAGGTCAATCAGAGGGTCGTAGGACAAGCTGTCAGAAGGGGTGTACGGCCCACAGGCCACTAACACCATCACAGATTCTGAGACTACACACAAACAAACACAGCAGATGTTAATGCGATAATGTATTAACGCAAATTCCTTTTAACGACACTAATTTTTTTTGATGCACGAATAACACATGCATATTCTGTGCCCTTCCCATGTAGTTTGGGAAATCAGGAAGTGACCTGGATGGAGAGGCAATGGCCGAAAAGGTACTGAGTAAGGTATATGCCAGAGTAAAATTTTTAGATTTAAGAACCAAGAAACTGTTAGCATCAGCACCGGTCCAAAGTTATTGTGATTATGCCTGCTCTTTTTGGTACTCTAGTTTGACTAAGAAAACAAAATTGCAGATTTCTCAGAGTAAATTGGTTCATTTTACTCTAAATTTACAGCCAAGAACATGGCTATTTACTGAACGCTTCAAAATCTTAGGATGGCTCCCTATCCGATACAGAATAGAACAATTAAAACAATCATATGTACCGTGTGCTTGATGGGATGTCTCCTAAGTACCTTTCTGACCAATTCCTTTCCCTCTCAAGAAGACACTCATA
This sequence comes from Neoarius graeffei, assembly GCF_027579695.1. Classification (NCBI taxonomy): domain Eukaryota; kingdom Metazoa; phylum Chordata; class Actinopteri; order Siluriformes; family Ariidae; genus Neoarius; species Neoarius graeffei. Next base: position 75,702,690 of record NC_083578.1, read on the forward strand.
ATACTCGTTCTAGTCAACATTCGCTCGTCATTCCTCATTTTGGTGCTTTTGGTAAGTTTTCATTTTGCGTCACTGGTGCTCAGTTATGGAATAGTCTTCTTCTACTTTAGTCAATCTTTGTTAAATTTTAAGGGAAAAAAAAAAGTGTTCTGTATAATGCTATTACTTCTAATTTTTTATTAATTTTTGTATATTTATTAGTATTAGGTTGTTTTTTTTCGCGGTCCGGTTTCCATCAAATCCTGCGCTCTGATTGGCTGGCGAGCGGGTCCGTATCCTACGATACAGACCCCGATTACAGACCTCTGGCGACTCGCTCGTTCACAACAACAAACATAGTAGCAATTTTTGTCAACATTTATTTTCGCATTTCTCAGAATAATAGCATTAATTTTACAGCATGGATAGCGATAACGACAGTGTTCACAGCGAAAGCGAGTTTTACTACCCTGAGGAAGACGAAATAAAAGAAAACATTTCAGGAGAAAGCTAAAAACCTCGAACTGTTGCTAACGCTGAGCAAAAACATGGCTGAATCCTGAATGACTCAATTTTGTATAAATAGGGGACTACATAGGTGGCAAAATGAAGGTTTTTTCCTGCCATGGAAGTGCACTTGTCAGGGTTCTCCACGAGGGGTTTTAGAGGTGCGGGCCACCCCCCTTTCTGTGATTCCCGCCTCCGTTTAATTTCTGCCGCCCCTTCACAAAAGGAAGAGACGTCCCTTTGTTTTCTTTGTGACAGATAGCCTTTCTCTGTTGGAGTACCGACGACGCGACAACACCCGAGTGTGAAACTCATTGTGTGTAAGAGCGAGCAGCCTCTCCCCCACCCGCAGTGCTTAGAGACACAGAAAGGCACACAAAGGGCAGTATTTGCTCAGAGTGCTCCCTCCAAACAACGGGGATTTACACGAAATCGGAAGGAGATATTCACAAAATTCTTTCACACTGAGTGCCACAAGGCTCTCCTGAACACATTGATGTAATTTTTTTGTCTGTAGTGTAAAAAATGAGGACGCTAGAGCGAGTTAAAAACGAGTGACTTTTCTGATTTTGCAATACAAGCGCTGCCACGTTTATAATGGGAGTCTATGGGGAAGCGTGCCTGTCCTCTCCTTACTTTAAGGCTTCGCATTTAAAAACTGTAGGGGTAATCGATAAGGGTCACTAATCTGTAGGTCGTTTATTTTAGACATGTATCTAGTTATCTGTTCATTAGAAAAATGAGCCGTGTAGTCCGTCGGTTGAAATTGATCCATTTTGTATACGAGTGCAACAATATTCAGCTGTGTTGTTGACCGACAAGATGGCGGCTGTTTACATTCCAGCCGGGATTCGGGCACGTGACTGCAAGAGGTCTATAAAACCGTATTAACTATACACTGACTGGAAAAAATAATTTTTTTTTAGAGAGTAAAGTACATTGAAAAATGTTTTAACTATATTATATAGTCAAAACAACATCTTTTCAATGTACTTTACTCTCTCTAAAAAAATTATTTTTTCCAGTGGTGCCTGCAATTACATTTCCATTTCAAACAATGTCAGCTTTTGTGGAGCAGTGTGAATATAGTTAATACAAAAACTTTTCTGTACTTTTCTGTTCTTTTTTTGTAGTTTGCTAAATAAAAATTTTTTTTTTTCCAGTTCCATTTCAAACAATGCCTGAATATGATGTGTGTAATGTTTGATGCATGATGTGTTTTGTACCAGTCCAATTGATTCCTCTATTCTAAATGATTACTATTTGAGAGTATTTTATGCAAATGACATATGTAAATTTATGCAAATTTATTTCAAGGTCATCCGATTGACCCCCACCCCCCATATTTTCAATCCGTGGAGAACCCTGCTTGTATACCGAGGAGGAAGCAATTTGCATTACAGCCGTGAATGAGGATTCAAAATGGCGGCTCGGCTCGGTTTTCCCCTTTTGGGCGCTCTCGTTTTCTGTTAGAATTTGGTAAAGGGAAAAAAAAATAAATTATTTACCAGCTTAAGGTCGGTCCGTATGGTGAAATACCGTGACCTCGGTGAGTACTTTCAAGACCTCGGTCACGGTATTTCACGATACGGACCTCCCAGCTGGTAAATAACACATGTATCTGTCCTTCATGTCACATCTTGTATTAGAGGGACCACAATGAAAATAAGTTAACTTTTTTGTGTTATCCCCGGCAATATCTACAGTATTTTATGTATTTTTTTTTTATACTCGTTCATTTTGGATTACTTTGTTACGTTTATCATTTTTATGTACTGTCTTATTGCCAAATAAATCAAAATCATAAAGACCTAGCACAAGCGAGTGACGTAGCAAGTAGCTGGTTGGTGCAATTCGTGATTACAACTTAGATTGTTGGATTCTGGCTGTTTACATAAAATGTGTGGGTTTTTTTTTTTTATACGTTTGTGAATATTCTCATTCATCCAGGTCACAGTAATGTCAAAAAAAAAAAAAAAAAAGAGCTCAAACGTAAATGGACTTGGTTTTAAGTCTCTGAAGATGTTTCACGTCTCATCCAGGAGGCTCCTTCAGTTCACTTCATCAGCTTGTCTGATTAGACTGGGCTTGTCTGACCAGCTGGTGTGAGAAACCAGGTATTTAACCTCTGTGGAGTTGTTCTCAAGGCGACTGATGTCATTGCTTCTTTAGTGCTCCAGGGTGTGATACTCTTTGGAATCAGCTTTGTTCATGCTCCGTTCTGTTTAATTGAGATTTTTTTTTACATGCTTTTAATGGTCCAGAGGGGAGAAAAGAAGACGTGTTAAGGTCCAGGTGTGTGTATATATGCGTGCAGGCTACACACTGGAGCGAGAGAGTTTGTTTTATTCTGAGAAATTTGAGTGTTATGTAAAATTGTTTATAAATGCAGTTTTTGCTCATGAATGTACTGTACATTTACCATTTGCATTTTACTGGAAAACATTTTTATGAGCTGTGTGGCTTAACAAATGCATTTTTGGGTTTTGTATTTTTATTTTCCAGGCGGCACGGTGGTGTAGTGGTTAGCGCTGTCGCCTCACAGCAAGAAGGTCCGGGTTCAAGCCCAGTGACCGGCGAGGACCTTTCTGTGCGGAGTTTGCATGTTCTCCCTGTGTCCGCGTGGGTTTCCTCCGGGTGCCCCGGTTTCCCCCACAGTCCAAAGACATGCAGGTTAGGTTAACTGGTGACTCTAAATTGACCGTAGGTGTGAATGTGAGTGTGAATGGTTGTCTGTGTCTATGTGTCAGCCCTGTGATGACCTGGCGACTTGTCCAGGGTGTACCCCGCCTTTCGCCCGTAGTCAGCTGGGATAGGCTCCAGCTTGCCTGCGACCCTGTAGAACAGGATAAAGCAGCTAGAGATAATGAGATGAGATTTTTATTTTCTTTACTTAAAGAGAGCCGCTACTGTTGTCCAGCGTCCACATCACCTAGTTAGTTTAGTTTATTAGGCCAGGCCGGATGAGCTTATGCGATCACATGTCGTCTGTCCATAATTTACAAAAAAAAAAAAAAAAAATCACTCCTCCTCCTACAGGATCGATCAGATTTTGATCAAACTCGCACACAATGTTCCCCAGGTGGGTGAGCATAAAAGTTGTCAAGCTTGTGACAACACTTGTCATATTTATGATTTTATGGCCGTATGAAAATTCTGGGTGGCTCATCATATTAAAACGATACTCTTCGTAAACTGCTGGGACGTTTTCACTGAAACTCACCCAGAAGACTCTAAAGACATACCAACAAGAATTGTTCACCAGGTGGCGCCACCTATCATGGCTGAAGCTACAGAGGGGTCACCAGCAATTTCATGAAAATTGCTACTCCTCCTACAGGAGTGATCGGATTTCAAACCCTCACACAACAGTGGCCAGTATGAGCTCCAGCCTCATTGAGGGTTTTTTTTTTATTGCACAGTTTGAAGCTGGAAGTACAGAACTACAGGAAAATACTAGATTGTTTTGTTCACACTGAATTGTGCAAAACCCACAAAATTATAAAGTTAACGTTGCTTTTTTTTATGCAGTGGGGGAATAAAATACCCACAAAAATAATTTTTGCTGTGTCCAGCCTTATCCTTCCTGACCTGGCTACATACATTTGGATAAAGCAAGTAGATTTGTCCACTCCTACTCCACAAAAACAAGGTATCCCTTTAAAGGTCATAGGCAATAGTCGGAGGTGAAACGTAGAATATCAACTTTATTGCCTAGAAGAACGACCCAAAAAGCTAATTCAATCTTCCTGATGTCTAACTTGCACCCTAAAATTGAATAAAACGGTTAAAATATCCTGTTTTGCCCAATTTCCGAAGGTTTGTTTACATCTCACTTATGCACACTTTCACTGCCAGGGGACCGTCATCATGACATCATTTAAGCCAAACAGACCGGGAGCAGCTCTGTGTTTACCTGCGAACTGGGCACGTGTACGGACTTTGGTCGTGAGAGGTTGTGTAAAATGTCTGAAAGTGATAGCAATTTTGAAACAGGAACTCTCCAAATTGAATATCGAAAGGTGAAACCATACATGTATGAACCTATGGCCGTTGCGAAGCAATCGGTGAATGTGGCTCACTGGTTTGACCGTTCGGCCTCGGAATCAGACAGCGACTCAGCCGACTCTGATCGCGGTGACCCCGGACCTCAACAAGACTCGCGACCAAATGATTTATCCTGGTAGTTATGATAAATTCCTACTTTTGTCGTAATACTAAATAAGAGCCCTTCTGAAGAATAATTAAACCTCCCTCCCTAGTGGATATAGGGAACAATTACTGGACAGTGCGCCGGTAGGCCACATTAGCCTGCCGTCCGCGGCATTATACTATTTATAGCTGACTCTGAGCGAGGAAATATCCCTTTGTCTCATTTCCACAATGATTGTACAGCATCCCTCAGGATTCTTGACTTGTCAATTGCAAGCAAAAGTAAAAATGTTTACCTCCAATCTTCTCCTTTTTGCTTGAGCGTTGCTGCTCCGTTTCTTCTTTGACTGCTTGATTTTGTTTCACACGCACAATCCACTCTCTCTGCCTCTTCTCCTCTTTCGGAAAAAGCCAACCCACTCGCTCTGCCTCCTCTCCTCTTTCGGAAAAAGCCAACCCACTCGCTCCGCCTCTTCTCCTCTTTCGGAAAAAGCTAAAAACTTCTTCCTGAACCGGTCCCGTTGTTACACTTCACTGCACAACAGTAAGGCATGGGGTTTTTCCTTTGGAAATTCCTGAATGCACGTCTGCACTCAAGCCGAACGGCAACGCAAGTAAACGGAAGTGGACTCCACTCAAGCGGTTTGTTTGGCTTAAATGACGTCACGTGCCGAGCGGTCACGAAAATAGCCGACAGAAATTCGCCACAATCCGCGCTAACTTATTTTAATTATTACTTATTAACAATACTTCTTGGGACCAGAAGAAAAGTAGAGTTTTTTTTTTTTAAACATATAAAAGTTTCAAATGTGCATAAAATTAAAACTGTTGCCTATGAGCTTTAAATGCACATTTGGAACAGATTTTTTTTTTAAAATGTGTGATTGAGTTAACTATGAACAATAATGCGATTAAATGTTTTAATTGATTGACCGCCCTAATTAAAACAAAATATTCAAACAGCGGATTTCTTACCTTCATTTATTTCCTGCTTCGGCTCTGGACTGGAATAAAAGGGTAAAGGGACACCCTGGAGGACACACAGTAAGACAACCAACATAAAAAGATTTTAAAAATGCATTTGTATTACAAAACTAAACGTACTGTTGACTCTGTACTGCACACGTACCTCATAGAGTTTGGAAGCAACAAACCTTGAACCGGAAGTGTTCAAGCCTTCCATGACGACAACCTAAAACAAGAGATCAGTGTTGAGTACATGTAGACAAATCAAGAGCCATCACGATCACTGTGAAAAATGCCTCGACTTTGTAATACTGATGTGTAACAGTTAACACTCATTTGATAGATCCAATCTATTCTAAGCAACCCCGTCTCGCAAGAGTAATCCACCTCTATAATGCATGTGTGCGCGCGCGAACATTTCTGCTCACCTGTCCAGGAAAGAGCGAGTAGTCTTTGAGCTCAGAAATATCTACAGGCACCTGTCTGGCCCCATGTTCCTGACTCGCCTCCAACAGCACAGACTGAGCGTTCAGCTTCCCGTTACTGTCACAGCACACCTGGCCCAACACAGATATGGTGTCCTGCAGGAGACAAAGCCAAGTTAAACACCGATTCTGTAAAAGTCAGATCAGGAAGCGAGTGCTTGATGTACCTGGGCAGGAAGTGAGACTGGAGAAAACTCCTCTATATTGAAGTGTGATCTCAGCTCCTCCCCCAGCAAGTCAATCTTCTCAGTCAGAACTGAAGACACCACGCAGAATGACCGACATACACAACTAACATTCAGCAAACCTCTGGGTGGTAATTCTTATGTTTACTGTTACTCCAAATAGGAGAATTATCACGATATCAAAAAAGGGCTGTATATCTCCCACCCCCATTCTCTAACTCACAGCTTATACATGCTTGCTGCCCAAAAACATTTTGAACTGTATCTTTGGTGATAAAAGGTGCTCATTAATGTCATTATTATGCCAGTGAGGGCAAATGAGTGGAACGTAGTGGACATACCATCTCGTACATCTCTGAGCCTCTGCAACATGTATTTATAGGAGGTGGTGAGCGAGCCTTCCTGGCCCTCGAGGAGCTCTACCTGTACTGCAGTCTGACCCTTTCCTGTCCAGCGTGGACCCTGCACAGCGCCGAATGTGGCTACCACCTCCCCGCGTGCACTGCGCATGCTGTATTTCTGAGAAGGCGTTGCACTGCACGCGCACACATACACACACTCATTAGCAAACAAAGTAAGTACAGCCTATATAGTACAGAAAGAAAAGCACAGTTAAACTGCTGCATAACTTTTTTTTTTTTTAGTGAAAACTGCCATTCTGACGAATGAGATCAGTTTTAATTTGACAATTTTTTCAAATCAGGGCTGACACGTACACACTAATCAAACAAACTATCACCAAGAGATCTGTAGGAATCTGGACCTACTTGAATCTGCAGAATATGCATAATCAGTGCCAGGAGTGAAACACAGTGCAGAGAGAGAGAGAGAGAAAAGGAAGGAGAGAGAGAAAAATGGAAGGGGTGTGTGTGTGTGTGTGTGTGTGAGAGAGAGAGAAAGAAAAATGGAAGGTGTGTGAGAGAGAGAGAAAAGGAAGGTGTGTGTGAGAGAGAAAAGGAAGGAGAGAGAAATGGGAGGAGGGAGGGGGAGAGAGAAGAGGAAGGAGAGAGAAAAATGGAAGGGGGAGAGAAAAATGGAAAGAGAGAGAAAAATGGAAGGTGTGTGAGAGAAAAGGAAGGACAGAAAAATGGAAAGAGAGAAAAGGAAGGACAGAAAAATGGAAAGAGAGAAATGGAGGGAGGGATGGAGGGAGGGGGAAAAAAAGGAAGAGGGAGAGAGAAAAGGAAGGAGAGAGAAATGGAAGGAGGGAGGGAGAGAGAGAGAAAAGGAAGGAGAGAGAAATGGAAGGAGGAAGAGAAAAATGGAAGGAGAGAGAAAAATGGAAGGTGTGAGAGAGAGACAAGGAAGGAGAGAGAAAAGGAATGACAGAAAAATGGAAAGAGAAAAAAGGAAGGACAGAGAAAAATGGAAAGAGAGAAATGGAGGGAGGGAGGGAGAAAAAAAAGGAAGAGGGAGAGAGAGAAAAGGAAGGAGAGAGAAATGGAAGGAGGGAGGGAGAGAGAAAAGGAAGGAGAGAGAAAAATGGAAGGAGGGAGAGAGAGAAATGGAAGTAGGAAGAGAAAAATGGAAAGAGAAAAATGGAAGGGGGAGAGAAAAATGGAAAGAGAAAAATGGAAGGGGGAGAGAGAAATGGAAGGAAAGATGGAAACAGAAAAATGGAAGGAGAGAGAGAAAAATGGAAGGAGAGAGAAAGACAGACATGTATTAGTTACCATGGTGAGAAGCTGGCAGGAGACAACAGCAGACCCGGACTGGGCAGGCGAGCAACGCTACGTTTGGATGTAGGATGTTCTGGAGTAGTAAGAATGCGCTTCTGAGAGCCCTGACAGACAGACAGACAGACAGACAGACACTACAGCAACTGGACAATTTTTAAAAAAACACCGCCATTTTTCAAAACATGACCCACCTTCCCTGGTGTTGAGTACGAGTCCAGTAAATTCTCTTCTTCCTCTTCTGCTTTGATTCTGGTCAGATGGGGTTAAGAAATCCATCGACTATAAGGATGTGTACCAAAATGACAAAGCTGCTTAAGCAATGCACAAAGTAACCTTAGGCTCTGTTCACACTGGGCATTAACACAAGTCCTGTGTAATCAGATCCCAAGAGGTCAGCTGTAAGTACAGATGTGAACTGGGTCAAACGCGTCCCGAACACACACACTGCAATCTGATTACTCAGACCACATTCTTTCAGCAGGGAGTACCTAACGTGTCCTGGGCCACACTGAAGGACTGCCTACTCAACTGACGTTCTCTGCGTAAACTTGTATGCACTTACCAACATAATCATATTTTAAGAGCAACTATTAAAATGCAATGTTAAGTTTGGATTTCTTCTTCTTCTAAGAATAATGTTTAAAAAAAAAAAGTTTCATATTTTAGGTTCTTCAGCATAGCCAGTGTTTACCTTGATGCTTTGCACACTACTGGCATTATCTTAACCACCTTCATGAGGTAGTCACCTGGAATGCTTTCCAATTAACAGGTGTCTCTTCAAAAGTTAATTAGTGGAATTTCTTGCCTTGTTAAATGTGTTTGAGATCCAATAGCAAATAATAAAAATACAGTAAATGGCCCCATTTCACAACTGCAGTAATCCATATTATGTCAAGATCTGCTCAACTAAGTAATGAGAAACAACATCCATCATTACTTTTAGACAAGGCATGTCTTAATTAATAAAAATAAAGAAAAAAATATTGAATTAGAAGGCGTGTCCAAACTTTTGCCTGGTACTGTAAAAGTTTATTCACCTATGGAGAAGCGAGATGCGATATCAAGTGTTCACTCGAGACACCTACCAGGTGTGAACTGACATACTTCAAGCTGGTCCACGTGTGACCTGATCTCCCAGGACGCATGTTAATACCAGGCGTGAATGGGGCGTATATAATTCTGCTGTGTATCCACACACACCTGCTACCTAACTAACTACCCGACTTTTTCCCTGAACATGTAACTATTGCAAGTTGGAACGCTCGCCGAATTACCACTGACTAATGAATTTCACAATCATTTACACAGCCAATAAAATGTAAGGCTGGAATTAACATTGATTGGTGGGATTTTTTTTTTCCCCTTCATGTGTTGAAGGAAAGGTAGAGGAAACTTCGCATACCTTTTATACTGAGGTCATACATTATTGCTGTCAAAGTCAGAGTGGGAGCCATTCTCAAAAGAAGGAGGATACAGGTCCTGGATGGAGTGAACGTCTCTAGTAGTGGTGCTGAACTTGTTCTTTGATGAGCCTTTGGTCTTCTGCCTTTTGTTCAGTGCCTGGGAGAAAACAAACAAACAAACAAACAAACAAACAGTGCAGCAGTTAGTCAAACAGTCCCTCTTTGCTTTAAGGGAAAGTGTCCTACTTTAGCAGTTTACAGTGAAACATACAACCCCGATTCCAAAAAAGTTGGGACAAAGTACAAATTGTAAATAAAAATGGAATGCAATGATGTGGAAGTTTCAAAATTCCATATTTTATTCAGAATAGAACATAGATGACATATCAAATGTTTAAACTGAGAAAATGTATCATTTAAAGAGAAAAATTAGGTGATTTTAAATTTCATGACAACAACACATCTCAAAAAAGTTGGGACAAGGCCATGTTTACCACTGTGAGACATCCCCTTTTCTCTTTACAACAACAGTCTGTAAACGTCTGGGGACTGAGGAGACAAGTTGCTCAAGTTTAGGGATAGGAATGTTAACCCATTCTTGTCTAATGTAGGATTCTAGTTGCTCAACTGTCTTAGGTCTTTTTTGTCGTATCTTCCGTTTTATGATGCGCCAAATGTTTTCTATGGGTGAAAGATCTGGACTGCAGGCTGGCCAGTTCAGTACCCGGACCCTTCTTCTACGCAGCCATAATGCTGTAATTGATGCAGTATGTGGTTTGGCATTGTCACGTTGGAAAATGCAAGGTCTTCCCTGAAAGAGACGTCGTCTGGATGGGAGCATATGTTGCTCTGGAACCTGGATATACCTTTCAGCATTGATGGTGTCTTTCCAGATGTGTAAGCTGCCCATGCCACACGCACTAATGCAACCCCATACCATCAGAGATGCAGGCTTCTGAACGGAGCGCTGATAACAACTTGGGTCGTCCTTCTCCTCTTTAGTCCGAATGACACGGCGTCCCTGATTTCCATAAAGAACTTCGAATTTTGATTCGTCTGACCACAGAACAGTTTTCCACTTTGCCACAGTCCATTTTAAATGAGCCTTGGCCCAGAGAAGACGTCTGCGCTTCTGGATCATGTTTAGATACGGCTTCTTCTTTGAACTATAGAGTTTTAGCTGGCAACGGCGGATGGCACGGTGAATTGTGTTCACAGATAATGTTCTCTGGAAATATTCCTGAGCCCATTTTGTGTTTTCCAATACAGAAGCATGCCTGTATGTGATGCAGTGCCGTCTAAGGGCCCGAAGATCACGGGCACCCAGTATGGTTTTCCGGCCTTGACCCTTACACACAGCGATTCTTCCAGATTCTCTGAATCTTTTGATGATATTATGCGCTGTAGATGATTATATGTTCAAACGCTTTGCAATTTTACACTGTCGAGCCCCTTTCTGATATTGCTCCACTATTTGTCGGCGCAGAATTAGGGGGATTGGTGATCCTCTTCCCATCTTTACTTCTGAGAGCCGCTGCCACTCCAAGATGCTCTTTTTATACCCAGTCATGTTAATGACCTATTGCCAATTGACCTAATGAGTTGCAATTTGGTCCTCCAGCTGTTCCTTTTTTGTATCTTTAACTTTTCCAGCCTCTTATTGCCCCTGTTGAAACTTTTTTGAGATGTGTTGCTGTCATGAAATTTCAAATGAGCCAATATTTGGCATGAAATTTCAAAATGTCTCACTTTCGACATTTGATATGTTGTCTATGTTCTATTGTGAATATCAGTTTTTGAGATTTGTAAATTATTGCAGTCCGTTTTTATTTACAATTTGTACTTTGTCCCAACTTTTTTGGAATCGGGGTTGTAAATGAATGAATGGGATTTATTTTAAACAAACCAGGGTTCTTGTCCCTTCATGAAAAAAAACTCCCAGAATTTCCATTACTTTTTTCCAGACTTAACATTTCCATACGTACTATTCTATCACAACAGTCTCTGAATTTCCAGACTTTTCCAGTGTGTAAAGCCTGAGTTGCACTCATCTGATCCCATGTTTCCAACACCCAATGATCAATCTACTACTCTGTATTCCAGTAAAACTCTATTCTGACAAAACTTTATTCTATTTCATTCTAATAACAAGCGTGCTCTGAGAGCACAATATCCCCCGCTGGCAACTCTGCTATAACTCTGGTAAAATTTAATGAAATTAAAACATGCGTATTACCGACACTAAGAATCCTGTCAAGATTTGTGAAATTCCTCCAAAAATTGTGAGAGAAGTTGATTTCAGAAAGTGAGTACCCTTCCATGGACGGACATCGCCATGACATAATCCCCCCTTCAGGCCTTTCAGCCAGCGGGGGATAAAAACAGTGAGGGAAGTTGATTTCAGAAAGCAAGCACATCTTGATGAAATTGCGAAAGTACAAGTTTGTTAATAATCAAGGGTATAACTCTGGTAAAATTTGCCCAAATTAAACAAAATTTCAATATGCGTATAACGGTCATATAACAAAGCCTTTTGCCAAGTTTGGTGAAATTCCTCCACAAATTGTGAGTGGAGCTGATTTCAGAAGAACGTACAGCCTCATGAAATTGTCAAAGTACTTTAATCAACAATCAAAACTCTGGTGAAATTTTTACAAAGGAAATTAAATCGCCGTCATAGAACAAGGCCTTTTGCCAAGCTTCGAGAAATTTGTCCAAAAATTGCGAGAGGAGTTGATGTCAGTAGGAAAAACACACACTCATGAAATTGTCAAAGTATAACTTTGTGAATCGAGGGCTGTAACTCTGGTAAACCGTGACCGAATTTAACGAAATTACAATCTGCGTATTACCAACATATAACAAAGAATCCTGCCAAGTTTTGTGAAATTCCTTCGAAAACTGTTAGAGGAGTTGATTTCAAAGGTGAGCACCCTTCCCAGGAGGGAGGGATGGACAAACGGACGGAAATCGCCACAACATAATCCCCCTTCGGGCCTTTCGGCCAGCTGGGGGTTAAAAACTCAACTTTTTTTTTTTAAATCAAAAGTCTTTCCTGATAAAACACTATTATACTCTGTTCTACTATAATAAAACTATTCTATTTGGATAAAAACTCAATTCAACTCTTATAAAAGAGTAATCTATTCTAGTAAACTCCTACTCTTTCCTATTCTAATTAAATTCTATTTTATTCTGATTAAAAACTCTATTCTATTACAACTTTCTTAAGAAAAAGCTTCATTCTTCATGAAACACGATTAAAGAAGCAATGTGAGTGTGAATGGTTGTCTGTGTCTATGTGTCAGCCCTGTGATGACCTGGCGACTTGTCCAGGGTGTACCCCGCCTTTCGCCCGTAGTCAGCTGGGATAGGCTCCAGCTTGCCCGCGACCCTGTAGAAGGATAAAGCGGCTACAGATAATGAGATGAGATGAGATGAGTGGCGTCATACTGAATATCACTACGTGACGTTTATAACAACCATGATGATATTCAGCACAGCAACACGATCACAAATGTGACACTGCTTTTTATGGAACAGTTCTATAAACAAGTAATTAATATTGAATAAATCCCATTTCAGAGAGTATGGGCAAACAAACGTTCTGGGTTTTTTTTTAACCGTCAATGAAAAATATTTGCCAAAGAAGCTGCAACTCAACAAAGCATTGCGTGTTGCCATGGCAACTGCACAGTAAGTGTAGTAACAGTTTCAGTGAAATTAAAAATAATGTTAACGTTGGAATTGTATGTAGTGAACACAGACAAGTGGAGTGATGTACAGTGAAATGCAGCAGTGCTGATATACTGAATATCAACACTCTCAGAACACCATTTATCCGAACAAATTAGAACGAAGTTAATTTTGATATATATCTAAAATGGAGTTTACACACTGGATGCAGTGGTTAGCACTGTTGCATCACAGCAAGCAGGTTCTGGGTTCGAACTTGCCAGTTGACCGCGGCCTTGCTGTGTGACGTTTGCATGTTCTCCTAGTGTCTGTGTGGTTTCCTCTCACACTCCAAAGACATGTAGATCAGTTCAACTGTTAACTCTAACTTGTCCATAGGTGTGAATGTGGACGCATGTCTCTCTGTGTTCGCCCCGTGATAGACTGGTGACCTGTCGAGGGTTTACCACGCCTCTCGCCCAACATCAACTGGGATCAGCAACAACTCATCCACGAGTCACAGTGGATCCACAGTAGGGCAAAGGGGGGCATTAGGCCCTGTAGGGTATTATTAGGCCCCACTACATCGAAAATGCATGGAACTCATCACAAGCATGTCAGACATTATTTATTGTGGATTACTCAGGAGCCAATCAGAATGCTTGATAACTGTACCCAGGAAAATGAAATAGAAAGTTGGACTCTTCTGCTCCGGGCTTACTGCCCCACGCCTTTGGGGAATCAGCTCTACTGTTGTTTAAAAAAAAAAAAAAAGTTGACTTGTTGGAAAACTGATAAACTTTTATCATTGAATTTGATGCCAGTTAATTTGTAATTATGTGTTTGTTATATTACACTGTTAAAGCATGGGTGCAAGTATAACATTTTCAAAAACCTGAAAAGTCTGACAAGGTCGGGGTGAGCCCCCCTTAGGGCTCGAAAAAAAAATGTAATTACAAGTTAAAATGGTTGTCTCTCATGCAAACATTTATAATATTAATAGTTATATGATTTGCATATTCACATCAAATATTTAATACATTTCATCTGAAATAATATTTCAAGTACAAGGCTTGATATTTCAAAACATCTAGCAACTACTAATTTAAATGTTGAAACAACCATTTTTAATATGCTTTTGCTGTGATACCTTTTTTACAATATATACACTGGAATAGCTGGGTTGATTTGGTCGAACAATGTGCTACGTGCGTGAAACATGATATCACACATGTATAACACCGTGAAACTAGTCTGGTTAACACCAGACCATATCACAAGTGAAATATGGTCTGGAATCCGCCTATTGAATTTCTCGTAGGGGAGGTGTGGTTTACGATTGTCAACGGCCGTTTATTGGACGTTGCGAATGTCTATCATTTGGCGTATACGTAGCCCATGGCCAATCATGGCAGTTGTACCCGGTGACGTAGTTAGAGCGACGAAGAGGCGAAGAAGAGAAGGAAAGAGAAAGAGAAGGCAAAACAAAAATAGGAAAACAATGGCACCGAAATTATTTCACTTGTGATATGGTCTGGTGTTAACCAGACTAATTCAGAACAGTGTCTAAAGCTTGATCGAAAGTTTGGTTCGTATCGCTCGCCGCCATGTTAAATGTGATCCGTAAACAGTCCCAAATAAAACTACAAGCTTCCGTTTGTCGAGTAGTACGCGTCACCGTCTTTCCACCCCTCCCCACTCTCTGATTGGCTCCCTAACTCAGGCGAGCCTTTAGACCAGGGGTGTCCAAACTGATCCATGAAGGGCTGTGTGGCTGCAGGTTTTCATTCCAGCCATGCAGCAGCACACCTGACTTGGCTCATTCAATCAACTGAACTGTCTTCACATAGTCAAAAACTTGCAGCCACACCCACCCTTGATTAAAGGGTGGGTGTGTCAGTTGATTGAATAAGCCAAATCAGGGTGCTGCTGCATGGCTGGAATGAAAACCTGCAGCCACACGGCCCTTTATGGATCAGTTTGGACACCCCTGATTTAGACCATAGTTTCCATGCTGTCTTTTCAGATCGGAACGATTGTGCAAAGCAGCATGGGATTTCCCAGGCTATCGTGAAACAACGAGCTAGTCAGGACCGCTTGTCAGTGAGCGGGGTATAAATTGAATAAGGTTTGTGGTGAAGACGAGATGAAAAGATTTGTCTCGTGCAGAGACTGTACCGCAGTAACCCGGTAATACGCTGAGAGTGAGTCAGTGAGAGGGCCACCCCTATACCCCCCCCCCGAAAATCTCAACAGATTTACATGATTTGGAAAAATGACTTTTTCAGAACCGAAAAAAACGGAGCTTCCGGCACATGCCGGAAAACTTGCACCCATGTTAAAGTTATTTTCTTGATGCGCTCTTTCTCCCGTAGACAATAGGTGGATGGCTGGATGGATTTTACACATCCAATGAATATGCTGCACACAGCTCATGACGCCCTTTATTTATCACACGTACACTCCAGCACAGACTTAAGCACACAGTGAAATTCCTCCTCTGTCTTTAACCCATCTGAAGCAGTGAACACACACAAGTGAGCAATGAGTGCGCGCACACACCCAGAGCAGTGGGCAGCTATGCTACAGCGCCCAGGGAGCAGTGGGAGGTGAGGTGCCTTGCTCAAGGGCACTTCAGCCCTCAGGTCATGGCTGCCCCATGTTAACCTAACCACCTGCCTTTGGACTGAGGGGGAAACCACGCAGACACAGGGAGAACATGCAAACTCCACACAGAAAGGCCCCTGTCAGCCGCTAGGTTTGAATCCAGAACCTTCTTGCTATGAGACGACCGTGCGAACCACTACACCGCCCCAGGGACGTCAGATACACTGAAGAACAGATATGGGTTAAGATGTATAAACACTGAGACCGGAGTGCTCACCTCATGCTCAAAGATCTCCAGGTTGTTGAGAGTGAGCTTTAACTGGCCTTTAGTGGCAATGAAAGCGACCCACTGACACACGATTTCCTGCTCCGTCATTCTGTGGCACATACACTGCTCCAGCACTGAGAGAGAGAGAGAAAAGAAAAAGAGAAGGAAAGAGAGAAAAGGAAAGAGATGCAAAGGAGATGGAAGGAAAAAGGGAGAGATAGAAAAGAGAGAGAACAAAAAGAAATAAAGGAGACGGAGAGAGAAGGAAGGACAGAAAAGGAAAGAAAGCAAGAATGAAGAGATAGAAAGAATGAAGAGAGAAAGAATGAAGGAGAGAGAAAAGGAAAGGGAGACAGAAAGAGAGATAGAAAGGAGAGAGAGAAGGAAAGACAGAAGAGAGATAAGGAAAGAAAGCGTGAGAGAATGAAAGAGAAAGGAGACAGAAGGAGAGAGATAGAAGGAAAAAGGGAGAGATATAGAAAGGAGAGATAGAAAGAGAAAAGAGAGAGATAAGGAAAGACAGAAAGGAGAGGGAGAGAGAAAAGGGAGATAGAAACAGAAAGGAGAGGGGAGAGAGAATGAAAGACAGAAAGGAGACAGAAGGAAAGAGAGATGGAAGGAAAAAGGGAGAGATAGAGAAGGGAGATAGAAACAGAGAAAGGAGAGGGAGAGAGAAGGAAGGAGAGAGAAGGAAAGAGAGAGAATGAAAGACAGGGAGAGATATAGGAAGGAGATCGAGAAGGGAGAGAAACAGAGAAAGGAGAGGGAGAGAGAAAAGGGAGATAGAAACAGAGAAAGGAGAGGGAGAGAGAAGGAAAGAGAATGAAAGACAAAGGAGACAGAAGGAAAGAGAAAGATAGAAGGAAAAAGGGAGGGAGGGATATAGAAAGGAGAGAGATAGGGATATAGAAAGGAGAGAGATAAGGAAAGACAGAAAGGAGAGGGAGAGAGAAAAGGGAGATAGAAACAGAAAGGAGAGGGGAGAGAGAATGAAAGACAGAAAGGAGACAGAAGGAAAGAGGGATAGAAGGAAAAAGGGAGAGATATAGGAAGGAGAGATAGAGAAGGGAGATAGAAACAGAAAGGAGAGGGAGAGAGAAGGAAAGAGAGAATGAAAGACAGAAGGAAAGAGAAAGATAGAAGGAAAAAGGGAGAGATATAGAAAGGAGAGATAGAAACAGAGAAAGGAGAGGGAGAGAGAAGGAAAGAGAACGAAAGACAGAAAGGAGACAGAAGGAAAGAGAAAGATAGAAGGAAAAAGGGAGGGAGGGATATAGAAAGGAGAGAGATAAGGAAAGAGAGAGAGAATGAAAGAAGAGGGAGAGAGAGAAAAGGGAGATAGAAAGAGAGAGAAGGAAGGAGAGAGGGAGAGAAGGAATGAGATAAGGAAAGAGAGAGAGAGAGAGAGAGAGAGAGAGAGAAACCATGAATGTCCATTTGACCGTGATGTGTGTAAGTGTGTATTTGTCTCCTCACTCCTGTGGAGCGCTGAATCCTCCTCACAGCCGATATCAAACGTCTCCAGCTCCAGCTTCAGGTCTTCCGCGGTCACTGCAGCCATCCTGGGGGTCTGAGGAGCGGTTTAGCGCTGCTGTTCTTCACTCTCCGGGGACAGCTCACCTCAACAGCAACACAGCGCGGGGTCTCACACCAGCCAGTGGGGAAAACACACAGCTGCTAACGCCTAATGCTAACACCCGGAGCTAACGCCTAATGCTAACACCCGGAGCTAACTCGCTACCAAACCTACTGTCACACAAGCAGCGCGAGCCAGAAGGAACAAGATTAACCCCGCTGGCGCTCAGTGCAGCCTCCGGAAGCTCTCTTTATTCTCAATCCTAATCATGTTCTCAATTAATTTACCTCTTTATTGTGTTAAAACTGCTCGTACTGTGTCGTTTCTCTTTTCCAGCAGTTTTGACAAGTCAGGATTGCCGCGAAAAACCGCCCGCACGACAACAGCCCGACGTCACTTCCGGCCCTGTGTGTTTCGCCATCGCCGCTAGGTGGCAGTAAACCAACAAACGCAGCCGCTTCTGATTTAGAGCCGAAGAAAACCTGAAACTTCCGCTTTGACGTAGTTCCGGTGTTACACACGTGCTGTGAGCTCATGTTTATGATATTACGATAGAATTTCGCATATTCCTCTCCCAGATCTCTGGATTTGATCAAAAATGCCTAAAGTTAAAGCGGAAAAGAAATCTCGACAGCACCAAGAGGTGAAAAGTCAAGGTGAGATCTGTTTCCGGAAGTGTTGTTGTTTTATTGATGTGTAATATCAGTCAGCTGTTTGTATCCCAGCTGCTGTGTGATCATGATCACAGGTGTGTCATCAGATCTGTGACTTGTCAAGAGCATGAATAAATGTTGTAAATCATGTCTGTCTTTCAGGCATCATGTTCAACACTGGTATTGGGCAGCATATTCTGAAAAACCCCTTGGTGGTGAACGGGATTATTGAGAAGGTAACACCTCTCTGGTTCTCCTGCCTTGTTGCATCTTTCACCAAGAAATCACATAACACATGGATGTCCCATGCAGGGTGCATGGGAGTTTGCCCAACCAGTCTACATGTGTTTGCAAATGATGTGGTCCTGTTGGCTTCATCAATCTGTGACTTACAGCATGCACTGGGATGGTTTGCAGCTGAGTGCGAAGCGGCTGGGATGAGGATCAGCACCTCCGTGGCCATGGCGCACAGTGATGCGGACGCTAAACCGGTCTGTTGTGGTAAAGAGAGAGCTGAGCCAAAAGGCAAAGCTCTCAATTTACTGGTCCATCTACGTTCCCACTCTCACCTATAGACCCCTTTCACATGACGTCACCGCGCCACGAGATTTTGTTAGGCACCATATTGGAAGACCAAGTACATGCACTCACAATATAAAACAAAGTACGAGTGAGAGTAAAGTGACACGATGGCTGATAATTCTGGTTATGTGAGTACATTACCAGCTGCAGAAAGGGCACGGTATGTGGAGAAACTGGCTGTGATTGATGGGTTTGACCCATATGATAAGACTCGCGGCAAGGGAGAATGGAAACATAAGGAGGACCTGACACCAATTCTGCCATCTGTTTGCTACCCAGACATTGTAAACTATTTGTTGTTTACATCCAGTGCCTACACTCAGTGTTCGAACTATGCCGATATTTTTGGGGGGGTCCCTTTTTTCCCCTTGGGGCGCTTGCGCTTGTCTCGGAGCGCGGATCTCCAAACACATGAGAAGCCTTGCGCTTGTCTCAGAGCGCGGATCTCCAAACACATGAGAAGCCTATCTTACGCACATATCACACGGACTCCACACACGCATCGCGTCTGAAGTCATAACTCATCAGGGGAAATCGTGTCCACATTGGCATGTTCAAAAAACAACCTCGTGTCAACAATGATACCACACGCAAGAAAAAAAAACAGTCAGGCTACTCAACAACCAACCTGGCAGCAGCGAGCAAGCCCCAAACCATCCTAAATTATTATTATTATTAAATTGTAGAAGTCTGGGAGGCTTGCTCCTCATACAGTTATCAACTTGGGGCCAATTTAGCATGTTTTAAATCTGAATTTCTTGCGTTTGCTTACCTCAAAGTGTCCGCAGATCATGCACAGACTTATCCATTATATCCACAGTTTTTTGCCAAGTCTCACACAGGTTTCTTTCAAGTCTACTGTTGGGCCAATAAATCATAAATAAAACAGCTCAGATTTGTTTGTTTAAGTCGTTTGCCACTCCACTTTATTTTCGTGGGTTCACATACCGCTGCCGTTATTTCCCCCTAATCACAAGTTTCTTGGTCTTCCAATATGGCGCAGGGTCTGTTTACTTCCAGTTTCGGGTGATGTCAGTGAAAGGGGTCTATAGTCACGAGCTGTGGGTAGTGACCGGAAGAATGAGATCGTGGATACAAGCGGTAGAAATGAGTTTCACCCTTTAGAGACAGGGTGAGAAGCTTGGTCATTCAGGAGAGACTCGGAGTAGAACCGCTGCTCCTCCACATCAAAAGGAGTCAGTTGAGGTGGTTCAGGCACATTGTTAGGATGCCCCCTGGATGCCTCCCAAGGGAGGTTTTCTGGGCATGCCCCACCGGGAGGAGACCCCGAGATAGACCCAGGACACGCTGGAGAGATTACATCTCTCGGCTGGCCTGGGAACACCTCGGTATTCCCCCGGAAAAGCTGGTGGAGGTGGCCAGGGAGAGGGAAATCTGGGCTGCTCTGCTTAGGGTGCTACCCCTGCGACCTGGATTCGGATAAGTGGTAGAAGACGGATGGCTGGATGTCCAAGTCGAAGCCATGTTTTGTGATTTTGTCTGCTTTAAGACTTGTACAAAATTCTTTCCGTTGAAGGTGTTTGGGGACGGAAATGACCAAACTGCAGGATTATGGCGCTCCAGGACTGTAGATTTAACTCTCCACAGAATCCTTAAAGGGTTGTTTATTGTCTAAAAGTGTAATAAAATAATGTAGGGAATGATTGAGTATTGTTAATCCCTTCATGGATAATATTTATTCACACTTCCAGTCAGTGGTGTTGTGGTTAGCACTGTCACCTCACAGCAAGAAGGTTCTCGGTTCGAGTCCAGTGGCTGACAGGGGCCTTTCTGTGTGGAGTTTGCGTGTTCTCCCCGTGTCTGTATGGGTTTCCTTTGGTTTCCCCCCACAGTCCAAAGACATGTGGTTAGGACGGTTAACATGGGGCAGCCATGGCCTGAGGTTGGGCTGAAGTGCCCTTGAGCAAGGCACCTAAACCCCAACTGCTCCCTGGGTGCTGTAGTATAACTGCTCACTGCTCTGGGTATGTGTGTGTTCACTGCTTCAGATGGGTTAAACACAGAGAGGAATTTCACTGTGCTTGAGCGTATGTGTGATAAATAAAGGCTTCTTCTTACAATCACCTAATGGTTTCAGCAACATTTAAGTTGATTTTGTAAAATAAACTAGGGATGTCCCGATCCGATCACGTGATCGGAAATCGGGCCCGATCACATGGTTTCAGACTCGATCGGAATCGGGCATTGCCTCCCGATCAGGGATCGGATATATATCTATATAATATATTCTCATTTTTAACACATCAATAGCTATGCGTTGGCACAGAGTGAGACCAGACCTCTTGTCTCAACACAGCAACATCAACGCGTGCGGCATGACATCACTTTGTAGCGGAGACGCTATTGGTTATTGGCTGCCTGTTGCTGGCAAAGTTGAACACGGAAACAGTTCGAAGCGGAAAGCAAAGCATGAGATCTTTTTTTTTTTCGTTGGATGACAAAAGAAACGGGCTCAAACCTGAAAGGATAGAAATGCTTGTTTTCATCAAGAAAAACGTTCATTTCCTTAATTGAAATTACTGTACACCACTGTGAGATGCGTTCTTAAAAGCAAATTACCGGCACTGTGGCACTTTATTTTTTTTTTTATTTGTTTACATTTCTGCCAGGTATTTTAAGGTTATTTTTTTAATTCGTTATTGTTCAAACTGCCTCACGTAAGTGCTCTGTTTGCTAACGGAGTTGTTGGATGTTAAAATAAGGTGTTAAATAAAAAATGAGGAGCATCCTGGATCCGTTTCTTTCCTCGTCTTTATTTTTTATGGATTATAAGAAGTATCGGATCGGGACTCGGTATCGGCAGATACTCAAAATCAAATGATCGGTATCGGATCGGAGGGCAAAAAAACCTGATCGGGACATCCCTAAAATAAACCTCCTATTTTGGCATATCGGCATATCGTACTGTAGTTATTACTAACTTCACTTAATCATCCAATTCAATTCATTCATCTCATCTCATTATCTGTAGCCGCTTTATCCTGTTCTACAGGGTCGCAGGCAAGCTGGAGCCTATCCCAGCTGACTACGGGCGAAAGGCGGGGTACACCCTGGACAAGTCGCCAGGTCATCACAGGGCTGACACATAGACACACAACCATTCACACTCACATTCACACCTACGGCCAATTTAGAGTCACCAGTTAACCTAACCTGCATGTCTTTGGACTGTGGGGGAAACCGGAGCACCCGGAGGAAACCCACGCGGACATGGGGAGAACATGCAAACTCCGCACAGAAAGGCCCTCGCTGGCCACGGGGCTCGAACCCGGACCTTCTTGCTGTGAGGCGACAGCGCTAACCACTACACCACGGTGCCGCCCCCAATTCAATTCAGTTCAAAGAATTTGTTTTTCCCAAGGAACTTCATATGTGAAAAGCATCAGTATGTGTCCAGTTTGCCTACCCACACACATCACATACAACATACTCCATGGAACAATTAGCAACGTTAAATAAAGCTTGCAAAGCACAATACATAGCACATGTATAAAAAAAAAAGCAAGCCCGTTAAAGAAATGTTCAACCATTTATGAGTCTAATGGATGTAGGCACAAAACTTGGTATGGCTCTCTTATACCCCTTTTCCACCAAATCAGTTCCAGTGCTGGTTCACAACTCGTTCAACTTGTGAGCCAGCTGAGAACCAGTTTGCTTTTTCATAGCTCACGGTGCTAAGGGAAGCCACGTGATTACGTCGCTGTATACGTCAGTTACGTCGCTACATTTGCATAAACCTTGTCGCGAATATCGAAGCAAAAACAACACGGAGAAGAAGCAGCAGCAACAACAACAATAATGGCTGACTTCGCGTTTGTAGAGCTGCTGCTTCTCGTCGCTTAAAAATGGCGATCTTTCGCAGTCTTGTTATTGTTGTTGGTCTTAACAACTCCGCCCCCCCGCTGACGTAAGCAGTTCTTTCCTCTGGCCCAGCAGAGAGTTGGTGCTAGCCTGGAACCGGTTTTTCTGGCCCCAGAGCCAGTTCTTTGTCAGTGGAAACAGAAAACCCGGTTCCAAACTAAGCACTGGCCCCGAACCAGCCCTGGAACTGCTTTGGTGGAAAAGGGGCATTAGTCCTGAAGGTGAGCGATCTGCATCTCTGGCCTGAAGGTAAAATCCGTCAGCTGTATTCCGCGTTAAAAGACGACACTTTTTCTTTGAAAGTAACTGCTCTAACTAAAGATCTGTTTACATCCAACATGTGGTCCGCTTGCACAACTGATCTGCTTCTGCTGATTAAATTCAAGACGTACTGTGTCTTACCCATGTCAGAACAGTTCAGGTTGTTCTTAATTAAAACATGTTGGCAAATTCCTGTGATACACAAGGAATTAAACACCTCAGGACACCTGTTATCGGAAAATAATCAACTTCAAGGTGGTAACGGCCCTCTGTGACTACCCTAGCGTTATTTTCCTAGAACAGCTTCCCCCCCCCCCCCCCCTAATGATTTATCCTTAACTGCATAGTGGAGTGAGTTGCTCAGGTTGAATACAGTGATCAAATGATCGTTGTTTATTGATTTGTCTATCATCAGGCAGCCTTGAGACCGACAGATGTGGTGCTGGAAGTCGGACCTGGAACTGGAAACATGACCGTGAAGCTTCTGGAAAAAGCCAAAAAAGTAGCTATGATTTAAATAGTGTTTGTTTTTAGGTCCCAATTCTGAACAAGAACATAACCCCGTATGTACTTCATGTCTTTCAAAGGTAGTAGCGTGTGAGCTGGATACCAGACTTGTAGCTGAACTTCAGAAACGAGTGCAGTGCACGTGAGTGATCGAGTTTAATTACCTCCGCCAAGGAGGTTATGTTTTCGTATTGCTCTGAAATGTTTTCCAGAGGTGTGACTGGGCACAAGTAACAATCCATTAAATTTTGGCGGTGATCCGGATCACCTTCTGGATCCCGGATTTTTTTAAAGGATTCTTGGCGGAGGTCTGCGCTCTCCGAGTGCTTTTCTAGTAGTGTTGCACCGATACCGATACCAGTATCGGGCGGGGCCCCGATCTGGCACTAAAATGGTGGTATCGGTATTGGCGAGTAGCAAGAAATAGGGCGCCGATACCATTTACCGATGCTAGTATGACACTTGAACGCAGCCTTCTCTCGCCCGACACTCACTACACTCTGTGTTGTGTGATCACACGTGATCACTGTGCATGCCTGCCAAGCACGCCAAGCAGCTATTGCTATTGACCTGCTCCAGACCAATGAGAGCGGGCCAGTAGCCGCTCTTAACCAATACAGGGGCAGCTTTTTCATGCGGAGGAAAAACAAACCACGAGAAGAAAACGTCGGCGGTCTGGATATATTTCAGCATAGAAACTCCGGCGAGTACAATGGCTACATGCAAGATTTGCGGCCTGAAAGTTTCGAGAGGTGGAGTTAAATCGGCCAGTTTCAATACCTCGAACCTCATAAAACATATGAAGACGAAACATGTGAACGAACACAAAGAGTTTGAGGTTGCAGCAACTGCTAGCAAGAGAAAGGGGGATGGACAGCAGCAACAAACCCTGGTCAGTTGTTATGAGGATACTAACATTTAAAATAGTCCTTTATTTATTTTACCAAATTCTGGCTGCACTTAGAGTAGTGCACATCAGCCTAGACCTAGTTTACAGGAAGAAATCATTTCTTATGTCAATTCTGATTAATCTGATTTGTTCTTACCTCAGATACTCCTTAATGCTGCTATCTCTCAAATATACCTCATATGTATATTATTTCTTATTTTAATATAATTTTACTTTCTTACTGCTGCACTAGTATTATACATGTTATAATTTCATGAAAGTTGCACTATTTTGGCCTTTGAGAGCCAAAACTCAGGGTTTAAAAGAGTTTATTCAATTATTAATGTAATTTTACTTTCTCACTATTTTGGCCTGTGAGAGCTAAAAGTTTATTGAACTATTGTCAGTCATCCATACCAGGTAGGCAATAAAAAGTTCTACTGGATTCACTTTGTATTAGTCTTTTTCCTGTTTCACAAAGGTAAGCAGCAGCCTGACAAAGCCATGATAGCAATGATTTTACATCCAAGTATGCAGCTCTTCATATATATATATATATATATATATATATTAGGGCTGTCAAAAGATTAATTTTCTTGATCGCAACTAATCTCAGAAATTTCATAGTTAATCGCGATTAATCTTGATTTACTTTGCATGTGTAAAATTGATATTTTGCAGTAAGACCGTTCGAATCTAAAGTTAAACCCACAATGCAAAGTGTTTCTGACCATTGTGTCTTAAATTGGAATAAAATGAAGACAGAGACAAAAGCAGAATTTATCTTTTGGCCTTTTTTATTTCAAAAAGAGTGTAGAGAAAGGAAAACAAGTATTAAGAATGAATGACTGGCTACTTTGGAGAAATTGTAAATAAATGAACACAAGAAAAAAATCAGAAAAAGTGCCATGTAGACCCACTTGTCTCTACTTCGGATTTGACTATGAACAATGTAATGTCAGGCCACTCTCTTCTTCAAAAATAAAATGTCACCATAAAAAAATAACCATACAAAGCACTTCATAACTTAAATTCAAACAAACCATTCAGAGGTCCAGAAAACGGTTGCTTATCCATCACAAAAGAGGACTAAACTGAAGACAACAGCGTGTCCTTCCATGCCAACGACTCGATGGAAACCACACGCTTCCGCTCGAGCTGCCTACGGATGCGTAGAAGAAACAAAAGACTAGCAAACTCGAAATAGCGCGTTTAACCGAAAATGAGTTTAATTAATACAACCAGAGGAGCTGCATGTGGATGGTAGAAGTGCGGAAAATGCTGGTAAACTCTGATCGCGATTAAAAAAAATATTCGCGATCACAATTTACATTAATCTAATCGCGATTAACGCGTTAATATTCCCAGCCCTAATATATATATATATATATATATATATATATATATATATATATATATATATACACACACACACACTTCAAACGGAGTGGTATCGGTATGGTATCGGTATCGGCCGGTACTGCACAGCCAGGTATCGGTATCGGGGCCAAAAAATGGTATCGGTGCAACACTATTTTCTAGTTCAGTATTAGTATAGGTAATTGTATGGGGCCGAGTAAAATTAAGGATTAATTTCACGAGTGATTTCGAAGTTTTGGCAATTTCAAAACTTTGAAATCACGAGTGAAATTGATCCTTAATTTTACGAGGAACCATACGATTACTTGTTTATAATATATAGGGGGCTGGTCATGTTAGAAGAATGGATGACACCCGAATCCCGAAACAGCTCTTGTACGGAGAGCTAAAAAATGGCTCACACTCCAGAGGTGGTCAGAAAAAGCGGTACAAAGACTCCCTGAAAGTATCCACCAAGCTGTTCCACATCAAACCTAACACATGGGAAGACCTAGCACTTGACCGAAGTGCCTAGCGATCTAGCGTAAACTTGGGAGCAAAGAAACATGAGGAAAATTGTATCTGCCTGGCAAAACAAAAGAGGGCAAAGCGAAAGGAGAGAGAAGCATCGGAAACGGCTCCATCCAGACCGTCTTGTCCGAAATGTGGAAGGACGTTCCATGCGAGGATTCGACTTATCAGCCATCTTCGAACCCACAACAAAATGAACACTGATAATTGCAGAGATGGTCATCTTCGACATCGAAGGACGAACTACAGTATAATATGTAGGGCCAAATTCATACTTCGGAAGCCATTCAAGTTCACAACATTTGTCATTCACGTTTTCTGAACCAATCAGGGCGCAAGACTATCTTGCACGTTTGAATCAGTTTCTAAAGCGTCTTTCATCATGACATGGCGACACGACACGAGGATTTTGAAAGTGGTTTACAAAATTTTATTGGAACTTCTTTACAAAAGCCATTTTGTTGACAAAATTTGCCAATTTTTGTAACCGTAACCAAGCAACGAACTAGCCAATAGCATTTCAGAAATACGGCCCCGTGTTAAGGAAAAAAGCCCTCCTTGATTGACCAGTCAGAATGGAGTAATTTGGACCTATTTTATTATAATTTGTATTATTGAGTGGCTTTCCTTGTGGCTCAGTGATCCAGTCTTAAGCCGTGTGTGAAAATTTTCTAGACCGATGCAGACGAAGCTTCAGATTTTGGTTGGTGATGTTTTGAAGACTGAGCTGCCATTCTTTGATGTCTGTGTAGCAAATTTACCCTATCAGGTACTGATCCAGATTTTTTTCTTTTTTTTTTTTTGTGAATCTAATTTATTTTACATTTTAAGTCTAACTGTAATAATACTTGTTTATTTTGCAGATATCATCACCATTTGTCTTCAAGCTACTTCTTCACAGACCTTTCTTCAGGTATGAAGTTAGTCAGATTTGTCACCAGGCTTGTAGTACTCGAGTCCGACTTGTACTTGAGCACTGATGACTCGGACTCTGATTTGTTACATTTTTTTTTTGTAACGTATAGTGCTGTCAAAAATGTCGCGTTATTAACGCGTTAACTTGACTCAATTTTAACGGCGATAATTTTTTTTATCGCGAGATTAACGCTGGGCGGCACGGTGGTGTAGTGGTTAGCGCTGTCGCCTCACAGCAAGAAGGTCCTGGGTTCGAGCCCCGTGGCCGGCGAGGGCCTTTCTGTGTGGAGTTTGCATGTTCTCCCCGTGTCCGCGTGGGTTTCCTCCAGGTGCTCCGGTTTCCCCCACAGTCCAAAGACATGCAGGTTAGGTTAACTGGTGACTCTAAATTGACCGTAGATGTGAGTGTGAATGGTTGTCTGTGTCTATATGTCAGCCCTGTGATGACCTGGCGACTTGTCCAGGGTGTACCCCGCCTTTCGCCCGTAGTCAGCTGGGATAGGCTCCAGCTTGCCTGCGACCCTGTAGAAGGATAAAGCGGCTAGAGATAATGAGATGAGATGAGATTAACGCTCTGTGACATGATGTAGGTTTTTCATAAGCTTTTGAAACTGCCAGGAACTTGGAACAAAGACTTTGCAAAAAAACCCGATAGCAGCTAGACTGTAATGCCACGCCCCGCACAGCCAGAGTCCTCTGCCTTCCCCAAAGAACCAGCACGGGCAGGGCGCGCTAGTAGAGATGGGATTTATGGCTCTTTGATGGGATCCGCATCTTTGTGATCCGTTCTTTGAAAAGAGCCGTTCAAAAGACTGGCTCATTTGGCTCTTTTTAAATATTTATTCAGTTTTAAGAAGACAGCGTCTAAAGAAGCCAGATCCCTCTGAACTGTAAACTCAATGCTATCCCAGAAATCCTTCCTGTAATATGCAAATTTGGCCGCCTCTGATTGGACAGCGCGACGCATCAACAGGCAGAAAGTGTAAAAGTACAAAATGTGTTAAGTGAGCTGAAACAGTAAAGATCCGATTCAATGCAATATTTATCAACGAACAACTTAAACTTAATATAATAGTGTACTTTATATTATAATCAAGCAAGTCAAGCCTACCGTCACTGTGTAACCTGTCTCTCTGATTAGAGACTAACTCAAACAGTAGATCATTTCACTCATGGTTCTCTTGCTAGCCCCGCTCCGGTGCTCGGCTTAGGTTTCACTTTGCAGTGGCTGTGTCAAGACGTGTTATGCTTTGCAATAAAAAAACAAAACAAAACATTGATATAAAGCAAGCCCATTCACTTTTTTATGCTGATAAGAGAATTACAATGGTTTTTTATGTGACAAAAATGTGCGATTAAATTGCGATTAATCGCGAGTTAACTATGACTGTCGCGACATTAATCGCGATTAAATATTTTAATCGCTTGACAGCACTAGTAACGTTATCATCATAATTTAGCATAAGGTATTTATAGCTACATTAATTTTTGTACTAATTTCCTGCAAGAGTGTCACAACTGCGCGCCCTGGCACGTGCATCAGATAGACTCTCGGGCGCGCTCCGGACAGCGCGTGCCCCGTAAACGACTCGCACCTGCACAGGATTAAGGCGCAATCAGCGCGCCTGTATAAAAACTGTGAAAACACACTTACTTTGCGAAGTATTGAGTTGCGTTGCTGACACATTACCGAGCCTTATTTCCTTGTTCGGTTTCCTGATTTCCTATTTTTCGTCTTTGATTCTGCCGAGTCTTCGATAGCCTGTTTGTGCCTCGCTCGACCTGTTTCACTGTTTTCTGATTTTGCCTGCCGTTCTGGATTGTTTACCTGTCTTGTGTTAATAAACACGCCTTCTGCACTTACATCCGTCTCCCAACCATCTCTGACCAAATACTTCACACTCTCTGACAAAGAGAAGCACATTCACCTGTTCATGCGTCATGTTCAGGAACAAATGAATGTTAATGGCACTAAAGCAGACACCGTCAAATGGTTGGAGTCTTGGACTTGAACACTGGGGACTCGAGACTGGACTCGAGGTTTAGTGACTCAACTACAACACTGTTTGTCACTGACCAGTTCCTAAAAGGTTATCAATCTGAAAAGAACAGTTTTCACTAAGCACCTACCTGAGAACCTGATGGTTCTGACTTGACCTGTTGTTCTCTCCCTTCCTTTTTTTTCCCCCCCAATAATGTTCAGCTGATTTAGAGGTGTGTGTGTGTGTGGGTTTTTTTTTTTTTTTATAAATATATACTATCGAGGACCAAATGTCCTTACAAGGATAGTAAAATCTGACAGTTTTGACGTTATGGGGACATTTGGATGGTCCCCATAAGGAAAGTGGTGGTGGTGTGTGTGTGTTTTTTTTGTTTTGTTTTTTATCCTCCGGTGGCCAAAAGGCCCAAAGGGGGATTATGTCGTGGCGATGTCTGTCCGTCCCAGGAAGGGTACTCACCTTCTGAAATCAACTCCTCTCACAATTTTTGGAGGAATTTCACAAAACGCAACAGGATTCTTTGTTACTGTATATGTCGGTAATACGCATATTGCAATTTCGTTCAATTCGGTCACATTTCACCAGAGTTATGGCGCTTGATTACCAAACTTGTTCTTTGACAATTTCATGAGGGTATATTAAGCACTTATAGCATAGAGATAGTTGCCAGTGCGGGATATTGTGCTCTCTGAGCACTCTTGTTGTGGTGGTGGTTTATTTTTTGTTTAAAAAAAAAAGTTTCCTTTTCATTAAGCCTAGGTCACAACCGGACGTACGATTTTTTTTTGGCCGTGCGATTTTTGCCGTTTCCCAAATCGCTGCGTTTTTTTTTTTGTTCATGGAGAAAGATGCACGTTGGCCGTAAGTTTGTCTTGCAACCTGAAAAAAACGTAAGCGCCTGTAGAGTTTGTTTAACATGACAAAGAACCTCTGCGGCCAGTCTACGTCTCGAAAATCAGCACGTCACATGCGCGCCCTCCGTGCATTTCTTGCGTTTTTTGCACGTAGACCGGCCGTAGGAGCACGTACGGCTGGTTGTGACCGAGGCTTTACTGATGTTAAGGTTGGGTTTAGATGCAGGCACAGCATTAATTAACTGCATTAATAATTGTCAATGGAGGGTCCTCAGAAGGATAGTAAGAGAACCGTGTGTGTTTGTGTGTGAGACAGATGTGCAGTGCTGATGTTCCAGAGGGAGTTTGCCATGCGGCTGGTGGCGAAGCCTGGAGATAAGCTCTACTGTCGACTGTCCATTAACACACAACTACTGGCCAGAGTGGACCACCTCATGAAGGTTAGGTCTCTCCGCAGCTCACGCTGGCCAATGAGTCCAAGCCGTTATATCACCAGAACAAGAGAAAGGCTGTTGTAATGTTGTTGGGATGATGGCAACTTAAAGGAACAGTCCACCGTATTTCCATAATGAAATATGCTCTTACCTGAATTGAGACGAGCTGCTCCGTACCTATCCGAGCTTTGCGCGACCTCCCAGTTAGTCAGACGCAGTCCGATGCGCTGTCACTCCTGTTAGCAATGTAGCTAGGCTCAGTATGGCCAATGGTATTTTTTGGGGCTGTAGTTAGATGCGACCAAACTCTTCCGCGTTTTTCCTGTTTACATAGGTTTATATGACCAGTGATATGAAACAAGTTCAGTTACACAAATTGAAACGTAGTGATTTTCTATGCTATGGAAAGTCCGCACTATAATGACAGGCGTACTAACACCTTCTGCGCGCTTCGGCAGCGCATTGATATCTGAGCTCTGTATCAATGCGCTGCCGAAGCGCGCAGAAGGTGTTAGTACGCCTGTCATTATAGTGCGGACTTTCCATAGCATAGAAAATCGCTACGTTTTTTTTTACTGAACTTTTTACTGAACTGAATTTTTTTAACTGAACTTGTTTCATATCACTGGTCATATAAACCTATGTAAACAGGAAAAACGCGGAAGAGTTTGGTCACATCTAACTACAGCCCCAAAAAATACCGTTGGCCATACTGAGCCTAGCTACATTGCTAACAGGAGTGACAGCGCATCGGACTGCGTCTGACTAACTGGGAGGTCGCGCAAAGCTCGGATAGGTACGGAGCAGCTCGTCTCAATTCAGGTAAGAGCATATTTCATTATGGAAATACGGTGGACTGTTCCTTTAAGGTGGAATCACTGGACATGCTACTGCTACTGAAACGTTTGAAAACATTTTCTTTCCACTTTCAGAACTTGGGTGCTGGAGTAATTAATTCAGGTTCAAGACCTTGTTCTTATTTACCTCGATTCAATCAGTGAATGTTGTATTTATAGCACAGTACTGTTAAATTATTGAATTTGATTGATTGTTCAGAAGGTAATTTTCTGTAACAGCAGCTCTGACTGCATTTCCCGCTTCAAGGTTAATAACAGGGTTATATTAATACACTCGTTCTAACACCTTATCCTTTCTGTAGTAACAGTTTACATGGGGACGTGTAGGGCAGGCATGCCGTATGAGCAGGTTTAAAAATCTGTGTAATTTCCGATACAGTGAAGTTTTACGCAAGAGGTTTTATTTGGAAGAAGTCTCCAGTGTCAGAACTTTGTAAGAGTCAGAGATTAAAGTGCATATCACGGGTAAATTCAGGAGCAAGATCAATGAAATTATCCTATTTTATATTAAACGTTGGTCAAATATCTGTCACATTTTGCATTCTGTGCAATTTTTTCCCTTGCGCAATACCAGAAAAATTCAGTTGAAATCAAGCCATTTGAGGCGAATTGGTCCGCCTCTGAAAGAACTTAGCATGTAAATTTCCCAGCAAACATTGATTTTCATGACGTCACGTGCGGGACGCCTCCCTCTGAATCCTACGTCAGCGCTGGTTTGTTTATGAGAAAACGACCTGGTGGTTTTCTGCAAATTTCTTCAACGTTATCGTGTAATTATTAAAACGGTTAACAGATGTATTGTAGGAGGGTGTAGCAACACCAATCTTGATGGGATTAGTACTCATCGTTTTCCAAAAGACCAGACAATGAGAGAGAAATGGGAGCGCTTGGTCTACACAGGCTGTGCACTGAAACCGTGCAAAGCTCGCGCAGCCTGCTGGCGCTTCCGCAGGTGACGTCACGAATCTGGCTCCAGACTCCCTTGGGATTTTTCCAGACGCGTTTTATTTTTTATTTTTCCTGCTGTAGATAGATGGCCTTGTGCAAAATTACCCTTCTGGATGAGTGTGTAAAGGGATATACACTTGTGTTCAAAATAATAGCAGTCCAACACGACTAACCAGATCAATCACTGTTTTTGGTGGAAATTATATTACTACATGGCAAATAATTTACCAGTAGGTGTAGTAGAGTCATAGAAAACCAACAGACCCAACATTCATGATATGCATGCTCCTGAGTCTGTGTAATCGAATAATTAAGTGAAAGGGACGTGTTCAAAATAATAGCAGTGTGGAGTTTAATTAGTGAGGTCATTCATTCTGTGAAAAAACAGATGTCAGTCAGGTGGCCCTAATTTAAGGATGAAGCCAGCACATGTTGTACATCCATTTCTCTCTGAAAACCTGAGAAACATGGGTCGTTCCAGACATTGTTCAGAAGAACAGCGTGCTTTGATTAAAACGTTGATTGGAAAGGTAAAACGTATACTGTAAAGAAGTGCAGAAAATGATGGGCTGCTCAGCTAAAATGATCTCCAGTGCTTTAGAATGGACAGCAAAGCCAGAGAGACGTGGAAGAAAACAGAAGACTACCATTCGAATGGATTGAAGAATAGCCAGAATGGCAAAGACTCAGCCAATGATCAGCTCCAGGGTGATCAAAGACGGTCTGAAGTTACCTGTGAGTACTGTGACAATTAGAAGATGCCTGTGTGAAGCTAATCTATCGGCAAGAAGCCCCGCAAAGTTCCACTGTTAAAAAAAAAAAGACGTGCTGAAGAGGATACAATTTGCCAAAGAACACATCGACTGGCCTAAAGAGAAATGGAAAAACATTTTGTGGACTGATGAAAGTAAAATTGTTCTTTTTGGGTCCAAGAGCCGCAGACAGTTTTTCAGACGACCCCCAAACACTGAATTCAAGCCACAGTACACTCTGAAGACAGTGAAGCATGGTGGTGCAAGCATCATGATATGGGGATGTTTCTCTTACTATGATGTTGGGCCCATTTATCGCATACCAGGGATCATGGATCAGTTTGCATATATCAAAATACTTGAAGAGGTCATGTTGCCTTATGCTGAAGAAGAAATGCCGTTGAAATGGGTGTTTCAACAAGACAACGACCCCAAACACACCAGTAAGCGAGCAGCATCAGGGGTCAAGACCAACAAAATGAAAGTTATGGAGTGGCCAGCCCAATCCCCGGACCTTAATCTGATAGAAAACTTGTGGGGTGACATCAAAAATGCTGTTTCTGAGGCAAAACCAAGAAATGCAGAGGAATTGTGGAATGTTGTCAAATCATCCTGGGCTGGAATACTTGTTCACAGGTGCCAGAAGTTCTCAGAAACCGTGGTTATACAACCAAATATTAGTTTAGTGATTCACAGGAATACTAAATCCTTAAGATTTTTTCAGTTTATACAGTAAATATTTGGAGTTTGTAATGAAAAATGCAGACACTGCTATTTTTTTTTTTAACAGCCCAATGTTCATTTTTCTTCATGTTTTGATGTAGAATATAATGTGCATTGTTCCCAATGCATGGAAATAAAAACTATTATAAGGATTTTGAGCTTTACTCACGTTTTTAAACACACTGCTATTATTTTGAACACAACTGTACTTTCATATAAAAAAAAACACGAAATTGGTCCAGAATATGCACTTCAAGCTGTAAAGAGGGAAGGATTTGCACTTCCTGTGTTTGTTTTTTGTGTCTCGTTAATGTCAAAAGAAAGAAAAGAGGCTGTTCAGAGAACAGTTGTTTTATAATTGCTATATATCAAGTGTGAACATGTTTCACAAACATTCAACATTACACGTAATTATAAATGGATAAAACGTTTGCGCTTCAGTAAATAAAAAATGTAAGTGTTGGTAAATTTCTGTGGTATCAGAGGAGTAAAACACTTTGGGGCATGCTGTTATTGGGAAAACGGCCTCAGGGTCATAATCAGCACGCCCTGCCGTGTTTCATTCTTTACTTATATCATGTAATCAGTGAACAGAAGGGTCACACGACTGCTTTTGATTTCAGGTTGGGAGAAACAATTTCAGACCTCCTCCTAAAGTGGAATCTAGTGTTGTCAGGATCGAACCAAAAAATCCACCACCACCCATCAATTTTCAGGTTTGACCTCTGTTTACGTGTGCCTGGCTTTTTGTTTTTAACTTGCTTAGATTCTTCTTTAGTACGAAGCAATTTACACTTGATTAGGGCTTGATCGTCAGGAAGAATACTGCCATGAACCCACACCAGAAGGATAGTGTGTGTGTGTGTATAAATATAACGTGAGTGCAATCAAAATTTATTACCTACAGCCAGATTTATTTATATACATATAAAAATTATTCCATGAAATAAAGTCGTATGATGAGATTAAGTGGAATACCTTTTATTCTACCCATATTCACTGGATTTTGAGAAACGGAGCCCTTTTTTTTTTTTTGGGCAAATTCGATAAATAAAAAACTTTCTACAAAACATCCGACAAAATCATTTCTGCTTGCCAAATTGCATACATGCATAGTAAAATATTCAAATTTTTTTCTCTGAGCTTTTGAACCAGTCTAAAAAAAAAAGTTTTAATGGTTAATGATGAATGTAAATAAACCAGCAACATGACAGCTACTTGTGAAAAATGCTGTAATAATTCTTGAAAAATAAGACAAGTACTTTCATTACATATTTTGTTGCTATTTTTTGGGGTTTTGTTTTCGAGTAGTTTTTATTTCGTCCTCGGTTGGTTCAGGAACACGCTCTAACATTTGTTTTTCTCTACTCACGGTATATGAGCTGATATCCGAGTAGCAGAGTAGCTAATCAGAGCACATGATTGCTCATATCCAGTGAATGCGGAGATTTTATATACAGTAATCAAAAACAAAACCTAGCACCGAATAATCCTTACTGTATACCTACTTTTACAGCCCCTGTACGGTATATGATTGATAGACGGACCCTAGCTGTAGGTAATAAACTTTAATAGCACTCTACTGGCATATCTGAATGACCTCAGGAATGAGCAGAGACATAAAGGCAGGCCTGATCTGTTTTATTTTCATGAATAATGTAGCAAAATGTTCCAGTTTCTCATATTATAGAGCTACAGGATATATTTTTTTTTTCTCCATGTAAACAGATAGTTAACAGGTTTCTTTGCTTTAATTGTAGCTGTAAGAAAGTAGCCAAAAAAGGCAACCACTCCCAATACAAGCAAAACATCCACATAAAAAAAGGAACGGGGAGAGAGAGATAGATGTAAACTTTTTCCACCTATGAACATTCAGTGAAACTTCAGTCATTTCTATTTCAGTACACATGAGGTGTTGTGCAACACTCCATTTATTGAGTCAGTGCAGTTTGTCTTAACACTGAATATGTACTTGAGGTTGTGTATTTATTAAATAACGTTTAATTTATCTTTACCTGTAGGAATGGGACGGTCTTGTCAGAATTGCATTTGTAAGGAAGAACAAAACTCTGAGTGCGGCCTTCAAGTAAAGTATTTATTTCAGTTTCACGACTTGACATCTATCAGTTGTACCCAAAAGCAAACATTTTAGCTCTTGTATTATTATTTTTTTTTTGAAACCCCCCCCCCAGGTCTGCTGCTGTTGAACAGCTTTTGGAGAAGAACTACAGAATTCATTGCTCCATGCACAACATTGTAAGTAAACAACTACTCCCAATATTCATTATGGTAGAGGATCTAAAATTTTATGTTCTCTGTGGTGCTGTTAATATGTTTTTTGGCACATTCGGTGTCAGACATTTGAACGTGGGCCATTCTCATCCTATATTACTAGGAAGTACCACAGGACTTCAGTATTTCCCAGAAACTCGACAGCGTTCTACAGGAAGTAGAGTTTAGTGAAAAACGGGCACGATCAATGGACATAGATGACTTCATGGTGTAAGTGAATATACTTTTGCAGATACATTTTTTTTTCCCCCCCACTTGTGCAGTTATTCTTGATATGTCTAAAATAATTATTCTTTTGATCAACATTGCTTCTTGTTTCTCTCCCACCCTCAGACTACTTCATGCGTTCAATTCGGCTGGGATCCACTTTTCATGAAGCTTCAAACACAGGATGGCTGGACGATATATTATCTATAAAATTAAATAATGAATTTTATTTATAGTGCACCTCTCATTTTGATATTAATCTCAAGATGCTACTACATTATTCCAAAGTGTACAATAAACCATATTTTCTCTACTAAAATTGTTTTAAATGTGTGATCAAGTTCAAAAGGTCTGAGACAGAGAGTAAACAGTGAATTCAGTTTTAAATAGGGGTGAGAATCTAGCTGCATCTTTATTCTCTCTGTTTCTGCATTGCTGCACAGATCGTCATATCTCGTTAAATATTATTATTCAGTGAAAAGCCACATCGTTGTCAATGTGTGTTACAAACTAGGTAACAGATGTAAAAAACTCCTAATCTATGCCTTTCACTTAAATACAATAGACTGGTACCAAAATCCAGAATTGTGACACCCAAAGGCATTTTTGAGACAAAGTCGGCAAACGGTCTTATTTTGTCAATTTGGGTGTGCCGAATTCAAATCTGCAATATGCCGAGCTCTATCTGACCTCTGTTGACCTTTAGAGGTCATTGAACTTTGGGCCTGTAAACGTCTCAGCTGAACCCAGTTTCTCAGCTTTCTAAGGAATGAAATGTACTAAAATGATTAATGAAGTTAGCAAATGGCCTTGTTTGTTAAATGTTTGGGTGCTGAATTCATTTTTCATTTGTAAAACGACATATGACCTCTGATAACCTCAAGGTCATTAAACTTGGCCTGTAGGCCTATGCATTTAACGGCATTTTTAAACTGACTTTACTCCCCCAAAAAGAATATGAACAGACAAAAAACAAATAGAAAGGAACAAATACAACATTAAATGCCAGTCCATGTACATGTGACTTACTTTTCACAATGAGAATGCCTAGGCGATCACCTTACATAACATTGCATTACATTTAGCGGTTATTGTTTATACAAAGCTACTGAAAAAAGGACAGATTCAGCAGCATACAAAATGTGGGGGCATACAGGGTATACAGGTTAATCAGGGTTAGTATATATGAGTTTTTTTCTTTGTTTGTTTTGTTTTAAACAGGGTAAAGCCTTTACAAAAAACAAAGAAAAAAACTCTCATATATACTAACCCTGATTAACCTGTATACCCTGTATGCCCCCACATTTTTGTATGCTGCTGAATCTGTCCTTTTTTCAGTAGCTTTGTATAAACAATAACCGCTAAATGTAATGCAATGTTATGTAAGGTGATCGCCTAGGCATTCTCATTGTGAAAAGTAAGTCACGTACATGGACTGGCATTTAATGTTGTATTTGTTCCTTTCTATTTGTTTTTTGTCTGTTCATATTCTTTTTGGGGGAGTAAAGTCAGTTTAAAAATGCCGTTAAATGCATAGGCCTATAGGCCAAGTTTAATGACCTTGAGGTTATCAGAGGTCATATGTCGTTTTACAAATGAAAAATGAATTCAGCACCCAAACATTTAACAAACAAGGCCATTTGCTAACTTCATTAATCATTTTAGTACATTTCATTCCTTAGAAAGCTGAGAAACTGGGTTCAGCTGAGACGTTTACAGGCCCAAAGTTCAGTGACCTCTAGAGGTCAACAGAGGTCAGATAGAGCTCGGCGTATTGCAGATTTGAATTCGGCACACCCAAATTGACAAAATAAGACTGTTTGCCGACTTTGTCTCAAAAATGCCTTTAACTCCTTAAATAAGCACTTTTTTTGAATTTTGGTACCAGTCTACAACTGTGTGCACATTTTGGATTTTATGAATTGGGGGGGGGGATAAATCTGGACAGAAGCATGCCATGTCTGAGCTCTACTGCGCCAAGAAATGATTTTGGGAATACAACGACCATGAAATTACTTTGCACATGTTCATCTAGAGTTGAAAGGGAAAACCGTTAGATCTTGTTCAACAGAGAAGCCTCTAGTAAGTCACAACACCATCACCTAATTTTTATGCCTCCGCCACCGTAAGGTGCAGGAGGCATTGTTTTCGGGTTGTCCGTCTGTCTGTGCCGAAACCTTGTGAACGCGATCTCTCAAAGGTTAATGAAAGGAATTTCACCAAACTTTCACCATTTGTGCGCTTTGGGACAAACATGAACTGATTAGATTTTGAGATCAAAAGGTCTAAGGTCAAGGTCACTGTGAGGTCAAATGTCTGTCCGAAAACCTTGTGAGAACAATATCTCCAAGGCAAATGAAAGGAATTTCACCAAACTTTCACCATTTGGGGACAAAGATAAACTGATTAGATTTTGAGATTCTAAGGTCAAGGTCACTGTGAGGTCAAATGTCTGTCCGCGTGCGTCCGTCCTGAGACCTTGTGAATGCAATATCTCAAAGGCTGATGAAGGGAATTTCACCAAACTTTCACCATTTGTGCGCTTTGGGACAAACATGAACTGATTAGATTTTGAGATCAAAAGGTCTAGGGTCAAGGTCACGGTGAGGTCAAATGTCTGTCCGAAAACCTTGTGAACCCAATATCTCCAAGGCTAATACAAGTTAATTCACCAGGTCAAGATTACTGAGAGGTCAAATGCCCATCCCCAAATCACAACAAGGCGTGTAGTCTACCAGGCGGAGGCATCCCCATCAACGCCATTGGTGTCAAGTTCTATCTAGTTTTTTTTTTTTAAAAGGGCAAAGCAAAATTACCAGGTCAACAATTCATAAGACTTGCTGCTGTTGAAAATCCAGGTGTTACATGTGCATAAGACATTGCACTTATTTCACTTTACAAGTACAAAATGATCACAGTAGTTTAAAAAAAAAAAAAAAGTTCCACCATGTAGAGAATGAAGATTCATCAAGATGCCTGGAGAAATGTGAATTTTGTAATCGTATTGTTTCACCCTGAACTGAACTTACAAAGTTTCCCCACCTCGAATTTTAAAAGAACTGAAATGTAAACATTAAACACTAAGAAAGAAGAGGTTGGGGATTCTCAGGGGATATCAGCTACCTGACAGAGTGGGAGAAAAGCTGAAGCTCTGACGACAGACACAATTTGTTTATTTCCCAAATTGAAGGAGACAGTGAGGTTATTACACTTCTCTTCTGTTATCTCCATAAAAGAGTAAAGCTAGTACATGGAATCTTTGCACCTCTGGCATGCATTTTCTTTTAGCACATTGCACTAGGACTAACATTCTGGTTCCTTCCCATGGTTTATGGCTGATTCAATTTAAATTTTTTTTTTAAAAGAGGGGGTGTTCAGGGTTAGAAAAACCACATGTATACGTTTGTCCTATTGATAATGCTTTATAGGAATATCATGCACGTTGTACAAGGGATTTCATCAGTACCATAAAATTAAGTACTGACACCACTGCGTGGTGTGTACCATGGGCGCAATGTAAAATACTGGCTAATGTTGCTGTCATCTTTGCTTACTTCTCTCAAAATACAACATACACAAGTCACTTTATTAATAGTATAGCTATATATCTTTTTTTTTTTTCCTTTTTTTTTTGTCTCTCTGACTACCTGGTTCTAAAGTCCTCCCCCTAGTGCCTGGCTCAAGTGAGGTTGGGTGGTCTGTCTGTCCCTGCACTATTCCACTCGCCTGAGGCTCGACAAAGACAAGAAAGGCACCAGCTGTTACACTGCAAACTCTACAAATGTCATAATGGTCCTGTCCAAATCAATCAAATCTATATTTAAAATCACTAGAGTTTGGTGCTAACAGTAAAAAGATAAGCTGTAATGACAGGATCTGTTCCATGCCTGTTTATGGCATTTTTTTTTTTCTGAAAGTAGGTAAATGGAGGAGTGTTTTGAACAACGTATTTTCCAGACAGCAGCCAAGATAGTGTTGATGCACAATTCTTTGAACAATGAAGCAGCTGGTCAAAAAGAGCCACAGCACAGAGTAAAAAATGTGTAAGAGGACAACATCCTAATAGAACCAAGAAAGAACAACATTCATTAATATTGACCAAATACAGCTCTACTCACAGACAAGAGCAGCAGCAACCTCCTTGAGATCGTTAGTTTAGAAAGTTTAAGTAGAACATTGTGACAGAAAAAACACTAAAGGACATAACTAACCCTCCAAAAGGAGACGATGGATTAATACAACTTGAGCAAGGTCCAACATTAGACCCCTAGAGAAACAGGGTTACATAAAGTGCAGATGGGCCTGGTCTGCCATGCTGTAACGGAGAATGGGGAACAGGTTACGAAAAGCACATGCATTCAGTTTAGCTTCAAATAAAGGAGGTGGTAAAGACCCTAAAAATGGACCATTTATTTAACAGCCGTTTACCTAAACTTAAAAAAGTAAATAAATACAAAGAACAGAAATCTATTTCCCCAAGTCTACTGCAGAGTTTCACTCCGTTTTTTTCTAAGAAAACTCCACTTGCTTACATGAATGGCTGTGCTTGTACAGCTGTCTTAAGGCACATGCTGATCTTCAAAACGTTATTCAGTGTAATTTTGCGTGAGATGTTTCGTTAGTAGATGGACACGATTGCAGCTTCTGACAGACATTGCTTGAAGATCAGCAGTCCACTTAAAGCAGTGCAGTACATCAATGCAATGATCTAATGTTCTGAATATTTCACATGTGAGCCAAAGAAAGAGACATTCAATTTCTGAGCAACTCTGCTGGACATTAGCAGGTCGTCTAGCACAGACACACATTACGGTTATTTGGTATTTGCTGAAACTGCTGTAATTTAGTGTCCAGCAGTCATGCTTGTGCCTGTGACCTTAGTCCCAGTCTACAGAGCCCGAGGCCTCTTGGGATTGATCTGCTTACTGGCTTGTTCCTCCTCCTGCAGGGCTGAGCGGAATGACCTCACTTTATCTGTCAAATGAAAGAAGACACAATTTCATAGTATGAAAGGTGGATGATTTTAAAACATTTATTTTTAAAGAAGGGTAATAAAAACCACATTAGCTCCCCAAGAAATATAAAAGAGGGGAGGGGGAAACACACGACCATAAAACTTGTAATGCAGTTCAATTCAATTAAATCAGACCGATCCGAAAAAACATGTCTGTTGGTGATCTTTATATTCTAATAAACGCACTTAATTGACATCTGGTTGTCCAAGATTTCCAGCCTGCCGTGCCACTTAAGCAGAGCTACAGTGGTGCTTGAAAGTTTGTGAACCCTTCAGAATTATCTACATTTCTGCATGAATATGACCTAAAACATCATCAGATTTGTCACACAAGTCCTAAAAGTAGATAAAGAGAACCCAGTTAAACAAATGAGACAAAAATATTATACTTGGTCATTTTTTTATAGAGGAAAATGATCCAATATTACATATCTGTCAGTGGCAAAAGTATGTGAACCTTTGCTTTCAGTATCTGGTGTGACCCCCTTGTGCAGCAATAACTGCAACTAAATGTTTCTGGTAACTGTTGATCAGTCCTGCACACCGGCTTGGAGGAATTTTAGCCCATTCCTCCGTACAAAACAGCTTCAACTCTGGGATGTTGGTGGGTTTCCTCACATGAACTGCTCGCTTCAGGTCCTTCCACAACATTTCGATCGGATTAAGGTCAGGACTTTGACTTGGCCATTCCAAAACATTCACTTTTATTCTTCTTTAACCATTCTTTGGTAGAATGACTTGTGTGCTCAGGGTCGTTGTCTTGCTGCATGACCCACCTTCTCTTGAGATTCAGTTCATGGACGGATGTCCTGACATTTTCCTTTAGAATTCATTGTTCTATCAATGACGGCAAGCCATCCTGGCTCAGATGCAGCAAAACAGGCCCAAACCATGGATAATACCACCACCATGTTTCATAGATGGGATAAGGTTCTTATGCTGGAATGCAGTGTTTTCCTTTCTCCAAACATAATGCTTCACATTTCAGCCAAAAAGTTCTATTTTGGTCTCATCCGTCCACAAAACATTTTTCCAATAGCCTTCTGGCTTGTCCACGTGATCTTTAGCAAACTGCAGACGAGCAGCAATGTTCTTTTTGGAGAGCAGTGGCTTTCTCCTTGCAACCCTGCCATGCACACCATTGTTGTTCAGTGTTCTCCTGATGGTGGACTCATGAACATTAGCCAATGTGAGAGAGGCCTTCAGTTGCTTAGAAGTTACCCTGGGGTAACTTTGTAACCTCGCCAACTATTACACACCTTGCTCTTGGAGTGATCTTTGTTGGTCGACCACTCCTGGGGAGGGTAACAATGGTCTTGAATTTCCTCCATTTGTACACAATCTGTCTGACTGTGGATTGGTGGAGTCCAAACTCTTTAGAGATGGTTTTGTAACATTTTCCAGCCTGATGAGCATCAACAACGCTTTTTCTGAGGTCCTCAGAAATCTCCTTTGTTCGTGCCATGATACACTTCCACAAACATGTGTTGTGAAGCTCAGACTTCGATAGATCCCTGTTCTTTAAATAAAACAGGGTGCCCACTCACACCTGATTGTCATCCCATTGACTGAAAACACCTGACTAATTTCACCTTCAAATTAACTGCTAATCCGAGAGTTTCACATACTTTTGCCACCAACAGATATGTAAAATTGGATCATTTTCCTCAATAAATAAATGAACAAGTATAACATTTTTGTCTCATTCGTTTAATTGGGTTCTCTTTATCTACTTTTAGGACTTGTGTGAAATTCTGATGTTGTTTTAGGTCATATTTATGCAGAAATATTTCAAGCACCACTGTATACACCATGGTGCAACAGGTATGTTTGTGCATTGCATTTGAGAATCAGATAGCTGAAGTTTATAGGTGGT
This sequence comes from Neoarius graeffei, assembly GCF_027579695.1. Classification (NCBI taxonomy): domain Eukaryota; kingdom Metazoa; phylum Chordata; class Actinopteri; order Siluriformes; family Ariidae; genus Neoarius; species Neoarius graeffei. The sequence continues at coordinate 75,745,708 of NC_083578.1, forward strand.
CTTAGGTTACTCAGACTTGGAGACAATTTTAAACAATGTGTAGTTGTGATAAAAATCTATGTGGTAATGATAAGCGACATCAATCTTGTGAAAGCTGTACCCAAGATTACCAGACGGTCTGGTGAAGTGCATGTATACAGTAACAACTGCATGGTTACTGGTATTTTGCTAGTTACCATTTAAATAGTTATACAATTACATACTTTGGACAGTATACAGTATGTGCCCACACGACCAGGATAATCCTAGTTAGAAAGTAATCGCAGATTCATGTTCCTTTTCGTAATCTGAGTATTTGGGAAAATCTTCCATTTGAAACTTCTCATTCATCTCATTATCTCTAGCCGCTTTATCCTGTTCTACAGGGTCGCAGGCAAGCTGGAGCCTATCCCAGCTGACTACGGGCGAAAGGGGGGGTACACCCTGGACAAGTCGCCAGGTCATCACAGGGCTGACACATAGACACAGACAACCATTCACACTCACATTCACACCTACGGTCAATTTAGAGTCACCAGTTAACCTAACCTGCATGTCTTTGGACTGTGGGGGAAACCGGAGCACCCGGAGGAAACCCACGCAGACACGGGGAGAACATGCAAACTCCGCACAGAAAGGCCCTCGCCGGCCACGGGGCTCGAACCCGGACCTTCTTGCTGTGAGGCGACAGCGCTAACCACTCCACCACCGTGCCGCCCCCATTTGAAACTTAGCTGTGATTAATGCCTATTGTCAGCGAAAATCTAACAGAACAAGCTGAGGATTTTAAGATGAGTTACCTCTGAGCTCAATCAGGACATCAATCTTCTGGTCGAGTATCTGCTCGAGCTGCGAGGAGTAGGAATCTACATCATAATCCACCTCCTCAGTCATCTCAAGCAGAACCTTCTCATTCTCCAGCCACCGAATTGACTCCTGGACCCAAAAACACATCCACCATTACACACATGGATAAATGATAGAAACTTTCATTCAAGATTATTTAAAAAAAAAAAAAAGGTCTTACCGTTCCTGAAATGACCAGTAAAAGAACAAAAACTTATTTTCTATATATGAGCAATTCCAGCGTTATGGACGTGACACTTGAACTCAAAATGGCAACAAATGACCCAGTGCATGTTTTATTGTCTCCCAGTATTTAAACAGGTGTTGCATATTTTAAGGCTGTACCATACTGGAGAAGTGATAGAACAAGAACAATTCCCATAGTACATCTAGGGCATGCCAGAAAATGCCAATAAAAGATGCGTTATGGATGTGACAGAAAAAGTATCACTTTTCTTGGGTGACTGTACATTTTTATCAAACTCTGTGAAATTGTAAACCTAATGTCGAAATGGAGATATCCATTTGATAGAGGGGTCCAAGGTGAATATTAAAAAAATCTTTGTTTAAAATATTTTGTATTTCATGCAGAGTTTCGGAAGGAAAAGTCAGCGTTATGGATGTGACGAAATTCCGTTATGGATGTGACGCGTCTGAAATAGACATGGCGTATGTTTAGAAAATCAGCAATTTAACCACCATAACCCTTTGAAAAACTCTCTAAATATCAGCTAAAACTATCAAAGTTCTTAAATAATATTTAGGATGGCTATTGTTTTGCTGTTTTGTGGATTTTAGCATACATTTCTGTGGCAATAATATAGAATTGTACATGATCAAAGTTGATTTTAGCTTGGGTTTTACATTATAAGAAAGAAAGACTGACATTAAGGCGACGGGAACAATTCTTGTGACAAATTGGTTCAACTTATTCACATCTGTAAAATACAGGCCTAGGTGATATCTCTGGGAGTGGTTTTGATGTATTATATGTTGCTTTATTTTTGCATGGTGAGGTTGACATTTACATGGAATTGCCCATATGTAAACCACTGACGAATCATGATCAGACACAAGGTAACTACTTTTCAGATTTTTTTTTTCTAAAAAAAAAAAAAAAAAAGAATTTCACACTACTGTACAGAGGATTATTAATATGAAAGCCAAATTTAGCCTGCAGGATAAACTCATAGTGTAAACGTGTCACCTGAAATACTGCACGGTGGTCCTCCAGTACCTGCTCCTCCATCTCCACCAGCTGGGACACCACCTCATGGAAGGTGAAGAGCTGAGGAGACACTTCCTCTTCCTGGAGAAGAAGGGGAAAAATCATCATCAGAACAGTCTTTAAAATAACAGAACTCCTTCTGCATTAAAATTACTGACAGCATCCATTCTTTCCAGACACGTGAAAACAAAACTTTGGATCAGGCTAACCCAAAACGTTACGTCTAAAACTGCTGAAGATAAGCATCTTATGTTTCAATGCTTTCTGACTAATTTGTTTCATACATTCTGTTCACAGAGTAGCTTGAGGTCATCTCTCTGAGGGGAGTTGCTTAGCTCCCACTCCTCCTCCATGATGTCCAACTGGTTGATGGCGTTGATGTTGGGTCGGACTCCTTCAGCTATGGTGTTCGGGTCCACGGTCAGCTCCTTCACTCTGTGTGAACAGGAACAGAGCTTGTTTAAATTCATCTGCAGGGGACATACTAATGTGACTAACACCAGGTACGGGGGTGACGGCATTGACATTTCATAAGTGTGAACGCAGTCTTGATTTGATTCATTTGATGGCTGTCTTTCCATTTTACTGAAATACAGATATCTTAAATAATAGTGTGTTATGGCTTCTGTTAAGTGACTAAAGCAGTATATCATGCATTTACTTATTTTTTTTCGCGGTCCAAATCCTGTGCTCTGATTGGCTGGCGAGCGGGTCCGTATCCTACGATACGGACCCCAGTTACGGACCTCTGGCGACTCGCTCGTTCACAACAAACATAGTAGCATTTTTTCTCAACATTTATCTTTTTTTTTTTTTTAAATAAGATTTATTTATAAGATTATCAAAAATCTTGTAAATTTTTGCCAGCATTTCTCAGGAGAACAGCATTAATTTTACAGCATGGACAGCGATAACGACAGTCTTCACAGCGAAAGCGAGTTTTACTACCCTGAGGAAGACGAAATTAAATAAAAAACATTTCAGGAGAAAGCTAAAAACCTGTAATTTGCTAACGCCGAGCAAAAACATGGCTGAATCCTGAATGACTCCTATTTGTATAAATAGGGGACTACGTAGGCAGCAAAATGTATTTTTTCCTGCCATGGAAGTGCACTTGTATACCGAGGAGGAAGCAATTTGCATTACAGCCATGAATTAGGATTCAAAATGGCGGCTCGGTTCGGTTTTCCCTTTCGGGCGCTCTCATTTTCTGTTAGAATTTGGTAAAGAAAAAAATAAATATATTATTTACCAGCTTAATGTCGGACCGTATGGTGAAATACCGTGACCTCGGCCTTGAATACTGACCTCGGCCCAGAGGGCCTCGCTCAGTACTTTCAAGACCTTGGTCACAGTATTTCACGATACGGACTGCCCAGCTGGTAAATAACATACGTCTTTTTCTTTTGCCCTTGAATGCTTAAATATAATAAAAATAGTATTGAAATGGTAAAATGTGTTCTAACAACTCTACACTAAGCCTAGTGACAAATGATATTTTAAAAACAAGTTATCATACTAGCAAAAAAAAAAAATCTAGGCTATAGAAAACAGATGCATCATGATACATAAAGAATCATTTTATAATTGCAGCATGGTACGCTGACCTGAAACCCCGAGGTGCCTAGAGATTTCCCCCAACACTCACCTGACTGCTTATGGTGTCATTATGTTTGATCCTTTATTAATGCACACAACAAAGGCACAGCACACATGCCCAGGGTTAAAAAGTGAAATGAAGGCAGATTAATAATAGGTGGAAGGCTGATGAAAAATATTCACCAAGCACACCACTCAAGATGAGACAGAAAAGCAGCATTTGTATGTGCTCTAATGGGAGGCCGTGCATGTTATCTATGCATATGACTCAGCATGAAGGTGTAAGCTTCTTCTCATGCATCATGGGTCAAAATCAGCCAACTAGATGCAAATAAAGCTTTAACAGTGTGTATCTGCTGCTAAGGCAGATGGGAAGCTGGATAAATAAGCTTGTGCTCATACTCGCAAGTGGGAGAGAGCCCAGAGCGACTTCCTCCCTGAGAAAACGGGATGTCTGAGGGACTAATCCCAAACTCCTTTACTCTGGAGCAGCAAGGAATAAGCGAGAAAGACAAGTGAAGAGAGAAAGAGGAGTAAAAGGAAGAAATCAGGACACAACCGTTTGATCTGTCCTGCACACAAAACATATCACTAATAAAACAATTCATTATTTATCGCATTAAAAATACCAGTTCACCTTAGTCATATTTTAGAAAAGACACATATCAAAGCCAGCAAATACTTACATACAGAAACCCAGAGAGACTGCATTTTTACCTGTTGGCATATCGTAGAGTGTTCAGAGTGTTTTCACAGGAAGCCATTCCCGGAGAGATGGTGGCAATCTGATCAGGAAAAACAAATCATAATCAGAGCTGTCCAAAAATAAACCAGGGTCCACTTGCACTAAAAACACATTTGTGATTTTTTTTTCTTAAAGGTCCCATGGCATGAAATTTTCACTTTCTGAGGTTTTTTAACGTTAAAATGAGTTCCTCTGACCTTCTTAAGTCACCCCAGTGGCTAGAAATTTCATAATGTGTAAACCAAACTATGCCCAACATTTGAGAATGGCGCGTCAAAACGGCGCGTTGATAAGCTCTTCCCTTTAGGCCCCGGTCACACCGCCCGAACTTTGCCGGAGCGTTCCTTGAACGGTAGGGAGGGAGGGCCGAATTTCGACAATGCTCATCACCGCGCACAAAATGGGAAAAAAATCGAAAACACGGGCGTTGGCTTAGCGGTGCACCGCTGAAGCCGGCATTGCTTTAGCGTTGGTTTAGCGGTAGCGAGCGTTGGTTTAGCGGTGACGCGAGCGTTGGTATAGCGGCGTTCTGCGCATGCGGGCTTTGGCTCGGCGGGGGTATAAAGTTGGTTTAGCACCAATCATAGCAAGTCTCTCAGCATCCATGGTAATACAGTTTTACTGTAACTTTGAGCAAATTCGATATAGATGAGGTCTGAACTCAACGGCAGCTCGATTCCAAATGAGCTCCTGGTCCATTTCTGCCCGTATTTATAGCCAAATTCTGGTCCCGCGCCGACACCTCTATACCAACGCCAAACCAAAGTTCATCGCCGCCATGGATAGCTGCTTCAACGCCCGACACCGTTCCAGCAACCCCGTGTCCGCTCGTAAAACGCTTACAACCGCTCCACCGAAGTTTGTGCAACGTTTAATCGCCGCCCGGGCAACACTGGCGAAGCAGCAGTGGTCCAGCGTTCAAGATTTCTGCGTTGGCCTAGCGGACCCAAGCGTCCACGAACTTGCGTCTAGCGGTGCCAAACTTTGACTGGGCGTTGGTGGAGCGGGGGTGAACTTTGCCGGGGCGGAAAATTGCCCCCTCCTCACCGCTCGCAATATTTTGTGCAGCTCAAAACTTTCGGAGCGGTAGGAGGGCCCCTCGAGAAACATCAGCGGTGGCCGAGCGTATACGGCGTTGCTTTAACGGGGGCCAACTTTTGTTAAACGGTGGTGAACGGTTACGAGCGGTGATGAATTTTTTTCACCGCTCCAGGAACACTCCAGCAAAGTTCGGGCGGTGTGACCGGGGCCTTACTACGTCAGCAAGGGAGATGATCCCCACGCCCCCCCTCTGGATTCCCACCCACTGTATGAATTGCCCTGCCCAGTTGTAGTCAGGAGACCATAGAGGACACAACAACATGGCGTCACCTAAGCGAGCGAAACATGGAAATTGCGCTGTACATGGATGTGACAACACAGAAAAGAGTCTGTTTTTACTGCCGACGGGAGAGCCCCTGAAGATGCAGTGGCTTAATTTTATTTACTCCAATAATACGCCGTCGAGTCTACCTAAGACGGTGTATGTTTGTCGGAAGCATTTTCCTGATGAATGTTTCCACAACTTGGGACAGTACAGGGCAGGTTTTGCACATCAACTGTCACTGAAGCCTGGGTCCGTACCAAGCATCCCTGCCGCATCAGCAACAAACACCGAACAAGTAAGTGTATAACTGTTAAGTCGTTTTGCCGTGTTTTAAAATCGGTGCCACGTTAGCCTTGCAATGGCTACATTAGCTGTGCAGCTAACCGCTTCCTGCAGTTAGCCAGGTACTCTGCACTGCAAAACTAAAGAGCATGCAGCATGCTCTGTTAAACTGAGTTTAGTCTGGAAATTGACTGTAACTTATGAGCTTATGTTTGACTATTGCTCCGCAATGCATGTCTTCTGTTGGATAAGCGATATGTTGCTGTAGTTGCTGCTTCTATCCTCTTTGGTTACGGAGTGCGTGTTCAAGCCTAGGGTATTATACGTTCGTAAACTACCACTCCGAACACTCTCACTCTCTGTTCTCTGTGTCACGTTGAGTTTACGAAAGGAGTCCGAGGGAGAACGGGGTTTTGTCTTAGCAGCGTGGCTACAGGCGCTGATAGCAGCGAGTATGTGTGCGCGCAGCTTGGTCAAGCCCCTCCCCCTCCCCCCATGGCCCGCCCCCACCCTCTACCCTTCCCCGCCTCCTGCTTCTCATTAGCAAAACGACGCACTGGGAAAAGCGCTGAAATGGGGCTTTCTCCCAGGAGGCTATATTTACGTGCCGAGGGTTCATTTCGAGAAAGGCTGCAGATATAACATCCGGAAGCCTCCACGAGCCCGTTTAAAGCATCAACAAACCACCATGCCATGGGACCTTTAAAAAAAAAAAAGACAAATAAGGATCTGTGAAACACAAAGGGGCTATTCACCATGCACGTCCTTGAATTCTCTCCGATGAACGAGTCTCTGAGTACTTGTGTAAGTTTGCTGGCTCTGAATGGAGTGTGCGGTTTGTTCCGACCCAAGGCTCTAATACACTCCTTGATGGAGACAGGACACCAGCCATTTTAGACAACAGCTCAATTAGCATTAGAATGCATTTCAACACTCAAATTCACTATTTAATAAATCAGGAACGCAGAATGTATTAATCAATCATTCACGGGTAATCAAACCTTTAATGTTCTGACTTTATAAAAACAGGTTATGAATGTGGGTGTAACTGTAACTGCACTTTTCTGTGGTGACTGACTGACCTTCAGCGCAAGCAGGCTCTTGTTGATCTCTGCTCCCTCCAGCCGTGTCTGCCGGTCAGCACTGGACGTATCAGCACCACGCTCATTCCCAGCCAAATCAATCAGTGAAAACTTGCCGTGCATCTTCCCCTTCCTGCGCAGAATAATCTGGAAGACAGCATGGCTACGAGACGAGTGAGCATTGGCAGAAGTCTGTCCTGACGTTCTGGGGATCAAGAGGTGAAAAAAAAATTTAACACCAGGTTACAGTGAATAAGGGGGGGAAAAAAAAAAAAGTGCACATATACAATATAATCCCACAGCGTATTTATTACATCAGAGAGCATTACACACTGCTGTACAAAGTTACCTGCAGCTGTTTCCAACCTCAATGAGCTTGAGGACATCTTCAGTGCATCTGACCTCTCTCTCCTGCAGCCCGACCACCTGCACTTGCTGTTTCCCGTCCTCCAGGACACGCAGCTTTGCTTTACGGTTCAGCAAGTCAAACACCTGGGCACAGCACCAAAGTGACTTCAGCCAGATAAGGCACAAAACATACAGTCAAGCTGGAAAGTCTGCACACCCCTTTCACCTTCTCCACGTTTTATTAGGTTACAGACTTACTCTACAATAGATTGAGCAGGGCTCTACATTAACTTTTGAAACCACTTGTCCTGTCGGGCAAGTTGAAAGGAAATTTACTTGTCCGAATGTGAAGTTGACTTGTCCGAAGAAATATTTAAGAAAAAAAAAAAACCACAAACTATTTGTAACCCAACAATCTTTATTGCATTTGTTTTCGAATTCACAACATATGCATAATATCTATGAATCAAAAGTAATCAATACTTGATATACTGAGGCAAAAGTTCAAAAATATAGTAGGGATGTCCCGATCCGATCACGTGATCGGAAATCGGGCCCGATCACATGGTTTCAGACTCGATCGGAATCGGGCATTGCCTCCCGATCAGGGATCGGATATATATCTATATAATATATTCTCATTTTTAACACATCAATAGCTATGCGTTGGCACAGAGTGAGACCAGACCTCTTGTCTCAACACAGCAACATCAACGCGTGCGGCATGACATCACTTTGTAGCGGAGACGCTATTGGTTATTGGCTGCCTGTTGCTGGCAAAGTTGAACACGGAAACAGTTCGAAGCGGAAAGCAAAGCATGAGATCTTTTTTTTTTCGTTGGATGACAAAAGAAACGGGCTCAAACCTGAAAGGGTAGAAATGCTTGTTTTCATCAAGAAAAACGTTCATTTCCTTAATTGAAATTACTGTACACCACTGTGAGATGCGTTCTTAAAAGCAAATTACCGGCACTGTGGCACTTTATTTTTTTACATTCCTGCCAGGTATTTTAAGGTTATTTTTTTTAATTTGTTATTTATTGTTCAAACTGCCTCACGTAAGTGCTCTGTTTGCTAACGGAGTTGTTGGATGTTAAAATAAGGTGTTAAATAAAAAATGAGGAGCATCCTGGATCCGTTTCTTTCCTCGTCTTTATTTTTTATGGATTATAAGAAGTATCGGATCGGGACTCGGTATCAGCAGATACTCAAAATCAAATGATCGGTATCGGATCGGAGGGCAAAAAAACCTGATCAGGACATCCCTAAAATATAGTAAAACAGACTGATTGATACCATAATTCACCAATTATTATGCTGAAGTTCAGAAGTAATATATTCCAATAGAGTAGAAATTATGAACATAAAATTTTAAGAACAAAATAACCGTATGAGATCCAGAAACACTAACCATTATATATACACACACACAGATCAGTACTCTGCAGTTCAGTAACAAATATCACAAAAACTAACATTATCATAAAATTTATGACTTGATGAGATATCACCAGCTTGGACAAGAGAAACAAATAACAATGCTACAAATAAAAACAACTGAATCTAATTCACTGCAGAAAAAAATTGGACTCCATCAATCATTAATTTATGAGAAATTGAAAACCAGAAAATTAAAAAATTATATATAATTTTCATTTTTAAATTATTAACTTTGAATATATATCCTCCACTGATTAATAATTGTTGTCTAATTATTCAGTGTGGCTCCTGTATGGTATTTAACGGTCAGAAAAAAGATAATTAATAATTTAAAATAATCCATAATTAAATCTAAATTATAGAGCCCTATGTTTCAAATTCCTAAACTCCCATTACTAATTAGTTCATTAATACAGCCGGTAACCTAATTAGCAGCCATTTGACAGCTTGGTATTTCATGGATAACTTTCCCCACTCCTACCTCACTCCCTGTCTCAATCCACATGCATGCAGGTGCACATTCCAAGGCCAGCACACCCCACCACAAACGCTCGGCTATATAATGAACACCATCAACAACAATTCAAAGATTTGGAAATTACCACATAATCAACGTAAATATACAGTTGAATAATAATCCCGCCAACAGAAACGTCAACAAATCCACGTGTATGACACGATTAAAACCAATCATAAACGACTGTTTACTTTTCAGCTCAAATACACGAAGCGGTATTGGCCGGTTTTGCAAGTGGAATACTGCACATGCGCACATCGCGCTTTCCGAATAGAAACATCCGGCGATTCATCAAAACAACATGTCCAGTGAGATGCTTCGGAAATTGTGAATAAACTGATAAATTTGACATGTAACCCGAATATCGGCGTATTTTGGCACTTGTCCGATCAGACAAGTAACTGAGACGATGAACTTGTCCGACAAAGTATCACTTGTCCCAGACAAGTGTTAACGTCGAGCCCTGTCAAGTTCATTTTTTGTCACAAAATTCTACACAAAATAGCCCATAATGACAAAGTGAAAGCAGGTTTTTAGAAAATATGCAATTTTATTTTACTGGCAAAAATAGGTTATTTAGGGGTTACATGTCTGTACACAGGCGGCACGGTGGTGTAGTGGTTAGCGCTGTCGCCTCACAGCAAGAAGGTCCGGGTTCGAGCCCCGGGGCCGGCAAGGGCCTTTCTGTGTGGAGTTTGCATGTTCTCCCCGTGTCCGCGTGGGTTTCCTCCGGGTGCTCCGGTTTCCCCCACAGTCCAAAGACATGCAGGTTAGGTTAACTGGTGACTCTAAATTGACCGTAGGTGTGAATGTGAGTGTGAATGGTTGTCTGTGTCTATGTGTCAGCCCTGTGATGACCTGGCGACTTGTCCAGGGTGTACCCCGCCTTTCGCCCATAGTCAGCTGGGATAGGCTCCAGCTTGCCTGCGACCCTGTAGAAGGATAAAGCGGCTAGAGATAATGAGATGAGATGTCTGTACACACCCTTAGCCTAATACTTGGTTGATGCACCTTTGGCAGCAATTACAGCTTCAAGGCGTCTTGGGAAAGAAGCTACGAGCTTGGCACACTTGTTTCTAGACATTTTTGCCCATTCCTCTTGGCATATCCTTGCAAGCTCTGTCAGGTTGGATGGGGAGCATCGGTACACAGCCATTTTCAGCTCCTTCCGCAGATGTTCAATTGGATCCAGGTCTGGGCTCTGGCTGGGCCACTCAAGGACATTCACAGACAGAACAAAGCCACTCCTTTGTTCTCTTGGCTGTGTGCTTCGGGTCATCGTCATGCTGGAAGGTAAACCTCCACCCCAGTCTGAGGTCCAGAGCGCTCTGGAGCAAGTTTTCTTCAAGGATCTTGATGTACTTAGCTGCATTCATCTTTCCCTCTATCAGGACTAGTCACCCCGTTCCTGCTGCTGAAAAACATCCCCACATCATGATGCTGCCACCGCCATGCTTCACTGTAGGGATGGCATTAGCCAGGTGATGAGCGGTGCTCGGTTTCCTCCAGACGTGACGCTTGGTATTCAGGCTAAAAAGTTCAATTTTGGTTTCATCAGACCAGAGAATCTTGTTTCTCATGGTTTGAGAGTCCTCTAGGTGCACCTTTTGACAAAGTAAAAGTGGGCTGTCATGTGCCTTTTACTAAGGAGTGGCTTCCGTCTGGCCACTCGACCATAAAGGCCTGATTTGTGGAGTGTTGCCTGGATGGTTGATCTTCTGAAAGATTCTCCCATCTCCACAAGGATGCACTGGAGCTCTGTCAGAGTGACCCTCGGGTTCCTGCTCACCTCCCTGGCCAAGGTCCATCTTTTCCCATTGCCCAGGCGGCCAGGTCTAGGAAGATTCTTGGTGGTTCCAAACTTCTTCCATTTACGAATGATAGTGGTCACTGTGCTCTTTGGGACCTGTAAAGCTGCAGCAATTTTTCTGTACCCTTCTCCAGATCTATGCCTTGACACAATCCTGTTTCTGAGGTCTGCAGATAATTCATTTGACCCCATGGCTTGGAGTTTGCTCGGACATGCACCGTCAACTGTGGGACCTTATACAGGCAGGTGTTGCCAAGCCCCAATCACGTCCAATCAATTGAATTTACCACAGGTGGACTCCAATTAAGTTGTAGAAACATCTCAAGTAGTATCAGTGGAAACAAAATGCATCTCAGCTCACTTTTGGGTGTCATCTCAAAGCGTGTGCACATTTGTGTACATATGATATTTTACATTTTGATTTTTAATAAATTAGTACAAATGTATAAAACCTGCTGTCACTTTGTCATTAAGGGCTATTTTGTGTAGAATTTTGTGACAAAAAACTAACTCTATTGTAGAATAAGTCTGTAATGTAATTAAACGTGGAGAAGGTGAAAGGGGTGTGCAGACTTTCCGGCTTGACTGTATGTACTTTAAAAAATAAAAATATCTCCGTGATCTTCCACATCCACTCACCCTTTATAACTAACAATTGCTTTACAACATCCAAAGCACTGTTTTCTTTCGGATGATTCGAAGTGTTTGAGTCACTTGCCTTTCCACTGTAAATTTCAAAGAAGGTTGCGTAGACTTGAAGATCCAACTTCTTGTAGTTGGGTTTCTTCAGCATAAGAAAAACATCACGAGCTGCATGGAGTAAGAAAAGCATTTTTGAGAATGCTTATTTTGAAAAGAATAACTGTGGATTTAAAAACCTTTGAAGAGTCGCAAATTCTTAAACATTTACCAGCTAAGGCATAGATTCCTTTTGAACAATCCTGGTTCTTTCCTGAAAAGTCTCCACCCATGGTCTGAAAAACCAAAAGACATCAACATGAACTTTATGCTCAAAGATAATCAGAGCTCTGTGTAATATGCGATGTGTACTGCAATTAGGACTTAATCAAAACTGAACTACAGTGGTGCTTGAAAGTTTGTGAACCCTTTAGAATTTTCTATATTTCTGCATAAATATGACCTAAAACATCATCAGATTTTCACACAAGTCCTAAAAGTAGATAAAGAGAACCCAGTTAAACAAAAGAGACAAAATACTTGGGCATTTATTTATTGAGGAAAATGATCCAATATTACATATCTGTGAGTGGCAAAAGTATCAGGAGAACACTGAACAACAATGGTGCGCATTGCAGGGTTGCAAGGAGAAAGCCACTGCTCTCCAAAAAGAACATTGCTGCTCATCTGCAGTTTGCTAAAGATCACATGGACAAGCCAGAAGGCTATTGGAAAAATGTTTTGTGGACGGATGAGACCGAAATAGAACTTTTTGGTTTAAATGAGAAGCGTTATGTTTGGAGAAAGGAAAACACTGCATTCCAGCATAAGAACCTTATCCCATCTGTGAAACATGGTGGTGGTAGTATCATGGTTTGGGCCTGTTTTGCTGCATCTGGGCCAGGACGGCTTGCCATCATTGATGGAACAATGAATTCTGAATTATACCAGTGAATTCTAAAGGAAAATGTCAGGACATCTGTCCATGAACTGAATCTCAAGAGAAGGTGGGTCATGCAGCAAGACAACGACCCTAAGCACACAAGTCGTTCTACCAAAGAATGGTTAAAGAAGAATAAAGTTAATGTTTTGGAATGGCCAAGTCAAAGTCCTGACCTTAATCTGATTGAAATGTTGTGGAAGGGGCGGCACAGTGGTGTACTGGTTAGCGCTGTCGCCTCACAGCAAGAAGGTCCTGGGTTCGAGCCCCGGGGCCGGCGAGGGCCTTTCTGTGTGGAGTTTGCATGTTCTCCCCGTGTCCGCGTGGGTTTCCTCCGGGTGCTCCGGTTTCCCCCACAGTCCAAAGACATGCAGGTTAGGTTAACTGGTGACTCTAAATTGACCGTAGGTGTGAATGTGAGTGTGAATGGTTGTCTGTGTCTATGTGTCAGCCCTGTGATGACCTGGCGACTTGTCCAGGGTGTACCCCGCCTTTCGCCCGTAGTCAGCTGGGATAGGCTCCAGCTTGCCTGCGACCCTGTAGAAGGATAAAGCGGCTAGAGATAATGAGATGAGATGAGATGTTGTGGAAGGACCTGAAGCGAGCAGTTCATGTAAGGAAACCCACCAACATCCCAGAGTTGAAGCTGTTCTGTACAGAGGAATGGGCTAAAATTCCTCCAAGCCGGTGTGCAGGACTGATCAACAGTTACCGGAAACGTTTAGTTGCAGTTATTGCTGCACAAGGGGGTTACACCAGATACTGAAAGCAAAGGTTCACATACTTTTGCCACTCACCAATTTGTAATATTGGATCATTTTCCTCAATAAATAAATGACAAAGAATAATGTTTTTTGTCTCATGGGTTCTCTTTATCTACTTTTCGGACTTGTGTGAAAATCTGACGATGTTTTAGGTCATATTCATGCAGAAATACAGAGAATTCTAAAGGGTTCACAAACTTTCAAGTACCACTGTACCTGACTTCAGCACTGTCCAGTCATATAATACACGTTTAAAAAAAATTTAAAAAATAAAAGTTCTCACATGCGTTTTTCCACTTCCAGTTTGGCCGTACGCAAAGCATGTAGCCATTCCTCTCTCAAAGATGGTTTCCACCAAAGGCCTTGCTGTAAACCTGCATAAAAGAACTTCTTAATTTACATTTCCACACCAGACAACAACAAACTAATCACTTGTGGATTACAATTAAGTTGTAGATACACAGGGAGGAAAAAAAAAAAAGGCAAACCTGTAAACCATTTCATTTGCTGCACTGTCATCAAAGGCATAATCAAAGCGAAAGGTTTGATTCTCTAGGTATCGGGTGAGGTCCACTTTCTGCTTCGGCTCGTGGACCATGACGACATCTTTACTAGGGATAGTGATCACATCTAACTCCTTTCCAGTGAGTTCTACAATACAGGATTGGCACATCCTTTAACACTCATTCATGCCCCTTTTCCACCAAAGCAGTTCCAGGGCTGGTTCGGGGCCAGTGCTTAGTTTGGAACCGGGTTTTCTGTTTCCACTGACAAAGAACTGGCTCTGGGGCCAGAAAAACCGGTTCCAGGCTAGCACCAACTCTCTGCTGGGCCAGAGGAAAGAACCGCTTACGTCAGCGGGGCGGGGCGGAGTTGTTAAGACCAACAACAATAACAAGACCGCGAAAGATTGCCATTTTTAAGCGACGAGAAGCAGCAGCTCTACAAACACGAAGTCATCCATTATAATTATTGTTGTTGTTGCTGCTTCTTCCGTGCTGTTTTTGCTTTAATATTCGCGCCAAGGTTTATGTAAACGTAGCGCCGTAACTGACGTATACAGCGACGTAATGACGTATACAGCGACGTAACGACATGGCTCCGCAAGCTATGGAAAAGCAAACTGGTTCTCAGCTGGCTCGCAAGTTGAACGAGTTGTGAACCAGCACCAGCACTGGCCCCGAACCAGCCCTGGAACTGATTTGGTGGAAAAGGGGTATCAGTGATTTGAAAGATAATTGTTGCATTCAGTCTTGTTTATTTTATGCTATTTGAGTTTTATATTCCTCTTGAAAAGAATTAAAAGGCTTCAGTATCAACTGTCAATTTCTATTTATTCGTAGTCTTTAGAAGGGGTTAAAATACTTTGAGTCTAAACTAGCTGCTGAAGTTAAGCCATTAGTAAACATTACACAAATATTAAGAATTCAGAACAGCGATACAGCAAAAAATATACAAAAGTCTGTTTTTACCTTTTTTGTTAAGAGGGCGCTTCCTCACACAAACACATATTCGGTGCTCTTCAATCTGCCAAGATTAAGTGGTTTTTTACTATTACAGATAAATTAGCACAGGTTTTTTAAACTTGCTTAAAATCAGCACATAAAACTTTCACAAAAGGTATGGCAAACATCCATGGCAAAATAACAAACCAGAGCATCAGCGACGCAGCAGCTCACACGGCCGTACCATGAGAAAGCAGACTCGTTTATAATTAGCGCATTCTTCATGAGAACAATTACAACAATTTGATCATCCAAACAAAACAATCAAAATCCACTGAAAACTGAGGGAGAAGTAGCGATTTTCCTGAAAGTTTCTTCGCCGGCCTAATTAGCAACTTGTTCATGAGAAACAGCAAAACCAGGGAGTAACTTTGTGCAGACTGATTAGATCTTCCAAACAAGACAATCAGAATCAAAATCGCGTCGTGTGATGGCAATAGACCCCTTCGCAGTAAACGTCATTCATACGTAAGCGGAAATTACGCGCGCAGCCTGGACCCAAAAAAGACTCAGAAATGCCTAGTTGTTGTGTTGTCGGGTGTCAGAATCGTAGCAGTGATGGGGTTAAAATGTTCAGAATTCCAGCAGGATCTCACCCATTCCAAAAAAAAAAACGTGTAGACTGGGATGAAAGCACTATCAAAAATGCGCGGGTTTGCAGCGCCCACTTCATCACAGGTAAGATCAGGCTATTTATTAAATCTCTCTTATTTATTCTTTCTAGTCTTCGTTTATTGATGTAGCAAAATACTTTGGTAACGTTTGTCTGATTAGCTGGGTCATAGTTATACAATGTAATGAATATTGTTAGCATGTTAACTTAGCTTTGCATGCAATTTTGTTTGTAGGAGAGGTCTCGCTTGACTCAAGCAGCCCAGATTTTGTGCCATCATTATTTGTGTATGCCGAAAATCACAATTTTAAAGCAAGGATGGAAAGGTAAAATTGTGTGCCCTCACTCTAAATGCCAACTTACGTTGACTGCTCTAACCGAGCTCCCGCCCCGTTCAGTTTCATTTCTGCTCTCTGCCTCTCGCTTTTTACGCAGCTCTGATTTCTCTTAGCTGCACTCTTTACACTATCATTCCTTTACCACTATCATTCCATTACCTCCTGCAAATTGCTGTTTAGTGTTGGTATTTGCTGTTGTAGCTAAAGCCACATTGCCATCACATCACTGGCATAATTTGATTTAAACAAAATGAATATGAATGTCCCATTGTTAATCAAGTTGTACATACCCGCACAATCATTATGCGTCTAAAGACTTGTAGGCACGAAGTTTTTCGTGGGTGTACACTGAAGTCTTGTCAATAAGGTACGAGTATATATCTGGCCATTGTATACCAGGGAACTTACTAACATCGTCCGTCCACTCTTTAATTAAATACGGATCCGGTAGGCGATGTCCACTTGTTAGAGTTAACTTATTTATGTAGCATTCTCGATCTTGTAACGACAATTGTTTGGCATAATCTGACAGCTCATAATGCCGGTCTATGGGCAGCGCCATTGTTTCTGGGTCCAGGCTGCGCGCGCATCCTGGCAACGGTCGGTTTGTTTACAAACATGCGAAGGGGTCTATAGCTCATCGCCCTATGGCCAGTGAGCTGCTAATAATAAAAAAACGTATTTCAGTTCATACTCACCAAATCGGCTGTGGTTAGTGGTCTGTAATCCAGGCTAGCCCTAAAGTCTCTGATCATCTGCATTATTTCATAGTTGGGGACTGTCGTGTCCACTTCCTTTTATTTATATAATATAAAAAAAAAACCACACACACATTAATCATAAAATGTACAGCAAAACATTAAAACAGGGATGAGAATGAGAAATTGTATTTTCAGCTGAAAATTTAATCGGGGGTCTGGGGGCCATCGGCCCCCAGCCAGGTCCAGGGCGGAGCCTGGTCGGGGGTCCAGGGAGCTGAAGGCCCCCGGAAGCTAATGAGTTTTATACATTTTAGACCACTAGAAATGGTCTCAGATTGCTCAGTTGAATAATATTTTCAGTCCAAAGAAGCTTGAGTTTTGGACACTAATAAACAAAAATAGTCTCAATAATGCTCAGCTAAAAAGAATTTTTAACTTCATGCTAGAATGAAAGGAATGATGAATATAAATTAAACACAAAGACAGAATATTTGACATAATCCTGTAAATGTTTCAGTTACTTTATTAAAGAATGCAGTTACCTCTTTTGCAGTGAACTTGTCTCAACAGAAACACAATTTCCCTGTTGAACAGTTCTCTCAGCTCCCTTTCTTCCCTTTTGAAGCATGTTCAATCAAAGCAATGCACCCGCGACAGCCATAATTAATAATGTCATTGCAGTAGATACATTGGGCTTTGCCGGGAGCATCACATTTTCCAATGAAATCGGACAATTTCTCAACTACGTCTTCAGTGGTTTTGCCGATTTTTATCTTCAAAGTTACAGTTCTCTCTAACCAGTCCCAACGGAATTTATTCTTCACGTCTTTATCTATCACCTGAATAAGCGATTCGTTTTCTTTTGTGATAATTTTCACCATTTTGAAGCTCTTATTCGCTGTTACATCCTCAATCTCCGGCCTCGTGGAGCGCCATGTTGAATGAGTAAGAAAGCGAAATGCGAAGAACCAATCAGAACGAAGCTTACATGTGACATTTTGGCCTTTCCTATCTATGCTCGTTTACCATTGGTCAAATCGCGATATTTCTCTCTCAACGGCCAATCAAATACAGTGTACGTTCTGAACTGCCGATGTAAACAGAGCCTTGTTCCCGATGGTTGACCGGGTCAACACATACCTAACCCCCCCCAAATATTTTCTCCTTGGATTTAGACGATTCACAAAAATGACCCCTGGGTTGATAAAATCCGCGGAAAATTCCCCGGATCCGCGGAAAATTCCCCGGATCCGCGGAAAATTCCCATCCCTGTTAAAATGACTATCGATATTATGCGGAAATTGCACAGCTAATCTTTAAAGCCTAGGTCACAACCGGACATACGATTTTTTGGCCGTGCGATTTTTGGCGTTTCCCAAATCGCTGCGTTTTTTTTGTTCATGGAGAAAGACGCGCGTTGGCCGCAAGTTTGTCTTGCAACCTGAAAAAAACGTAAGCGCCCATAGAGTTTGTTTGACATGACAAAGAACCTCTGCGGCCGGTCTGCGGCCAGTCTACGGCTCAAAAATCAGCACGTCACACGCGCGCCCTCCGCGCGTTTCACGCACGCCCTCATGCGTTTCTTGTGTTTTTTGCACGTAGACCGGCTGTAGGAGCACGTACGGCCGGTTGTGACCGAGGCTTAATGTAAATAATACATCACAGTGACCAAACGCAAGACACACAATACACAAATTTAGCCCCAAGTTTAAATTAGGGTTTTTATGCAAGTAGGACATATTCTACATCAAGAGACGATAATATTGTGATTACGGTATTTTGAAAATCACAGGCGTGCACTGACCTGTGCTCTCTTCTCCCTTAGCTCTTGCTGCTGCAGTCGCCGCCTCTCTCTCTTTTCCTGTAGTTTCTCTACCTCCTTCACACAGTTGGACTTCCTCCTCGCTGCCAAACATCATGACAACACAGTCAGACAATCCTGACTAAACAATAGCGTCATACACTTACTCTGTAAAAGGATCTTTACCTCTTCTCTCTTTCGGTCCCTGTTCCTATATTGCCTGCATTTAAATGTACCACTGCTTAAGACTGTGCATGAAGGAACAATTGAACACAAACTAAATGCCAATTTAAGTGAATAGCCAGACAGATTGTGTACAAATCACCACCAACTAGGAGGAAATGCAAAGAAAGAGTGAAAACAATATTCTTTATTTCCTTCTAAAATCTTGTTGCAGAATTTATTTTTTAAAAATTAATGTTTAGAGAAATAAATAAGGGAAAACACCGCATGAAGCCTATTTAAGGTGTTGAACAACGGTCTCCCCGGAGTAGTCTATGGACCCTTTTCACATGACGTCACGACAAACGCGGCCGCCATTTTGGACGTGTACTACCAGTAGTTTACCACAGCCAACATTGAGGAACGACAGCAAAGAAAGTTTTTACTTTCAGCAAGACTTCCATCATGCCACTATATTGTTGTGCACCTGGATGTAGTAACCATCAACAAACAAGGCAAGGTTTATCATTTTATCGGATCCCGGCGGAGAAGATGGATAGCGGCCATTAACAGGAAAGATTGGCAGCCCTCGGCACACCAACGCTTGTGTAGTGACCACTTTGTTGGAGGTAAGACGAATAAAATTAGCCAGAAAAGGCATTACATTGCTGTTAACATTCTGTGGCGGCGAGTGTGTAACCAAATAGGCTAAAATAACCCATTGTAACCTCTTTGTTCTTCTGTAGTAGCTATTGTTGACTAGCTAATGTCAGCAAGTAGCTGGTATGTTACTGTAGCAATGTTTACGTTCAGTCATTTGGATGACTGTTAAAACCTTTCAGTCTCAAGTTTTTCCTTTACTGTATTTACTAGTTTACTGTAATTATGATCCGACAGCTATTTACACCGGATTCAGTATAAATAGCTGCCGGAGCCAACGTCCGAGGTTCCAGAGCGTGCGCTGGCTTGCTCTCCCTCAAATTAAGCAGCGCACGCCGGCTTGCTCCACCTCAAATTAAGCAGCGCGCGCCGGCTTGCTCTCCCTCAAATTAAGCAGCGCGCGCCGGCTTGCTCTCCCTCAAATTAAGCAGCGCGCGCCGGCTTGCTCCGGAGCAAGCCAGAGCGCGCTCTGGAACCTCGGCCGGAGCACTCCTGGAGCAAGCCGGAGCACTCCGGGAGCAAGCCGGAGCGCGCTCCGTAACCTCAGCCGGAGCACTCCTGGAGCAAGCCGGAGCGCGCTCCGTAACCTCGGCCGGAGCACTCCGGGAGCAAGCCGGAGCGCCCTCCGGAACCTCGGCCGGAGCACTCCGGGAGCAAGCCGGAGCGCGCTCCGGAACCTCGGCCGGAGCACTCCGGGAGCAAGCCGGAGCGCGCTCCGGAACCTCGGCCGGAGCACTCCGGGAGCAAGCCGGAGTGCGCTCCGGAACCTCGGCCGGAGCACTCCGGGAGCAAGCCGGAGTGCGCTCCGGAACCTCGGACGTTGGCGTGTATGGCGATGGGTTTTTAACGACATAGGTATACAGATCATGTGGGCCGAAGTCAGGTAAAGACGAGGGCTTCGTGTACTTCCGTACGTCAGTGAACAATCCTGGTGGAAGCAGGTAAACGTCGTTCTCTAAGCCTGCTAACCTCAATTTTTGCAAATACCTCTCCCTCTGCTCGCCCTGTAAATGCCCTACGTCGCTGAATAGTGAAGGTGTTTTCTGCATCTCGCTCCTTTTTCTTTTATGTTTTTCGTTTGTCGCCTTCCTCGCATTCAAACTGATTCGAGCCGAAGTCCACTACATGTCCAAAATGGCGGTCGCGTTTACGAAGGTCACGTGACTGAAAAGGGTCCATAGCCAGAGCCGTCTGTCAGTAACGTTACAAAAAGAGTTGTGAAGCTGCAGCGAGTTCCACTCCATTACTGTGTATTAAGAGTGCTATTTTAGAAAAAGGTTTGCGATTACCATTCTGCTGCTGTTGTTGGCTCTGCTGCGTTTGGGACTGTGTAGGTTGGGCTGGTTGCGGAGCAGGTGGAGGGAGGGCCGACTCCGGCTGCTGCTGGCCAGGACGCGCCCGAGTTGAGACGACTGAAAGCCCAACACGTACATGCACATACACACAGAACAATGGTTTTACTCCTCACAATTAAAACAATACTATAGTTAGCCTGAAAGCCACATGGATAATACTACCTCTATTGTCTCTGGACGGGATCTCAGCCCTTCCTGGAGCAATAGTCCTTCGATTCTGCACATCAATGTGTTTCAGTTACAAATGCAAAACACTTTTTAGACTACAGTATAAAGAGCGTACTATTCTCTCCCCCATACAAGTAAATCACAGATCAGAAAGACTGCAAGTGAATATCTTAGGTTTGAGATTTTATTAGAAATAAAAACCCATAAGCACTTTCGTTCAACCGGAGACTTCATGATAAATATTAAAAAGGTATTTATTTGAGCTTGGATGGTTCATATTTACCTTGGGGAGCTTGTTGACCTTCAGAGAAGTAGGTGTGGGAGGAGGTGGTGTTACAGGGCTCAGAGAAATCTCCTCCTCTGGAGCAACATCTGGGTTTAGTGAAAATATACACTCGAGATCAATCTGTTTAACGAGAAAACAATCAGTCAGTCTTATCCAAAGGTATAAAACTGCACATATTAAAATCCCAGAGAACCAAAATTCAGGATTGCTTTCAAAATGAGATTAATGTTGTTCTTGCGGAAACACAACATGCAGTACAAATTCGGAAGAACAGGTGATTTTCTGATGCCTACATGTACTCGAGTTTCCCCTTTTCATTGTAAATTGTTGTGGTCCTAATCTTGGGCAAATGTGATTTTGTCCTACCACAAGCTTTTATCAAAACTATACATTTCCACTTGACTGATCTCTTCATGTCTGAAAAACTAAAATAGAGATAAACAAACAATCTTTTTGTTTTAAAACCCCAGGCCTGCCACAGATTTACTACCAGGTCCTCGAACAAGACCCTCAATCCTCAGCTCTTTTGCTGGGTTTCAGTCACATGACTTTTCTTAGTGGTTTTACCGGAAGTGAAATAGCTGGTGGTCTAAACGGTTGCCGTAGTGCAAACTAGCGATAACTTATGGGTTGTTTTACAATCAGGGTACACAAGCTAAAAATCACATTTAACACTTATTATCTTCAATATTAAAAGGCTTAACTAAATAAACTTGGTTGTTTATTGTAGCCCTGTGAACGCTCTATTTACCATGCAAAAAAAAATTTGGTGATAACGCTATTTTTGGTGAATGTATGGCAATACATGTCATATTTAGCAAAATTACTCGTGTCATTTAGAAAAAGTGCTTTTTTGACCACAGGTAGCTCCAAAAGGGATGCACTTAAATCATTCTTTATACCATAAAACAAATATTTGGTTCCATATCATTGGAAACATAGTTAAGTTTTAATGTTGAATGCCAGTAAGTTTTCAGACTATTTTGATCAAATTAGTATGTAATTGTGTCAAAAAAAAAAAAGTCCTCTCCGAGACAGCAAATTTTTCAATATAAAATAACATATCTAAAATGATTATTTTCATCCTAAAATGTGGTCAAGATATTGGGACATAAATATTAGAGACAACTAACACAAAGCTTACAGCCATATATTTAAAAGCACTATGGAAGTAGTGGATTCTGAATTGTCAGAAAAAAAGTCCTCTCCGAGAATCACTTCATTTGTTTCTCCCAGCCCTGCTTAAAGCTACACTTAAGGCCAATTTATGCTGACAATCCAGTCCTCGCAGACGGTGTCGCAGATAGCGTCTGCGTAGCCCCCCCCACCTTCGCAGACGCTCTGCGCGCACCTCCCAAAAATTGTGACCACCGCAGAAGCCTCGCAGACAGCGTTGCAAACAAGAGGGCTCTGACTGGTCCACTCTACATCCGCTGTACACGCACTTCCGCTTCCCTACTTTCCCGGTTTGTTTTGTTTTCACGACCAGCATTTTTAAAAACACGAGCGAAGATGGAGCAGCACGAAGAGCGGTTGATTGAGGAAGTACGTACATTTATACGACTCCGGTTCTAGTCATTATAAAAATAAAAAAAGTTCTAGTCATTATAAGTAACCGGAGGATAAACACTCCACTAACCACACCCACCAACTACTCCTAGCGACTTTGCGCCACCTTGCGTTGTGCCGGTGAATAACATCGCGCACACCTATTACTCCCCGCTCAACAATAAATTACAACTGTCTGCGAAAAGCTATCTGCGAAAGCCTTGTCGCAAGAGCATGCAGAGGCCTTTAATCTTCTTTATCTTATAGCAGATTACACAAAACTACCATACACATATGTCAAAAAATTACCTGAAATCTGTTCTTTAACTTGTCCTTCACTTAAAAACTGGTACAAGAACCAGTTTGAATCAATTTGAATTTTGGACCCCTGTGACACAAACTTTGTACCCTGATTGTAAAACAACCCTTATCAGAGTATG